>NC_133659.1:163805167-164116696 GCF_037893015.1 Macrotis lagotis
TCAGTCTTTACATTGTTTCCATGGTGTACATTGATCCAAATTGAATGTGATGAGAGATCATATCCCCAAGGAAGAAACATAAAGTACAATAGATAGCAAGATCAAGTAACAAGATATCAGGGTTTTTTCCCTAAATTAAAGGTAATGGTCCTTGGTCTTTGTTCAGACTCCACAGTTCTTTCTCTGGCTACAGATGGTATTCTCCATTGCAGAGAGCCCCAAATTGTCCCTGATTGTTGCACTGATGGAATGAGTGAGTCCATCAAGATTGATTATCACCACCATGTTGCTGTTAGGGTTTACAGTGTTTTTCTGGTTCTGCTCATCTCACTCAGCATCAGTTCATGCAAATCCCTCCAGGCTTCCCTGAAATCCCATCCCTCCTGGTTTCTAATAGAACAATAGTGTTCCATGATATACATATACCACAGTTTGCTAAGCCATTCCCCAATTGCAAGACATTTACTTGATTTCCAATTCTTTGTCAGAGGGTGATATATTTTTGACCATAACAACACGTGAAAAATATTTTCATAGGTGTTCAGGTTTTGGAACCTGCATTATTGGTGCCCACATTTGGCAAATCGTAGATTCTAGAAACTGAGACAGAAAGATTAAAAAATTTCAGACAGAGTGATAGCTGTGTTCAAAATCTAGAAGGAAGAAAACTGATGTGATAGAGACTAGAAGGGGATTGAGGAGACTTCATGCAAGTTCTTTGGTAGCAAAGATTGTTTTTCACATTTCTTTGTATCCCCAGCACATAGCATGTTGCCTGGCACACTGTAGCCATTTAATAAAAGCTTGATAATTGACTGATTGACTGACTATAGGAAAGGTTTTATTGAGGGGAGGTGGAAGTTAGAAATCAGAATTTCTTAATAAAGTTGTGACACTGAACCTAAGGACTTGGGAGATAGAGACAGCTTCACTTCTTTAGAGATCTTTCAGAAAAGCCATGATTCTCCACCAGCCAAAGGTGTATTAGTTGCCTTCTAATAAATATATAGATATGGATATAGATATATATATATGACAAGATTCTTGGCTTTATTCTTTTTAGATGCACTTTCTCTTAATTCAGGCTCTAAGACTTCCATTTTCTTCCACAGCTGGATTGGGCAGCATTTGGTGTCATGACCCTTCCTTCCATTGGGATTCCCCTTCTCCTTTGGTACTCAAGCAAGAGAAAATATGACACTCCCAAGACCAAGAAGAACTGAATATGCACCCTCCCCTCACAAGAAATCCAGGTGCTTTCCAGACTCCAAAGGATGTCTCAAAATGCAATCTCTTCCCTTAGTCCTTCACCACCTTCTCCATGGCCGTGCTCTCACACAAAGCAAAGAAACAGGCCTTGGGGCCCAGGAGAGCCTCCTTGGTGCAGTTTTGAAGCCATCTGTTGGGTTTTTATATAAACAGAATTACCCCAGCATTGATCTTGAGCCCAAGTGGCCTTCTCCTCATTTTGGAGCTGCTTGGTACAAAGCTGGCAAAGAGGACTTTCTCAGGGGTTCGGAAGGGGGAACTTCAGAGGCTGCCTGACCAACTCTGGAAAGAGGAAATCAGATCCACAAGTCTCTTGAAGGCCTCCTGGGTTGGGGGTAGGGAAGCACTTACAGAAATGGGTTTTCTAATAAAAAAACAAACTCCACCTCAATTGTTTGTCTTCCCTTCCCCCAGCTTGGTGACCTCAGTTAATATGGGAGCCCCAGGCCCTGAAAACTTGCTGCTAACCAGAGAGGTTTCCACTCCCCAGAATACTTTCTCAGCCTTTACTTTCTTTCCTATTCTCTATCACCTGCTTTTCCTTCCTTGTCTTTAGCCCCATTCCCCCTGAGCCAGGGAAGTAAGGACTGTGATGGTCCAGATATCAGCAGACTATCATCCCCCAGATGCTGAGTTTGTTCTCTCAGATGTGGTTTAATTTTATATGGTTGCCTGCTTAGTGAAAAGTTAAAAGGATAACTTTTCCCCCAAACTGTTTCTAGATCCCCTTGTCCAAGTTTTGATCTTTCTGATTTGTGATTCATTTGTAATGCCTCATTGCTCTGAGCCAAGGCCAGGGAAAAGCACTGAAACTGCCTGGTTTAGCATGCTGTTAACTTCAACCTAGGATAAAAGAGGGACGGAGAAATTGGTTTTTGCTGTAGCAGCAAAGTGGGGAGAAGCCACCCCAGCTTGATTCTGTCTGACCCAGGAATGCCGTGGTCCGAGAACAACCTCCCAGGCGGGAGGGAAACCCAACAAAAACCCACATTGTTCCCTCCAGTGAGTTTCCCAGTTTAGATTCTGCTCTCTCTCTCCCCTGCCCAACCGGTTTAACCTTTCACTCACCCAGCAACTGCAGAATCTCTCAATTCTGAGAACCAGTAAGGATGAAAAGGACATGGAGGCAACGGGAGGCCAGGAATGGAATAGCTCTTCAGCAGCTCACTTCCCTCTTTCGGGGGATGCGGCTTGGGCACCCTAAGAATGGCCAGGTCAGAGGGGGCTGTAAAGCATGGATTTGGTTTTGGCAATTGATATCTTGATTCTTCAGCAACATCAAATGTTGCTAGGGCTTCCTGGAAGATGGGGAGGGTAGGAAGATGAGAATGACAAAAACTGAGTGAAGTTTGATTAAAAAGGGAGATAAAAAGAATAGGTTTGGGGTCTCAAGTGGCTGAGGGGAGAATTAGGATGGTCTCTAGGTCTGAAAAAGGAGGGGGGGATAATCTTTACAGAGGGCATAATGAGAGGCATCCTTATGGAGGGAAGAATTCTAGTTAGACATTAGAATGGATTTTCTGGTGCAGAGAAACATTTCTAATGTTGAATTAGTCTGAACTAGCTGTACTTTTATAAGTTTCTTTTCTTGAAGGGCTCAAACTACTTTGTAACTTAACTCTTCCTGGACAGAAAAGATATGATAGAGGGAATTGAAGACATGACCATGGTGGCAGGCGGGGAGGGAAGTCAGCATTCAGGGTCATGGTGAGACGTCATCTCTTGGAAAAGTCAGCTTCTTCAGCCTGAGTGGAATTTAAAACTCCCTTGAGTGGCAAGGTGGAGCACCTAAGAGTCTCCAAAAATCTATAGACAGACCAACTTAGGTAGAATTCTTGGCTTTTGGTCTGAGCCCTCAAAACTACTTGAGATTGTTTGAGGTGGAGGGAGGCAGGAAGTAATTCTTATTGCCACCCAGAGTCATCCTGGTGAGATTTGAATCCTGATTACTTGAGAACTGAGAGCTTAAAAATCAAGAGGAGGCGGAGGGAAGGTTAACACAAGCCTATCCTTTGTAGAAGGTGGGGGGGGCATAAAGGTCCCCTCCCTAAAACGGCAATATGACCAACAGCCAGCCCATCTCTAATATTTCCCCCAACCCCTTTCATCTCCTGAAGTCAGCCCTGAGCCTCATTCTCCCTACCATGTTATCCATCCTTTCAGTTGGCATCTCCTCATTTACACACCAACTGGTACCAGGAAGAGAGAGGTCCAAGGACCTCCACCCTTTTTGTTTACTGGGCTTTGGAGCCATGCCTAATTGAGGGTAAAAGAAGTATGGACAAGACTTTACAAGTTGCTGAGACTACTGGTGGTGATGGACCAACCATTATGGTATAATATAAAAAAAAAATGCTAGACCTGGGAGATGGGCATTTAATCCTAACTACCCCCTATTATGTGATCTTAGGCAAGCAATTCAGCTTCTCTGTGCCAGAGTTTCCTCATCTACTAAATGAGAATGTTGGACTAGATGGTGTTTAAAGTCTCCACCCTGTGAGTCTGTCCACCTCTTGCACTTTCCCTCTCATAGGATCAAGTCAGTAAGATGAGGCAGGAGTTTTCCTTTGCAGCTATTATCTAGGAATCAGCCACTATTGCCCACCCCCAACCCCAGATCTCACTTCTGGTCCAGGGAGAGAAGCCCTTCTGGTTAGGTATCCACTGTTCCCTTCCCCCCTGAAGAACTTGTCCAAAATGTGCCTGGGGTGGAGATGGGGGAGTGAGTCAGCCCCTTGGAAATTCTGTTATCTGGGAGGGGAACTAGTCAAACATCCTCCCCATGGTATCCACAACAAGCTGAGTGACCATGCACGTGGTCGATCCTAATTCCTGTTGGCTGGAAGTAGGGCCCTGCCCAGTTGCAGCAGTCCCAGCTACTGTTCCTCCCAGTATATTATAAAAGCACAATCTTTTCCCCCTACAGCTTTAATCTTTCTCTTAAAGGGACAGGGCTTCTAGAACAAATGAGGTAGGGCAAGAGGCATGTATCTCTATCATTTTGGAGTCTTGCCTGAAATTGAGCAATGAGATATATATGTGGCTCCCTTCCCCGAGGTCACCACATCTAATCCCACCCCTCTTGCCTCCTCTTTACAAGCTCCACCTCTTCCCCCCCCCCCCCCCCCGGGGAGAATGAGTTCCATGGGCAATCTATCCACTCACTATTAAACTTTGCTTGATTTTATGTGTAGTCTGCCCTGGCAGGCTCCTTGGACTGCCCTTTGCCCGGGAGTGCCTAGGAAAGGAGATTCAGTTCTCAATGTAGTGGTGGAATCCGAGGGGTTAAAGGAGGCAAGCACAGTACAATCTGGTGGAGATAGTAAGGGCAGGAGGAGTTGAGTAGACACTTAGTTTGGACTCAAGCAAGTCTCCCACCTCTCTGCCCCTGTTCTGGGCAATTCTTTGGATCATGAGAGACCCTCTTAATATGCTCAGGAGAAAGATCCCCAGTTGAGGTGCTGAATTGGACAGATACCTGCTTAGGCCACCTGGAGAGAATTCCCTCCCGACGGAACTCATCAGCAGGGGGCTGCAGTAGGTTCCCCATCAACGGTGAGTTTGTTCCTCCTCTTCCTCCAAATCCAGACTTCTGGTCCAAAAAAGGGGGTAACCAGAAAAGTGTCGGCCTTTGGGTAGCCTCTCTTGCACCTTGATAAATCCCTAAATGTCTCCTCTTTAGCTTTCACCCATCTCCCAACTGATCGATCATGTTTGTGGGAGTCTGTGATATGTTTTTTTCCTTGCTTGGAACTCATTCAGCCATTGAGCCATTTTCCCCTCCCCCCCCAGCAAAAAACTGTCTTTCTCTCTCTACTGGGTATAATTGGAGAAGGCAACAGGGACCCTGGCCTTCCAACTCCCATGTTTTTATGCACTATGACTTGGGGGCCCCAGCTCTGCTTCTAGCTGTTCTTCAGAATTATTTTGGAGGGGGTGGTGGAAATTCTATTCTAGGGTGATTGTTTTCCTGACCAAAGTCTCTTCCTCTGGTGTGTCCTACCAAACCTCAGGTTGCCCTACCTATTTACTACAGCACTTGAAATCAATGCCAAGAAACCAGCCTTAGATGAAAAAGGACTAGATGTTTTCCCCCACTCCCCCCAATTTAATATGCTATTCCGTGAACCCTTCCATGCTTGTGTCTTAGCTCCTCACAGGGGAACTGCTCTCTCAAATAAGGTAAATAAGGTAGCTCTGAAGTGGTGGGAAGAGATAGTTAATGATCATAAGAAAACTGATACCCTTGGTGCTTTGTAGTTTACATTGTTTCATTTGAGCCTCAACATCCTGGTGAGGGAGGTACTGTAATTACTATGCCTCATTTCATATATGAGGAAACAGTGATTTACCCCCCCCCCCCCATCGCTTGACTAGCAATCAGAGATGCCATTTGAACGCAGCAGATTTTTCTGGTCCCAAGCCCAGTGCCCTTTTTACCCTATCGAACTGCTGCTTATGGTAGAGAGGGAGACAGAGATGCCATGGTTTCTGATCTATTATAGCAAGAGAATGTGTGGTTAGACTTAGGCTAACAATACTGTGTCCCTCCCTAATAGAACTGGGTTTCTTGGAATCGATGCTGGAGAGTCAGTGACTAATCTTCAAGTCTGGCCCTAGAGGGTTCAAGTGAGTGGCCAGAGGGAAGCCTGGAACCTTGTATGGGCAGGGGTCTGCCTCCTGATGTCCCATCTCAGCCACTTTGTGGGTCTGGGGTTCAAGTCACCTTTCCCTCTTCCTCCCATATCAAAACTGTTCTGCTTTTGTTGTCAGTGTTTGAGCGAGAGATTGGGCTTAAATTAGGTGCCAGAGGAGAAAGCTAAGATTTGTCAGAATTTCTCAGCTCCTCAGAGATGGGGTTGTGACCTGAACACACAAAGCTCAGTGTTCTAACCATCATAGGATGCAAATGCTGGAGTGACCAGGGAATGCTGGAACTCTACATTCCTGGGATCAGCCCCAATGCTAGGAGAGGAACCAAGTGATGCAAAATAGGAAAGGCCATATGGGATTTACTGGGACCTTTCTCACCAAGTGTCTTAGGAGAAAGTCTAAGCATGCATGCTTTAGCCCTCACAACAGGACTTGGATTAATGGTTTACCAAAAAGAGGAGGAGGAGGAGGAGGAGTTAAATTTTGAACCATCAAAGGACTCTCTGTGGCCCTGGCTCCCTAGCGTTATGAGACCTGTAGAGAAGTCACTAAAGCATAGCATCCAGCCCCTCCTTCTTCTGGACTGGGGGTGGGGTTGTCTTTTTTAAGTTTCTTTGAAGAGAGTTAAGAACATAAAACTCAACCCCTAGGAGCATCCTAGGCCAGAGATAAGATCAAAGCTGCCCCAAGTTGGACAATACTTGTTAGTTTAGTGTGACAGTCTCATCTTTCTACTCTACTGTGTTTCCTTTTCTCCCTTCCCATTCTTCCCCTACCCCCAAATCTTTCCTCTCTTTTGCCTGTGTGTGTGTGCGCACACACACACACACACACACACACACACACACGAATGGGCACCACAATAGAAACTAACATTTCTAGAACACAGCTCTCTCACTCATTCCCTGATTCAACTAATCAGGGAAACTGATATAAAATGAACTGGGGGAAAAAAAAGATTCACTTTTGCAGGGTGGGGATAAATGTCTATCTGATTTCTTTTAGAGCATGCTTGGTTTCTTTAGGGGCTCGTCTCCTGGTTTCTTCCAGCTATAAAACTAGAGGTTGGTCATGCTGAGGTCCTATACCCTGTCCCTTAGAGTCATCACCCCGCCAACTGCCCCAATCTTTCCTTATGCACTAGGTCAGGAATTCTGCCTCTGGACTCAGTGACCCTTCTTCAAACCAGGCTGGCAGACTGTGGGTAGGCATTGTGTCTCCTGTTCAGGGTTCCCAGGGCAGCGTAGTGTAATGATTAAAGTGCTCTCAGGAACACAGGAAGTGCTCCCAGGAGTCCACATTCAGCTTCCGGTATTTATTAAGTCACTTTCTAATTAAGTCATTTCTCCAAGTCTTGGTTTCTTCACCTCTACAATGGGATTAATAATAGTACCTACCTCAAGGAGATAATGTATGTAAAACTCTAGGAAAATGTCATAAATATAACCTATTATTTTCTTATTCCGTCCATGGTCTGGGTCCCTTCTACTTTAGTCAAAAAGTTCCTTCTGCTGGTTAATCATCCCACCTGCTTTACATTAATTTCAGGCTGTTTATCTTCCATTGTTGCCTTTATGGAGATGGAGTCTGTGACTTGCTATCATGCAAGTCAAGTAATAGTTGAAGATTCGGAGAGCCCCATTCTTGGTGTTCTGTCATGGCCAGGCCCCTCTGGGCTCCCATTCTCCAACTGCAATATGGAGTGACACTTTCTCCCTGCTTCCCCACTCTCCCAAGCCCTCCCAAAAAAGTTGCGTCTCAGGTAGTGACCTCTTTGAGTGCCATAGTCAATTTAGAGAAAAGGTTCCACCTCCCCCAACTTTCTCCTCTAAACCTGGATTCAATTCAGTGAATGCCTCCCCCCTCTGCATTCTTTTTAACTTTTTTATCACTCAATATCAAGTACTTTGCTTATTGCTCAAAGAATGCTGATAAGTGACTAGTTCAGTTGTTACTGCAAGCAGAGGGGATTGCAGATTAAACGCCTAAAAGATTTCCTTGAAGTTGGAGATATTGGGGATAACAAAAGGGGGGGTTGAGAATGGAGGTACATTCTTACCCTTCAGGGCTATCCTGTCCTGAAGGAGATGAATGAAATGTCCTACTCTCTTCCCATGTTCTTGCCCATCCCACTCCCCTAAAGTGTTTGACAACCCAGATCTATTTCAGAACCTCCTATCTATGCTCAGCGGAAACAGCAATGTGACATGATATGATCTCATTCTGAAGCTAAATAAAGCTATTGTGTGAGACCCAGCTCTGGCTACTACTCCCTTGTTCCATTTCCTAAGCTCTGGAAGCCTATGGGGGTGGGGGGGAGAGGGGTTGGGGGAGAGCCTTTTGGAAAGAGGGAAGATCAAAGACAGAAAAGGAAATACAACTAGAAGGCCAGGCTTTGGGAAAGGGAACACTGAGGAAGAATTACCAAGAGATGGTCTTATGGGGGAGGCAGCCAAAAGTAAGTCCCTTGAAGAGCAGAGTGAGGCACCTATGTTACAGAACTGGGACAAAAGAAGGGATTTTTCTGGAAGTGGAATAAAAAAGACTCAGCATTGCACAGATGCTTGAGAAATGTTTGACTGGGCCTCCGTTTTTTATTAGTAAAATGATGCTGTTGGTTAATAGAATTTTTGAGATTCATTCCAGCTCTAAATTCTATGTTTCTATGTCATGATGTGGTTGAAAGAGTAGGAAGTTTTGAAGATTCCATATTCTTGGAGGCTAGAATGAGATAAGAGGGAATTCCACTACTGGTAGGGGTGATTAGAAGGCCTTCCACTCAATGGATCTGCATAGTACTGGCCCCAGGAAAGTGGGGAGTACATTTTTCAGAAGAGGGGGGCTATGAGAGGAAGAGAGGGATAACTCCACATCTGTATCAGGGCTGTGTTTAGGGTGAGGGGACCAGCTGGTTTGTCTCCAGGAAGGGAGAGAAAACAGGAAAAGACTTCAATTCATTTCCTTCTGCTTGCCATGCCCTTTCCTATTTTAATTCTATAGGGTGGAGGGGAGGAAAAGCAGGTGAGAGAGATAGCCGCTGTTGATGTTCAGTTATGTCCAACTCTTCATGACCCCATTTGAGGTTTTCTTGATTAAGATACTGGAGTGGTTTACCATTTTCTTCTCCAGATCATTTTACAGATGAGGAAACTGAGGCAACCAGGGTTAAGTGACTTGCCCAGGGTTACTGTTAGTGTCTCAAGCCAGGCCAGCTCTGAACTCCGGTCAATTCCTGACTCCTGGCCCAGCACTTTTATATACTTTACTACCTAAATGCCAAGAGACAGGGGTGGACGCTGGCTATCATTTGCATGTTCATCTAGAGATAAGTTTTCTCTCTTCATTTGCCACTCTTCAGTTCTTTTCTAGTTCCTCTCCTTTTTCCCTCAGCCACAGTTCCACATGATTTCATATCTACCTTTCTCTGGAAAGTGCCTGGTTGGCAGAGAATCCTGCCCTGACCCCAGAGCTATTCACCATCTTTCTCATTCCCTTCAGACATACCCATCCTGGCTGCCAACATCATTGGGTGCCAGCTTGTACAGATGGCATCAGGCCCAGGTGTGGAGAAGGAAGAAAGGCCCTTCTGGTGGCTGGTTGCACATTAGCCTCTTCCTTGGCATAAGAAAGGCATGGATAGGCACAATGACCATACCCAATTTCCCTTTCTATCTCTGGGTACCACAGATCAGGAACTAAGACTTACCAGCTGCAGAAATCTAAGGGTCTGACTTCCTGTCTACCTTAGGTGTTAAAAGGTCACAAGTCTGATGACTGATCAGAAATCTTTTCTATAGCTTCTGCATGATTAGGGATAGTGGGCAGATTGGATCAGGAGGGAGGGAAAATAGATAACATTAAAGAGATCCCTAAGGCAACTAAATAGGCTTGGGAGAAGTTTATACCCCACTTTCATACTTTGCTCTTGGTGTACCTGGTAGACAGCATGACCCAGACATCCTGCTTCTCAGCTCCTCATGATCATTCCTGAAGTCTCACTGGTATATATAGTCCATCAAAGAAGTAGTCCCTAGGAGTCCAGATATCTGTCTCTTCATTATGGCAAAGGGCCTAAAAAAAGGGGACTGGGTATATGGTATTGGTTCGGTGCATTAGTTGGCATTGCTTCATGGACTTCACCTTCAATGTCAACAACTCTTGGAGAGTTCATGAATCTTTGATACACTCTAGAATGAGGTACCAAAAATGCCTGCCTCCAAGAGGATGATCTGGACCCATTTGTCATTTCACCATTCATCTCCATGCCATATCGCCTGGAGTATATATCAACCCTTTTGAATAATAGCTCTGGAAACAGTTTTCATATCAACACACCATTCCTATAAATGACATGGCAATCATTTATACCATGACTCCAATCATCATTCCAGAATATGCTTCCCTGGCCACCGCTCCTCTATTTGTATTGTCTTTCTCTCCTGAGGACAGATACTGGCACACTTGATGGTATTTATATCTAATTCTGGGCACATAAGGTTTTTGGTTGTTTTTTTTTTTTAGGTTTTTTCAAGGCAATGGGGTTAAGTGGCTTACCCAAGGCCATACGGCTATGTAATTATTAAGTGTCTGAAGTCAGATTTGAACTCAGGTACTCCTGACTCTAGGGCCGGTGCTCCATCCACTGTGCCACCTAGCCGCCTCTGGCACACAAGGTTTTAATACTTTTTCATTTATTCATTTGAGAGTGAGTGCAGTTGATAGGGTGAAGTCTTTGGCCCACAGGAACAGAAACCAAAGTAGGTTGGTATAGCTGGAAATCCTGGCTTAAAAGAAAAAGCAAACATGAAATATTTAGGAAGCTAGCCAGAAAGGATGAGAGTTGCTCCTCCTTATCCCGCAGGAGGCCCTTGAGGAGAGGACCTAAGCCTCCCTTCCCCCAGCTTCTTTTTATTTTTTGCTTAGACCAACCCATCTGCCACTTCCATGAGTGACAAAATCCCAGAAGCCTTCCTAGCAGGAGGAGACCCAGTGTCCCAAGGAAGAACTCAGCGATGCCTGTCAGCTGTGGAGTCCAGTGGGCAGTCTCAGGAAGAAAAGGAGGAAGAGGAAGATGGTTTCCAATCAGTGCCCCTTCGAAGATCAAATGTTCATTGTGCCGGAAGCAGCTACATTTATGACCTCAGACGTCATAGTTGGGAGCCTGGTAGCGTATTCCAGAATGCCGCCTATGATCCACTGGAAGGGTAAGTACCCAAACTTAGGGAACCTATATACCCTAAGTTCCCCACCAATCTTTTCAGAATCCCTAGACTTAAGAGAAAATTTAATACTAAGAAGAACTAACATGTCTTGGCACTTCATCTGCATATTGTTAAACATAATATCCTTAGGCTAAAAATGAAATGACAAAGTTAGTTTATAAATAAAGTTTAATTCTCTAGAATCTTACCGAAATTCACAGGTGGATGGCATTCTTGCAAATGCCAACAACCAAACTAACTGAATAAGCAACATTTATAGAATCATAAAAGGATGATAAGAATATAGAATCATATAGAATCATAATCACAAAGGATCATAAAATTTTGGCTGCCAACCAATCAGGTTACACATTTGTACATAAAGGTTTCATTAATTTGTACATAAAGGCGTCATTAATTTGTACATAAACGTGTCATTAATTATTTTATGATTCTTTAACCCATCCATAAGGTCTGTCCCATGTCAGAACCGACAAAAATACAGGGCAGCTAGGTGGTGCAGTGAACAGAGCACCTGCCCTGGAGTCAGGAGGACCTGACAAAGATCCAGTTAGCCCAGAACTGCTGTCTCCTCTTCTGACATTATATTTTATGATGTTATTAGATATGATACAGACATATAAAACAGGAATTTCTTCCTTTCCAAAATGTCATAAGTACAAAAATTTATTCAGGTTCTCATTTAGATAACTAGAGCAGATTCCTGCCTTTTCAGGATGATCCTTTTTTGATTGTTTACACAGCTTTTGCAGATGAAATTAGAGGAGCATTAAGCTGTTCCACACAGAAAGAGCCTCCCTTCAGATTTATAACTAGAGACACAGACCTTGTGGAAGGGCAGAAGTGAACATTCCAAACTTAGAGAACTCAGGAGATTGATGAAACAACTTTTGTTCAGAAATATTTAATTCTAAATTAAAGAATATCTGATTAGACAATATAGATGCCCTCAGATTTGGGAGATAAGTAGGATAGAGGAATTTAAGACCTCTAGTCATATCCTTAGGAATTTAGATGATCAAAACTCAAGTATCTAATTCAGAGCCTCTTTTGGACTTTGAGGGTTCCTGCCTATGGGCTTAGATATAGATCTCTTTCTTAGTAAGCCTAAATTCCTCCAATAATCCTTTCTTCTTGTTTTTTATTTTTTGAGAATTGGAAAAATTGAGGGAGAGCAGAACAAGGTTCTCTTTCTTAGCTTTTCTCCATCAATATTGGGTTCCATCCCACTCCTCAGTTGCTGTTCTTTCCCTAATTTCCTGAACCTGACATACATCTTTAATTTTGAATTTCATGGAATCATGGACAATGCCAGAAGAAACTTTATAGTTTTATATGACCAAACTCTTTAATTTTTCAGATGGAAAAAAACAAGGGAAGAGAGAAGTTAAATCATTTGGGAGCTTTCTAAAGAAGGTTAAGCACTTCCTATCCCACATTCAGTAATATGCCAGTCCATTGAGTTCTTTTTTTGGGGGAAGGGTTAAAGAATGGGATTAAGTGACTTGCCCAAGGTCACAGAGTTAGGTAATTATTAAGTGTCTGAGTTCATATTTGAATTCAGGTCCTCCTGACTCTAGGGCCACTGCACCACCTAGCTGCCCCCCAGTCCATTGATTTCATTCTGAGGCTAGTGCAAAAGTAACTTCTCAATAATTTTAAAATACTTTTGATAGAATAAATTCTCAGTTTTTTGCTTATTCTGAGGAGTTAGGGGTACTCTGGATATAGGTAAAGGGAACAGCCTACATTCTCCCTCCTCCAGAGCTGGACACAAATAGACAGATGGAAGCATTTCCCCTGGAAAAATCCCCCTTATTTCAAAGGCATAAGAAGTCAGAAGGAAAGGATTAGGTATATATTTCCTCTAGTCCAGATCTCTTGGTTTTGATAAGTGCACCTATCTCCTTGGTCTAGGCTAGATTGAACTGAATTTGGGGAGAGCGTTACCTAACTTGAATCTTTGTGGAGGATGTGGGGAACCAGGCATCTAGAAACTGGTACCTCCTCAACTGCTATGGAGCTATTTGAACATCACTATTCCTCATCAGAAAGGCAGTTTTGGAGGTAATAGCCAAGAGAAAAAAACTGGAGGGAGTATGAAGCAGGGAGACCCAGGATCCTCTCCTCTCCTATCTTCCCTCCCTTCCCTGCCCCACCTCTGATGTACTTCTGGGTCAAGCTCATCTTGACCAGCAGGGGCCGCCCTTGTCTACCATTTGTTTGGGAAAAGGCCCCAAATGGAGAGGCCAGTCTAGGCTGGCTTGTGTCCCCTGGCAGGGACATGAGACAGAAGAGTCTAGCCAGGGATTCACTTGGGCCAAGCTATTCATAGCCTGGTCCCTTCCCTGCACTCTATAGTCCAGCCATCCTGGCTTCCTCCATACACAGGATCTTGCTGTTTGTTTGCTCTTGTAGTATCTGCCCCTACCTCTGCATTGGGCCTAGAATGTTCCCTTTCTTTTCACTTTGACTTCTTGAAATCCCTGCCTTCCTTTCCTATCCCCCCCTTTCTACTCTGCAACTGTATTTTATATACTAAATAGGTTTTTGTCTCCTCCTCTAGAATGTAGGTTCCTGGAGGGCAGAGATTGTTTTTTTCTTTTTCTTTAGCATCTTTAGAGCTTTGCACATAGCCAGACCTTAATCAATGAGTGTTTATTGATCTAGTGTTTTTTGATATCTCTCCAAGTGCTGGGTATGCATGGTGCTTCAGCAAAGTGAATGTGTGTTTCAGCAGGAACCTGCAAAAACTGGGACCCAGGGATCCCCGGAGAATTCCCTTGCATCAAAGTCAGGAGGAGCTGGAGAGCCTTCTGAGGCTGCAGGACCAGAATGTCCAATCCCAATACATGGTATGGATAGACTCCTCTACCCATGAGCACTGAGCACTTACCCCCAACTAAGGCACAGTCTCACTGTCCCCCCTCCCCTCCTCAAATTCATTGTTTATCTTGTATTTTTCTATGCATTTGTCTTCTTCTACCTTGTCTCAATATTTCTTCATTAATATGGAACAAATATTTACAGTTAGAAAATAGCTTAGAGGTTTTTTCAGTCTAGCCCCTCATCATATAGATAGGGTGAGGTCCAGAAGAGTTAAATTACTTGCCCAAGATCACATCTATTAAGTAGCAAAGCTGGGATTCTGACCCATGTCAGAATTAACTCAAAATCTCTAACTCAAAATCCAGTGCTTTTTCCGCTACATTATACTTCCCAACCCTAGCCCCAGCCCCATCCCAGCTATCATCTGTATCTTTTGTGATGTCTCTTTATTTTCTCTCTGCCTTTCTGGGTCTATACTTTCTGTCTGTATATGAGTCTTGCTATCATTGTCTTATTTCATCTGCCGGTTGCTTCCTAAGTTACCCACAATATTTGAAATTTGAAGGGTGAGGAACTTCTACAAAATAGATAGATAGGTTAAGTGTCTGAGACCTGATTTGAACCCAGGTACTCCTGACTCCAGGGCTGGTGCTTTATCCATTACAACACCTAGCCACCCCTTTTTTTGGTCCTTTCAACTGTGAACTCCCAAATTCCCCATTCCTTTTTGTTTGTTTTTGCAAGGCAATGGAGTTAAGTGACTTACCCAAGGTCACACAGCTAGGTAATTATTAAGTATCTGAGGCTGGATTTGAATTTAGGTCTTCCTGACTCTTGGGCTGGTGCTGTATCTACTGGATATAGTAGCTGTTTGAAACAAACTCCTTTCTTTTTGATTATGAGTGCCTTCTCTAAGTATACTGGTAAGCCTAGGTATCTGGGATCTTGTTAAACAATAATAGTTAAAATAGTCAAAAAAACTAAAAAATTAGGTGGGAGAGTTCCTATCACTTCTGCCACCTTTCTCTGGCCAATGTAACTGAAGTCTTTCCTCTCCTTTTCTCCTTACCTTTCTTCAGTGATCCAATGTTTGGGAATTAGAAAAATAATCTAGCTCACTGAAGATCTCCTCTTCAAGACAAGATGCTTTATTTGTTAGAAACCTAAATCCACAGGGAGGGTAGTCAGCCCCAGGAAAGTCTAGTTGCATTTTCTACATCAGAACCCTTGACAGTTATAGCCATTTTTACCATTTTTACCCAAGGACCCCATCCTCCTAACATTACTCCCTTCTCTTCTCATCCTTCTTCCCTTTTCTTCCTCCTTTGTTCTTCTCACCATCTAACTCCCTTCTTCCCATTTCTCCTTCTTAATTCCTTTTTTTTTTTTTGCAAGGCAAATGGGGTTAAGTGGCTTGCCCAAGGCCACACAGCTAGGTAATTATTAAGTGTCTGAGACCGGATTTGAACCCAAGTACTCCTGACACCAGGGCCAGTGCTTTATCCACTGTGCCACCTAGCGGCCCTCTTCATTCCTTTTTTAAAAGTTGTCTTCCGCTTCTCCCTCCTTTTCTTTCTGTTGGATCCTTTCCCTCATATCCTACCTTTTCAAACATTCTATCTCATCTCCTCTATTCTGCATTTTCTCCCAATTTAAATTAGCCCCATTTTTCTCACTGATTCTTTTTTTTAAAATTGTATTCTATTTTTACAAGACAATGGGTTAAGTGACTTGCCCAAGGTCACACAGCTAGGTAATTATTAAGCGTCTGAGGTGGGATTTGAACTCAGGTCCTCTGGACTTCAGAGCCAGTGCTCTATGTACTGGCCACCTAACTTCCTCTGTGTCATTGATTCTAATAAGGCTCTCTCCTTTCACCCCAAATTAGACTGGGTGATCAAGTTAGAATGGTTGATCCATAAAATCATTCACTCCCCCAGAGTTGTCTATATATCAAATCATGTTAAGAAACACAAGTCTAGGTCATTCAAAATAGTACATTTTCTTCTTAAACATCCCCTACATTAAGAATGCCTGAAGTTGAGTTGTACCTGGTAGGAAAAGAGGGTAAGATACAATAATTTTTTTTTTGAATTTTCAAACCATTAGGGTGAAAGACCCCAAGTGGGTAGTCAAATAAGGGGTAGCATTTATCTGGGAGGCCCATTTAGAAAGGAATCAAATGATGTAAGGGGGGAGAGTTTGGTAGATGGGTGAACTCAATAACCTGTTGGGGGGGGGGGGGTTGATTATAGGTTCAAAGTTTCTGCTTTCCATCCTCTGGTCCCTTGAATGACTCTGCCTGTGGCATCCTCTCCAAATCTGTATCCATGAGTGGTATTGATGGCTACTTGGATCTAGATGGTGAGTAAGAGGGAAGGAGAATGCCAGAAGGGAGTAGACAGGGAACAATGGATGTATCCTCTTCTTCCCTGAAGTATGGACCACACTGAACTATTTTATCTGAAGCAAGGACTCTAGTTAAGGGCTAGAGAGGTTTCCTGATTTTTCATTACAACTTAGTCTATGCCTAAGCAAACTCTCTTTGGAGATCCCCCAAATTTCCTGTCTAAAATGAGGGCAAATATATACATCTTCCTGGATTTTTCTTTTATCAAAACCTAGGGATTCAGGATACAAGCATCTAGAACTCCAACCTCCTTCTTCATCATAGAAGACAATCCTAGCTTCCCCTTCCATCCAAGATGGAGAATTAGATCCTAAGCATCCATCCACTTCCCTTCTTCCCTATTTACCAGAAACAAAGTCAAGAACCTAGACTTTGGGCCTCCAGCTTCCTTTTAGTTTTCCTAGGTGTTCTAATTTAGTTCTCAGGTTTTTTTTTTTTTGCTCAGACCCCGCCCTCAAGCTCCCTCCAGGAAGTCCCTAGTACCCGCCCTGAGGATGGAGTCATAGGCACCTGTAGCCCTGGGAACCTGATCCAAGGTGTAGGGGGGGAAGGGAGGTAGCTTGTAGGTGCCTTTGTCTGGCTTTAACCAGACATTTCTCATCTCCTTTTTTGTTAGCAGAGAATTTACCCCAATCTCCTGGCCCTGACTTCAACAACGGGTGAGTGTAGAGCTCAACAAGCCCCTCAGAAATCTGAAGGTAGGTCAACCAAATGGGTTGTGGGTGGTGGACTTTGTGACCTTCAGGGGTCACTTTGTTTTCAGAAACACTTACCCCCAAACAACACTCCTTTCACTTCTTAATTCAATTCTTATAATTCTCCAAGCAAAGAATCTCCTTTCTCTTTGGAAGATTTGGAATTTGACCCAGTCTTCCCTTGAAAGATGAAGAGAAGGAGGCTTAGGTTATTACTGCATGGAGGAGAAGTTAGGAGGAAGGGGGTGACCAAGATAAGCATCACAGTGGGAAGGCCAGCAACAAAAGCCTGGGAGATGGAAAATGGCTGGGAAAGATAGCTTTTAGGGAAGGAGAATAGCTAGAGCCAATGACCTTGGAGCACTAGTCAGACATTAAAGGGACTTCGGATAATAGATAAATGGAATGGGGCAAGAACTGGGGAAGCAGTGGATACTGGAAAGGAGTAGAGGAGGGTGGTGGGTTGAGGGAATAATAGAGAAGGGAGGGGGCTAGAAGCTACTTGTGCTGAAAGATTTCAATAAGTATCATGGAAATGAGCATGCAAATCAGCACCTGTTTGACTCTCACAGCTGTGGCCTGAATTAGTAGGACAGCATTGTGAAGGGGCCCTTTAAAACTCTAAGTTCTGCTTTTGGGTCCCTTAAGTCTCCAGCTGACACAGCCCCCTCCTGGCTCCAGGCTCTGGAATTAGCTCATGGGATAGGGCTGATGAAATCCCACGAAACTCGGCTCTGACTGGCAGGGAGCCCAGGGACCATTCTCCAACAGAGAAGGGGGGCAGGTAGAGGTCACTGAAACTTCCTTACCCCTGAGATTGGCAGCAGGAAAAACCTGGCCCCAGGCTCCCAGATTCCAGACTTGCTTCGGTGGGCATGGGGTTGGGATGGGGTCTGGAGAAGCCCAGCCCTGATCTTTAACCTCTCAGGAAGATGGGGGGAGTCTCTGGTTAACTGGGAGGAGCTTGGAGCCTTCCTCTGGAATAGAGGGACAAAGTAAACCATAGCTGGGAGGTCCAGACCCCTGGAAGGGGAGGGAAGAGGTTAGTATCTGCTTTTCTGAGCTTTTTCTCTGCCTCTCTTCTGTTTCTCACCCCCTCCCTGGGTGATTTCAACTCTGCTGTCTCTCTCCCTTTACACCATGGTGTCTCTTGTCTCTTTATCTGTTAACTTTCTGGGGGAGATGGCTTTGTTCCTTCCATCTTCTCTGTCTCCATCTTTATCTCTTTATTTCTTCAGGCCCTGGGGAGGCAGCTGCAGCCAGCTGGACGTAAAGCCCTCAGGAAAACGGGCAGGCCGCTCGCTCCAACGGACCCTCAGCCTCCTTTGGGGCATGACCGGCAAGGCTAAGGTAGGAACAACCAGAGGCTCAGGTCTTCCTATTTCTTCTTCCCCTCTCCCTTCAATTCCTACCCCTGTAAACTGAGACTTTGGAGCTTGGTTCCGTTTTGGGAGCTCCCTCTCCTAACAACTCACTTCTCTTCTGTTCCCACCCAGTCTCCTGGCCCCCGGCTCTTCCTCCCCCCATAGCTGCCAGCTGTAGCAGCTGGATTTAGGGGAAGGCAAAGCTTCCCAAGTTTCAGGTTGGCTGGGCTCTTCTCCCTTCCCCCTTTCCCGTCTGGCTGAAAGATGGAAAGAATTTAAGCCTTGCTTCAGGTGGCACCAGGGGAAGAAGTGAGACTAGACCAGGGGCATCATTGTATGCATGTGTACCTGAACATATACTTGTGGCTGTTTACAATCCTGTATCCCAGACTGATGGAGATTCAGACATAGACTTTCTAATTGTGTATTATTGCTGGGGTTGAGGGTATAGCTCGAAGGGGGAAGGGGAAGAAGCCTGATTGTTGCCATTTGTACTAGATACCTCCCAACCACATCTCTTATCCCATATAAGAGCCTTCTTTGCAGCTCTCCAGGGCACCCCCTTGTTCCCAGACTAAGTTGGAAAGAAAAGCAAAGATAGAAAAACTGTTAGGTTAGCATCTTCTTACCAGAGAGCTGTGGGTAAGTTGAGGCTGAAAGAAGGATGAAAAACACAAGGATATGGAGAGGAAAAGAAACAAGTGGGGAATATGAAAATCTTTAAGAGAAAAGAAGCCTTTTCTTCCCCTCTCAGGAAATGCAAACCTCTGGAGACTGAACCAGGAATCCCAAGGTCCTTAGGTCTTTGTCTTCTCTTCCGGGGGTCACTCAGGGACAGTCACATAAGTTCTGGATAATGGAGTTACTCTCTTTCTACTAGGTGGGGTTTGGCTGGGGAAGTTGGCTCTATTCAGCCTGGATCTGAAAAGGTAATCCCCATAAAGCAGTGGGTGTTAAGGGACTCTGATATCCTAAAATTTTTAGAAAAGCTTTTAGAATAAGTCAGAGAATTTTCACCACCCAGTATTTCCTCCCCCACCATTCCCTGTTTCTAGTTCTCAGTTGCCCTCTAGGGTATTCTGTTTCTGGCTTACTCCTTATGTCTCTTTATCTTTTTCCTGTCTAAGCTCTTTCTCTTCCTCTGTTTCTCCCTTGCTGTACATATCTTTTGTCTATATCTACTTTGCCTCCCTTTTCACACATTATCTCTGCTTTTCTCCCTTCCTGTCCTGGAGCATTTCAGAGTTGCATTGGTAGCAATAATTATACTTTTCTCTTCCTTAATTATACAAGGGCTAGAATAAAGCCCAGGAAGCCAGGAAGCCTCTGATGTCCCTCCTTTCAGCTCGGGCCCTGTTCCCCCAGATTGTTCATCTTGCTGCACAACCATGTTGAACCTCCCCACTTACATGTCCTGGATAAGAGAGTGTTAGAGGTGTTACCTTTGATGTCAGTCTTTCTTTTCCCAAGAATCTCTAATCTTGTAAGCTTCTCCCCTGAGGAAAACTGAGGCATTGTTTCCTCAGAAGTAGGTCTCATTTGTACCTCACATTCTTTGCTTCCCCCCCATGCCTTAGCTCCTCTCTGCCTAAGAGTCAATATCATAGGGAGGGAACCATCCACAGTGCCCAACTGCTTATGTGGCTGAAGACCAGGTATTGTCAAGTGTCCAGATCCCCTTCCCTCTATTCCTCAACAGGAAACAGAGTGTATCTTATGTAGGATGGGATAAAGAAAGTGGTTATTTTGAGTGATAGGACAATGGATCCAAAGCCCTTTATTTTATAGATAAAGATATCGGGGCTCATAAAGTAGAATTGGTGACACAAGTCCTCAGGGTTAGGGGCAGGGTATGGCCCAAAGTCCTCTGACTGGCATTTTAACCGTATTTCATGGGTCATTCATTGGACAGGGTCTGAGTAAGTATGAAAACAGCCTTGGTGGGGGGGGCTGAGGGAGACAGAGCAGGAACAAATCCACATCTAGGGTCTGTCTCTGTGACCAGAGTCCGGGCTTTTAATGAGTAAGGTTAAATCCTTTGGATTTTTTTCAGATTGCCTCACCTTCCCTTTCTCTGTTTCCAAAAGGGGGGGCTCTGTGAGAAGTTCCAGGAAGTGAGAGACAGAAAGGAATAGGGTTTTTATTATCACCATATCTAATATCTAGTCTGACTTTAGAGGCTAAGAGCAAGGAGCAGATTGCTAGTTTCTAAAATTATTTAGGATTAGGGGTCAGATTTCTGTTCAGGTACATTTGGGAAAGTCTGTACATCTGTTCTTCTGTTATATTGTGGCAGCCTTGGGGCCTGCACAACTTTGTGGAGGAGACTCAGGCTATAGCCTGCCCCTCCTCTGGGCCCCTCAGAGAGTAGAGCAGGAAAGGGGAGAGAGGGGCTGCTTGACTCTGGCCTCCTGTAGGCTGTTTTTAGATTTAGCTCTTTGGTCAGGCTTGCCTGCCCTCTGGGGAAGCTGGAGTCCCTAGCCTGGTCCTGTTGGTGTAAGGAGTTATTGTGCTGTTTTTTGCTGCTCCTTCCTCTAGATACTGGGAAGGAAAGGGACAAGACAAGTGTTTATTAGGCATGTCCTTGGTACCAGGCTACATGTGGGGTCACAAAGAAAGGTCAAGGACAATCCCTGTTCTCCAGGAGCTCACAGTCTTAATGGGGTAGCCAACCACCTGGGTACAGACAAGCTCTAAAGATACAACAGAGATGTTCCACAGAGGGAGGCGCTAATATTAAAGGAGATTAGGAAAGGTCTTTTGTAGAGGGCTTGTCCCATGGCAGGTGGAGGTGATGCCCTGACATACAAGGGAACTAGATTTCGTTGAGGGCAGACAGCCAGTGAAAAGGCCTGGCATGGAAACCTTCTTAGCAGGGTGACTCTGCTGGATTCCAGTTCTTCATCTCTAAAATGGGGATATTTGAGGATCAAATGAGTCAGTAAAGCCCTTCACACAGTGACATCCAGAATTACCACTTCTCTCCCTTAAATAACAAGGAGGGGCAGCAGGAAAGACCTTTGGGTCAGGAGGCACTTGAGACAAGCCTTAAAAGGAGGCAGCCCCTCCAAATCTCAGTGTGGGAAGGGTTTTCAACACTGCATAGAACAGTCTGTATTGCATCCTAGAGACAAGACAGGTTAGGGAGTCACTGGCTTTTTGGGCAGGAAATTGGCACAATGTGGATGAGACTGGTGCTGGCAGCTGTGCAGGGGATGGAAGGGAGGGCAGGACCAGAGTGCCCCTCAGTGGGGGGGTGGAGGCACCCAAAGAAGTGGTGGCTGGGTGAATGAAGAGGAGGGGAGGGCAGTCACTGAGGCAAAGCAACTAGGACTGGACAGGAGTTGAGAGGATAGAGTTGACTTGTTGTGTCCTTGGCAGAAATAGGGAAGTTAGGGGTAGAATTAAGTGATTTCAGTTTGTACTAGGTTGAGTTTGAGACACCTATAGGCCACAGAGGTGATGTGTGGTTGGAGAGCTCAGAAGAGATGAGATGGATATGTACTGAATCTAGAAGAGCACTGCAGCCAAACACAGCCATGGGGGGGGGGGGGCACATGGATAAATGATCCTGCTAAGGTGCTTAGAGGGAACCATCATAGTGAGAAGTGGAACAAGAAGGAGCAGAAAGAAACCCTTAGAGAAGAGAGTATGCAGGTGGAAGGAGTGAAGGTTTGTTGGAGGCCATGAAGCATAAGGGCTGAGAAAAGGCCCTTGGATTTGGAAATAGAGATAATTGGTGACCCTGGGAAAGTGGTTGTTAGGGGAGGAGAAAATACTCTGTGTATGTGTGTGTGTGTGTGTGTGTGTGTGTGTGTGTGTGTTGGGGGGGCACGCCAAACCCAGCCAATAAAATGGAAGTTTCCAAAATAGTGGCAGGGGCTCAATCTGGCACCTAGGAGAATTCGGAGTTGGATGGGGAGGGGGTGCAGGAAAAGGGAGCAGCTAGCTGCAGGTCCAGCTTGTCCCCCTTTAACATGCTGCCACGCCCTGGTGGACCAGAACCAGGCCAGCCCCGGGCACAGATGGTTTACAATTGCCTTCTCTTGGCTTCTGCAGAAAAGTGGGACCTGCTGAGAGGCAGTCACAGGCCGCAAGGTGAGGGATTGAGGTGAGATTCAAAGAGGAATTTTCCTAAAAGCAAAAAAAAATAAATAAATTCCTCCGGAAGACTCTCTCAGAAGAGAGGGCTGTCTAGCCACAAAGAGCGAGTGTCAATGTTTCCCGGGGCCGGTCCCGCCGGGATACAAAGGGAGGCAGGGACGCCTCCCCCGGGCTGCCGGCGGCGCGCCAGGCCCGGCTCCCGGCTCTAGCGGACTTCACCAAACTCCGGCGGGCGGGCGCGCGGCCGGGGCCGGGGGCCGGGGGCCGGGGGCCGGGGGCCGGGGGCCGGGGCCGGGGGCCGGGGGCCGGGGCCGGGGGCCGGGGGCCGGGGGCCGGGGCCGGGGCCGGGGGCCGGGGGCCGGGGGCCGGGGCCGGGGGCCGGGGCCGACTTCCCCAGCGGAGCGGATGTTACCTTCCCCGGGGGTCGGGGGCCGTGCCCCCCCGCGGCCGGTGCCCGGCGCCCCTCCCCGCCCCTCCCCCGCCGGGAGCCCGGGGTGCCCGGGGTGCCCGGGGTACCCGCGCCGCCGCCGCTCCTTCTAGGAAGCCTCCAGTTAAAGGGAGCGGGCCGGGGGAGGCTTCGGGGATCCGCGGGTTGGGGGCGTCCGCAGGAGGAGACCAGGAGCGCGCCCCGGCCCCTGCGAAGGGGGGTCCGGCCCAGGGGCGCCCCCTCCCCTCGCCCGCCTCCCCTCCGCTCCTCCCCCCTCCCCCTCCCCTCCCCCAGCCCCGGCGGGGGTGGAGACTAGGTTTGAGGAACTGATGCTGGGTGCCGAGCTGGGGGAGTCAGACTTCCTGTCCCCGAGACGGACGCGTGCTGGGCGGACCCCTCCCCCTGCCCCCCCCCCCCCGGCCCGACCCGCGGACAATAGCTGGACGCCAGGGTCCGCGGCCGCGTCCCGGCTCCCCCCGGCGGCCCCCCCGGGCGGCCCCCGCCCTCGCCAGCCCCCTCCCCCCGGATTATGTCTCGCATCGAGTCCCTCACGCGGGCGCGGATCGACAGGAGCCGAGAGCCGGCGAGCAAGGTGGGCCGGCCCGCGGCGCCCCCTCCCCTCGGGGTTCGGGGCGCAGCCGCTAACGGCGGCCCGGGCCGGACGGGGGGTGTGGACGGAGCGGGGCTCGGGGCTCGGGAAAGTTGAGGAGCGGGGGGGGGCTGCCTCGGCCGTCGCCCCCACCTTTGTCCCGGGCTTTCCCCGCGTGTCTCCTCCCGAGCGGGCGGCCCCGGCGCGGCCGCGGATGGACTTTCCAGCCGTGATTCACCCCCGGCGCCCCCACGCACAGCCTGGGCCGGGGCCGGGGAGCGCCGGGGCCGGGGAGCGCCGGGGCCCGGCCCCGTCCTGCGCGTCCCCACCCCCGGCGTGGCCGAGCAAGGGAGTTAATGCCTTTTGTGTGGGGATGCCTCCATCTACGCAGCCGGCTGTGACCCCTCGGGGAGCCGCGTCCTGCGCCCCACCTCAGCGCGCTCCCCGCCCCCCCGGACCCCAGGCCGGGGGGAGCCCCCCTCCGCCGCCCAGCCCGGGCACCCGTCTCCCCCAGAACCCCCCTTTCTGGCTGCAGATGTCACCCCCACTTGTTGGGGAGCGGGCCCCCCATTCCTTGGCCTCTTAGGAAGGATGGGGCTGACGCGCCAGTGAGTAAGAGCCGGGCCGGGAAGAGTTTGTGCAAGAGCCGTGCCCGGCCCGGGCCGCACACTGGCCTCATTGTGGCCCGGCCCGGCCCGGCCTCCGAGTTGGTTTAATCTCTGACTTCTCCGTCGCCCCCGCGCCCCGAGGCCGGCCGGCCCAGGTGCTTGGCCTGGGCGCTGCGCCCTCTGGGACCCCCAAGGGGGAGCCCTCCCTCCAGATTGCCTCCCCGGACGCGGGGGGCTCCGAAGGCCCCCCCCAGGCGGCTGGAGAAGTGAGGGGGGAGCCCGGCCCCGGGCTGGAGCGGAGGAGGCGCTCCCCCTTCAGGAACGGGAGGCTTCGCTCGGCCTCCTCCGGGGGAGCCCGGTTGGGGCAGCCCGGGGGAACTAGCCTGGGGCTAAGAGGGAGCGGGGCTCTCCCGGACCAGTCCCACACCGCTGCGGCCAGGCTTAAGCTCCAAAAATCTGTTTATTTTTTTGGCCGTTAGAGTTGAGACCCTGGAGTGAGGCCAAGGGGGGCGGAGAGGTTTTTTTGAAACCACGGAAATTGGGTTCCACCCTAAAAAGGAAGGGGGGTGGGGAAGACCAGAAGGTGGGAGGGAAATGTGAAGGGGTTCTGAGTAGGCAGAATTCCCTGGTCGGTCGTCTCTCGCGGGGAGAAGGGGAGAGGTGGTGTGAGATTTGGAAACTTGGAAGTAGGACGCCCGAGTACCCTCCCTCCGTGGGTGATGTTTGGGACCCAAGAGGCCGGTCCATCTGGGTTGTCTACATTTACACCATCTCCTGACCCCATCTCCAGCCCCCATTTCAAGACTCTAACCGGGAGCCCAGCATTTACAAGTCTGCTTCTCACCTTTGAACACAGAGTCTTGTAGGCTAAAATCCACCAGGGACGGAGAAAAAGTGGAGCCTTTAGAGGAGGTAGCAAAGGGAGGGCCACCGCTAGGAAACTGATTACAGAAAAGGGGGTAGCCTTTGATCAACATACTTTTAAATCTAACTTTTCCTCCAGTGTAACTGCCTTCTCTTTCATTTAATTCATGATAGGAAGTAGGGGAGATGGAAAGGTGAATCTCCTTAATCCTTAGTTTGGGGCAGATGATGGATTGGACCCAGACCTTTTAGTTTCATCTAGGCTTCTACCCATCTTTTGTGGTTGCTCATGAGGGGAGAACTCTGGTTTTTATCTTCCTCTTTTGCCATTCTACTCTGACTCTTCAACTGCCCTTTTTCTTTTCCGTTACACTTTAACTCTTTATTTCCCTACTTTCAGGACCTCAACAACTTTTTTGCCTCCAACATCCCCGTGTTCTACGGATCTCCCCAATTTCCATAGTCTTTCTCTCCCCACCCCTCCCCCACCCAGCCCCCCAAACCCTGAGCCTGATTTCTTCCCAGAACAAAGGTCCCTTTTCTGACTAGGAAAGGTCAGGGGCCAGGAGACAGGATGCTGCAAAGGATGGCGTCGGGATCTGGGGCTCTTCTTAGAATTTCTAGGACCCAGGCTTCTGGGTGTGAGGCAGAATTGAGGGTGTGAGGAAAGAGGAGAGAGAAGGTTTCTTTGTTCTGAGTGGTGGAGAGAGGTGGCTGGCTTTGTGTATAAGGACTTGAGCACAGCAAAGGGGGAGGGCTGGGAAAGCTGGGGAGGGGACTAAGAGGCCGGAAGTCCTGGAAGGAAGGCTGAGGAAATTGGGGTTCCCTAGGGGAGGCTGACACTGGGAGCTTGGAAAACACTGTGGACAAGCTCTGGTCTCATGGAGTCGGGAAAGGAAGAAAAACAGACTAGAGAATCAACTGGGGAAAGAGGAATTAAGGTGTGTTAGGGAGGAATCTTTAGAGGCAGAGGGAATTTAAAATGAAAGCTCAGGGCCCAGCTTCCATGGTGTTTTAAGAAACATACCTAGGTTTAACCTGAAAGGAAAGAAATCTGGCTAGAACCTCTAAACTCTGTGTGTGTGTGTGTGTGTGTGTGTGTGTCTGTGTGTGTGTGTCTGTAAGTGTATTTCATTTTCTGTCATATTTTTTGATTCCGTGGGTTCAGTTTGTAGAGGAAACAACCAGATTAAAGGCTCTCCTCTTTCAGGAGTAGGTGAAGGTAGAAACTCTGGAGTATTTAAGTGTGGAAGATAGGTTGTGAATATACACATAGCCTCAATTTCAGCCCTTAGACCTCAGTAAATGAAAGTAAAGTAAGTGGAATTGCCTGGACTCTGCAGGTTCAGGGTCATAGGAGATACAGATAGAAACAATCCATTTCTTCTATTAGTTTGGATGAGCAGTTTGGGGGAGTTTGGGGCTTGTTGGGTTTTGTTGAAGCAGATTGGGGGGACCAGAGCTTGGGCAGCAGACAGCAGCTGCCCCCTCCCCCCCATCAGCTCAGTGGGCCTGCCCTGTGCCAGGAGGGCAGAGAACACTGGCACAGCCATTGTTCATCTATACAAATGCCCGTCTGTTTGATTGGCTCTCCCTTAGTCCTCTGCTCAGTCTTCTCTCCTGGCCTGACAGGTGCAGCTGGGCTGAGGAATGACCGGGGGTCAGAATGTCTGGGTCTTCAGGCAAAGTTTCCATGACTTTTCTACCTAGCTTTTTGTCAGTCTTCCATCTCTATTCTCTGTAGGACCCCTGTTCTTCATCCCCTACTACCTCACTTTGCTCTTGTGCTTCAGAGTCCCCTCTCCTCCTTTGTCTCTCTGCTCCAGTGATCTCTACTTCATTCATTTATCTGCCAAACATCTATGAAGTGCTTGTGTTGAGCCCAGCATTTTCTCTGGGATTTTTCTGTTACTCTGAATGAATTTCATGTCTTTTCTTTTCTTCCCTCCTCCAAATGATCTCCTTTGGCAGGAGATTAGATTTCTAGGATATTATAAGAGAGCAAGGCAGTTCTGGGGCCATTTTATGCCCTCCTAGCAGATGACCCCAGTCTTATGGCCATAGGGCCAAACCACAAGTAACTCCAGATCCTAGTAGAGACCCCAGCAGGAGCCAGGATGCCTGAGTCCTCTCTTTCAGACCAGGATCTCTCCTGAAAACACAGAAGACCATTGTCTGAAGTGAGGGTCAGCAAGAGAGATGGAAATTAGACTTTCTGGTCAAATCTCCCAGTGATTGGGGTAGGAGGTGTGCCCAAATGGAAGAATGAGAGGCTGAGATAGAGCCTTTTCTATCTACCTCTCAACTGCAAACATCTCAGGCAAGTCTCCACAGGGCCCCCTTCCACCCCCACAGTTTACTGGTAGAGAGCAGGAAGTCAAGGTTGAATCTTTGGCATTGCTTTTCCCTTCCTCTGTGTCATCCTTTTCCTCACCTCCACTTTTAAGAGCTAACATGAAGGAAGAATGGCAGGAAATAAGAGAAAACCTCTTGACTATAACCCACAATTCCCTCTCCCTTTCATTCAACCAAGGTAAAGATCTCTAGAAGGAGCCTTTGGGTGGGAGTGCAGTAAGTAGCACAAAAAGACCAGGAGCAAGGAAGGAGATGAAGCCCAAGGAAGGGAGGCAAAGGAGAAATATTATCCTGGTCTCTGATATCCTGAAGGAAAATTCTCTGCATCAGGGGTTCTTAAGCTGTAGCCAGAAATTTTTTTTAATAATTTCACTTCATTTCATTTATTTTGTCATCCATTACATTTTATTTTGTGAATTTATAAACATTCTGAGATAGGTCTATAGGCCTCATTAGTCTGCCAGAAGCAAGTCCATGACACAAAAAAAGATTAATGGACCCCTTACTTTTCTATTCTGGTCCATCCAAGGCTCAAACTCCAGCTCTTCCACTTACAGACAAGCCACTCACCTTTTCAGCTGTAAAATGAAAGGGTAGAAGGAGTTCCTGGGTTCCAAGTTCTCAGCCCAATAAATAGCTACCCTGGGAGAAGAGGGGAACCAAATGGACAAATAGGAGTTCCTGAACTCTAGCAATCTTGTGGTTGTCTCCCTAGACACCCCAAGTTCAAAAATTCTGGAATCTAATCTTCAAAAGAAAGGCAAGTTCTTGGCTAGCATCAACTTGTTAGAGGAGAGTATTGAGAGCATGGTGTTTGAAACTTAGAGGAACAGCCAGCTTAAGAAATAACATGGATCAACAGAAGATCTGGGATTCTCCCTTTGCTAATTGGCTATCAGTTCTAAATGGAAAGGAGTTTGACTCTAGCAAACTCTAGTTTGACTCAGCTCCCTTTTAGGTGGAGTTCATGATCTTAGGAGGTAAGAGGGAGCTTTCCTTCCAGGCAACCTAAACTGGTTTCCTTTCAGGGAAAGGCCTGGTACATAGGTGTATTGGTAAACACCTAGGAACTGTACAGATTCTAAAAGGTGGATTTCACTGGAGAGAAGAATTATATTGCTTTATGGACTAATATAGGTCCTTTGTATCATGCTTAATGTATTTTCTGGGGGTGAGATAAAGGCTGCCCCATGCAAGGAAGAATAAAAAATACAATGAAAGAGTAGGACCTAGATGGCTTATAAATCTCTTTCAGCTTGAAATTTATGGTCCTATGGTCTCGAAGGGACTGGCATTATAGCAACAGAAATGAAGGCAACAAGAAGGGCACCTTGGGGAGTGAAACCAGAAATGAGGGGGGAGAGACCTTGATGTATTTTTAACTCCACAGGGAACAAACTAGTCAGAACTGAAAGTTGCATTAAGAAAGTTGGAGATTAGCATAAAAGGTTCTAATGTTTGAAGCTGGGAGATCCTCTATTAAGAATAGCATTGCCTTTCCTAGAAGTTTTGGAGGAGAGGGAAGTAGGTTGGAGGAGGAGTGATAAGACCAGAAGGACTGTGTAAAAAAAATAATAAAAGTGTCCAGCTTACTCTGTAGTAACTCCTCTGGCAGAATGGTTCATCCCTTCCAATCCAGAACGCTAAAGGAGACACAAACTATCTCCTACAATAGCACTAGGCAGTGCCAGGGGCCAACTCTTCTTGGCAGCAGCCAAGCTGCTATGTGCTGTTGCTGCTGCCCACTATTTACCAGACCAGAAAGGGGGTCACTTCAGGAAAGGGTAAGTTCCTTGAGCTTGAGGTAGGCCGGGTCTCAGACACCACTGTGCCATTGGGCTTAGCCCAAGGTTTCCAGTAGGCTCAAGGGCATAGATATCTAAGGAAGGAAGGAAGGGAATCTGTCCCATGTTCCTCTTTTCTAGCTCTGCCTTTAAGCCTTTTGCTTCCTTGATTTTGTCCAAAACCTTCCCAATTACACAGATTTTTTTTGCCTCCAAAATTTGGAATGTAGAAGACGAGTTATTTGGGCAAATGAAATTACTGGAGATCTGAAGATGGAGTTGGGGGGGGGTTAAAAATTATGATTTGAGGCAGAAGTAGGAGAAAAAGGAAGGGGGTGCCAGGGTATAAAGCACCATACTATTTGGATAGCAGAGCTATATAGCCAATCCTGAACTAGGTAAAGCAAAGGTAAGGATGAGTTTTTAGAGGGGAGTCCTTAAAGATTTTGAAAGGTTTTGGGGGATCCATAGCCATTGGAGAAGAGACTGTCAGATCAAGCTGGAGAGAGGTTAAACTACAGAGGAAGGATTTTCAGGTGGGAGGTTTCAGAATAGGGAATGAAGGGTAGATTTGCCACTATCATGCAAAGGAAGAGACACAATAGATTTTGGTATGGGGGGGTGAGTAGAGTTTAAAAAAAATAGATGGGAACTGGGGAGGAGGAAAGGAATAAAGAAAAAAAGGAGTTAGGAAGAATAGGAGAGGATGAAAAAGTGGAACCTGAAGAGTCAGGTTTAGAAAACAAGCAAGAAGTGGGGAGATAGCAGGGACTGCTGACTTGGCTCATTTTTGGCCAAATTTAGGAGACCCTTCAGGGCAAGAAAGGGCAGCTTTGGTTCTGGGGTACCCCAGGAATGCTAAGTGGAACCCCACATCCAGGTCTTTGCTCTTGTACAATCCCGTCTTTGGACTCAACCTTCCATTACTTCCTCTTTTTGATCCCAAGCACCATGACAACCCTCTCCCCACTTAACCCTCACAGGGCTAGGTTGATACAGATTGGGAACTGGAATTATGCAATCCCTCTACATGAGTTTTCTACAACCTGGGTTTGAGTCTTCTAAAATTCTCAGTCATTATTTAGACCTGGTGGTATTCATTCATCTAAGGTTTGCAGAGCTGTTGGGCATAGTGTTCTACACTAGATTCTAGGAAAGAAAAAAAAAAGATCAAAATGGGTTTTTTTCCCTTTATATGCCATTTTTAGGATAAAGTCTATTTACTGTCAAAGGGTATGTATTATCAATTTTGTGACTCATTATATAGGACTGTATTGTTGTCGAAAATGTTTATACCAATTTACAGTTCTTACCAGCAATATAAAAAGATGCCTCTTCCTTTCCAACATGGAATATTAAAATTTTGTTTTTTTTCCTGGAGTATGTGTACTATTTTGGATGTTTTAATTCCATAATATAAGAAGGATTTAGTATAAGACGTAGCCTTGTCTTCATGGAGCTTAGTTTGGTAAGAGGATAAGATAGGATGACTAAATGACTACTAATAATACATAATGAAGTATATTAGGAAAATATAAAAGTAATGTGAGGTCTGAGGAAGCATTGTATTAGTAGAAAGTATGTTGAATCTGAAGTCAGAAAAAATGAATTTGAATCCCAGTTTTATATATACTATCTCCCATGACCTTGAACAAATAGTGATCTGTTTTGTATGTTTGTTTTTGCCAGGCAGTGAGGTTAAGTGACTTGCTCAAGGTTTACAAAAGTAGTAACTATCAAGTGTCCGAGATCAGATTTGAACTCAGGTCTTCATGATTCCTGAGTCAATGTTCTATCCACTGCCCTACCTAGTTGCCCCCCCCAACAAGTAACTTAACCTTTCTAGGCCTCAGTTTCCTCATTTAGAAAATAAAGGGACTGGTTGAGGTTCAAGGTCAAAATCACATAGAAGAATTAAGTTTAATAGGGGATTTTAGGGAAGACAATAGGAAGAAGAGAGCATTTGAGTTGTTTTAAAGGGTGGCTATGAACTCATTGGGTGAAAGAGGCTAGAACATTTTAAATTTGGGAAATAATTTGGGTGGAAGTACAGAGTTTGAGGAAAGTTGAAGTTTAGGAGAGAAACAATTTAAGTTTGGCCAAAGCATAGAGTGCTTAAGGGGAATCTTGACTTCAAGTAGGGTGAGGCCTCTGTTTGAATTTTGCCTCCAGCTGTTACTTGCTCTGGGACTGTGAAGGAGTGACTTAACCTCTCTGAATCTCAATGCCCTCATCTGAAAAATCAGAATAAGAAGGGGGAATATCCCCAAACCTAGACTCTTGTTTCCTAGAGGTAGTTGTGAAGAGTAAAGTAAATAACATTCCCTGGAGGGCTTTCTATACTTTTGGGGACTGGAAAGATAGAGCTGTGGACTTTAAATGAGTTTGAATTTGACTGGATAGGTTGGGAAGTCTCTGAAGGTCTTTGAGTGGAGAAGTGAAGTGGCCATAATGGCAAGTAAAGAAAACTCTGAACTCTAGCCTTCTGATTTTAAAGTGTCTGTTTTTAAGGTTGACAGGGAGAATAGTTAACAGATATAAAACTTTAAGGTTTAAGTATCACAAAAACTATATGGTGTAGAGATATTATAATGCCTATTTTATACACAAATAAGACTTGATGTTAGATCATTTGGTCAGAGGTCACATAGCTAGTGTACAACTAAAAATTTAGGGTTAAAATAAAATGACAGAAAATATAGATTAGTTATGAAGTTTCTTCTCTAGGATTTACTGAGCTGTAAAAATGATTAACTTTAACACTGGTAAATGTCAGAGGTAAAGGTTGAATCCAGGTTTTTCCTGGTATCAAGTCCAGTTAGTATTTTTTCTTCCATATCACGATGCCCCTTAAGGATTGGCATTTTTCTATGCCCCTTTACCCTTTTCCTTCAAGTCTAAGAGAGGTGCAGTGATCAGATTCAGGAATCCACTTAGAAGGGTCCTGTCAAATATGGATCCATAGGTATGAAAGTGTTCTCAGGCTTAGATTTCTGGGGATTGATAGAGGGAGTTCAGAGCAAAGGGCCTTAGAACCAGGAAGTTGTCGGAATTAATCAGGGGTTTGGAAAATGGACAAAACAGTATATCATAGTGGAACCAGTACTAATGGAATAAGGAACTCAGTCAGCTCTGTGACTCTGGGCAAGTTCCTTTACTTATAAAATGTCCTCTTCTATAAAAATGGAGATAATACCTACGAGAGCTCTCTCACAAGGTTAGAGTGATAAAATTGCAAACTTTTCATCTCTGCAGAAATGTAAGAAATAAGGCTAAATTGAGAGTATCTAATATTTGAGATCTGATAAATTTCTCAGGTTGGTATGTATGTACATAGGGAGAGTTGTATTTTGTTCTATATCCCTGAAGTCAGAACTAATGCTGTTGTGGAAAAGGAATTTCTGGGCTTAAAAAAACTTGAGAATTGAAGAAAGGAGTTTCTCTCTCTGAAGAGTAAAGTGAAAGGGAAAGGGTTAATTTGGCAAAAGGGATGAAAGCTAGACTCCAGGACAGACTTTATGACAGAAGCAAGGAAGACTTCGAAATTTCCTTTACTGGATCTAGAAAGAGTGCCCCAAATTGGTTCAGTTTGGGAAAAGGCTCATCTTGCCTAGAGATAAGGGAATAGATAGGATGACCCCACCCCCACACCCAGGGAAAAATCCAGGTCTTTAGATAAAGGGAAATATCTAGCTCTACTGGGCTGAGGTCAAAGCTTAGAGAGACTCAATCTTCTGGTATTGGGGGTGGAACTCCCACCCCCACCCAGTCTGATCAGGGGAATCTCCTTGCATCCCCTGCTGTGGCTGCCACAGTGACGGCGGCTTTGACACTGGTTGTCATGGTTATAAGAGGAGCTAACTCCCAGAGTTGGTGAGCTGGCATCCTCTGCCTTGCCTGCACTTCCCTCCTCTCTGCGCATCTTCTCCCGGCAGAGGGAACACAGAAGCTCAAGGGGACAAGGAAAGCCCAGGCCTTGGGGGGGAGGGTGGACTGTGGGTGAGGATTCTGAAGACCAGAGCAGAAAAGATGAGTGGCAACCGGAGGCAGCCAAGCCGTCGGGGCCAGGTGGGTAGAGGAACCTAGTTGACTCCTTTGGGATCAAGTCACCGATGATTGGAAGATAAATGGAGGGCCCTTCTGAGCAGCTAGCTATTTCCTTAGCATTTTTGGGTAGAAATCAATCTTCCAGATTGCTATCTTTCTGTCAGTCTTCAATCAGGACCTTTTGATCAGCAATAACCATGAGCCTATCTCTCTAGACCCTCTGGAATTCTACTCCAGGTCTTCTCTAGCTTGATTCCATCTTTTCATCTTCCTTGCAGAACCGGGAAAAAGAGAAGATGAAAGAAGCCAAGGATGCCCGCTATACCAATGGGCACCTTTTCACCACCATCTCTGTATCGGGCATGACGATGTGCTATGCTTGTAACAAAAGCATCACGGCCAAGGAAGCCCTTATCTGCCCAAGTAAGTTACCAGGACCCTGCGGTTTGCTACCAGCTTGCCCTTATCTGACCCTTATGTCTTTGTCTCTCCTTTCCTCCTTTGAACCTTAAAGATTCCCTGCTTCTATAAACTCTTAACTCCTGGGATCAGATGCTTAGATCTTGTTGATTCTCTCTCTTATTCTGAGGAGTGGGATAGTAGCCGTGGGAATGTGTCAGAGGGAGATGGGGAAAGGAAAGAAAACATTTGGTGGGGTGTCTCTTCTGCAGCTGTTGTTCTGGCATCTCTGCACCCCTCCAGTGACTTTTTTCTTCCTCCTTGGGGTTCTCAATCCGGTAACATCTGTCCCAGGAACAGCTGGAAGGGTGGGAGTAATAGGATGAAGGAACAGAAGGAATGTGGGGCAGTAGTGGGGGGTGGAACTATAAAACTGCCAACTTTGCAGCTGGCCTTGTCAATCCCTTTGGAGGGGACTAGGAATCAGGACTCTAGAATCCATTTGCCTCTTCCTGTTCATTTAAGCTAGGAATAGAACTTGAGATCTCTGTCTTGAGAAAAGGATGGGATTATGGGTTCCAATTTCTAGTCCAGCTCCATTGTGATGGTGGGAGGTCACACAGGTTTATGATGAGAGAGCTTCTGGCCTCTTCCTAAACCTTAAAAGATCCAAATCTAATAGACCAGGATGAGATCAAGGGGTTTCCTCCCTCCCTGAGATCCTTAGAAAGGTCTTAGAGAAGAGTCATTTAGCCTTGCTTCCCCAGGGTCCCCTCCAAAAAACATGGAGAACTGAAAAAATGGGTTTTGATTAAGGACTGGATTGGAAATGCACTGAAAAGGATTTTTTAATCTTGCAATAAGGGGGAGCTTCAATCCTAATTCTTAGATACTCATGGAGCTTGGGGAAGGCACACTATAAGAACTTAGGAGCCCTCCCCAACCTTTTTCCTAGATCAGGTGAGGGGTGGCAGAGGGCTGTGGAGGTGAGAAGGGATCCCCAATCTAGGTCCCTCCAGAGATCCTGAGAAAATTCCCAATCCGGAAGCTCGTTACCACGGGAACAGAGGGAGGCGGGTGGCTCTATTTTGGGAGCAGGTGGAATGCGGAGGTTCCATCCAGAGACACCAAGGGGTGGGGGTTGGAAGAAGGCTCTCTGGAGGGGATAAAACTCCCCCACCACCTATTTTCCTCTGGCCCCACCCTGTTTGCCTTGTATTTGTGGAAGTGAACAGGGTTCTGGGTATTGTCTGAAGGAGTTAGCAGAGTTTCCGGTGTTGATGCAGCGGGTTGGGGTGGGGAAGGGGAAGCTGGAGGAGGCGGGGTAAAGGATGGAGAAGGAAAGGGCTGGTCAGTCTCTTTCTTGGGTTTGATGTTTTTGACCAGTCTTGCTTCAGTGTCCTTGCCCTCCTGCCTGCCTGCTGTTCCCCACTTCAGAAATAGCTTGTGGTGAGTAAGAGGCAGATGTAGGGCAGCTATGGTAGGTTTGCCCCTTCTGGAACACTGGCCTCTCAGGGCCTGAGCCCCAGTCCTTAGCAGTAGGAGCAAACTGATATACGAAAAGAGAACTGGGCTGAAGGTGAAGTGGGACCAAGTCTGGGGCCTCCGCCTACCCTAGAAGTCCTTGAGGGTCACATTCTTCCCCGGAAGCCTGACCTCAGAGCTTCTTAGATCTCAAGATCTCAAAAAAGTATTTGTGGTCACATCCCTGCCCCCATACCCACGGTGGTGCCAGTTTACTGCCTTTCAGCAACCACCCCTCTGAGTTCTCTCTCTTCCAGCTGGCTTGGTGCTCTTTGCCCAACCCTGTGCTAACTCTGATGCCCAGCAGTAGGCCACCCCCTTCCTTTATCCCCCCAGGTATCTTTGAGCTAAATTCCCAGAACTTGTTCTCTTCTTCATTTATTCCCTCTTGACTAGAAGGAGCCAAGTCGGGCAGAAGGGCAGATGAGGGCATTCCTTATCCTTGACTTTATGAAATGATGGAACAGAAGGCTGAGACCCTGAAGAGCTGGGGGTGAGGGACGCTGGTGGGATTGTCCTTCTATGTGTGGGGGTACATATAATGCACATGCATCTGTCCCTTTCTTTCCCCTTCATTATCCTGTCCTTCCAGCTTGCAACGTGACCATCCATAACCGCTGTAAAGACGCTCTTGCCAACTGCACCAAGGTCAAGCAGAAGGTGAGAAGGCAGAGAGCAAACTAGGCTTTTGAGCTGGGCTGGTGTAGGCATTAAATCTTACAGACTCCCTGGGGCATTTCAGACAGGGTGGGGAAAGGCTAACCTCAGTCCCCGGTGCCCCTCTCTACTTGTTAGGAATTTAGTAGCACCACTGGGTGGTACTCTCTACTCCAGGCTTCCCCAGGAGAGGTGGGCCCTTTCCTTGAGCATCAGTCCAGGGGCCAGTTAACTAGCTCTGGGCCTGTTGGATAATGGATGTTCTCTGTTTGCCCTGCTGCCCTAAAGCAACAGAAGGCTGCCCTGCTCAAGAACAGCACTGCTTTGCAGTCCGTCTCCCTGCGGAGTAAGAGTAAGTACAACCCACATCCCACTCCCCATATGGCTATCTAGATACTAGGCTCTGCTGCCACCTTCAGGCCATTCCCTTCCCTCTCCATAGTGGCAGCACTCTTGGATTTTTCCTAGATTGCTTGAGGGATAGGATATTAAAGTTCAAATAAGTATTAAAGACTTGGGGAGGATGAGTTAATCTGGTAATCCCTACCTTTTTTCAGATATATGTGTGGTGGGCTAGGAATCCCTAATTCTGGATAAAGATAGAGAAGGAACTTTACCTCAGACAAATAAGGGACTCCTGGGTCTCCTCTCCTTTTCTCATTACCCAAGCTGGGTTTTTCCCACCTCCTTATTCCCACAGCCACTATCCGAGAGCGCCCTAGCTCTGCTATCTACCCGTCCGACAGCTTTCGCCAGTCGCTACTTGGCTCTCGACGAGGCCGGTCCTCCCTTTCCCTGTCTAAGAGTGTCTCCACTACCAACATTGCTGGGTGAGCTGGTGGGATTTTTTGCTCGGGAAATGGAGTATTTGTTTAGACAAGTGGGAAGGCTGATGCTAGAAGCATTCCTGGCTTCTTCTTTAGTTGTATACACACATATACCTACTTTTTCCCCCTCAGGCATTTCAATGATGAGTCCCCATTGGGCCTTCGAAGGATCCTGTCTCAGTCTACAGACTCCCTTAATATGCGAAACCGAACTCTCTCTGTGGAATCTCTCATAGATGAAGGTAAGGAGTGGAAACAGGCTGGGAAAGAGGCCTGCCTAGGACAGCTTGGGGCCCGAGGAGACTCTAATCTAGTCTCCAAGAAGAGAAAACACTGCTCTGAGGCTCCATCACACCTTTCCCCAGGTGCAGAAGTGATTTACAATGAGCTGATGAGTGACTTTGAGACAGATGAGAAAGACTTTGCAGCAGATTCCTGGAGTCTGGCAGTAGACAGTAGCTTCCTACAGCAGCACAAAAAAGAGGTGATGAAGCGTCAAGATGTCATCTATGGTAAGCACAGACCCTAGGGCTCAGTGGAATCTAAGACCCCCTGGTGCTGGAAAATATTCCATTCTTTCCCCTTCCTTTCTTATAACCTATTGAATCCTTTTATCCTGATACCAAATGCCTCTTTTTATTCTGACTCATCAACCTCTGAATTGCTTCCCCAATGCCCAGCTGGTTTCTTGGGAGTCTTATACCCTGACTCTTTGGATCACTCCTTGAAACCCAATTAGCCTTTCTTTAATTCAACTCTGACAACATCAGCTCTTCATGGAATTTTGCTTTGGGACCTAGGACTGTGCTCTGTATTGTGAAGGATTCAGCCCCTTCTTGAAGGACTTTATGTTGTAGAGAGATAAGCTATCTATGTGACTGTAGGCAAGGCCCATTCTTCTTGTGTGGGGGGGTGAGGATTGGAGTCTCTTCTGCCTCAAGATCTTTGAGTCTGAGTCAACTAACTAAAAATATAATGGCATAGTGAACTTGACTGGAAGTCAGGAAGACTTAGGTTGAAATCCAGTCTTGAACAGGACACTTATAGCTATATGAACCCTGGGTGAATTCCTTAACCTAAGTCTGTTTCCTCCTCTATAAAATATAAATACCAGTAACTCCTACCTTAACAGACAATTGCGAGAATCAAATGAAAGTGGATATAATGAACTTTGCAAGCCTAAAATCATTTTGCGTTATTGTTACTGTTATTATTATTATTACAACCTGAAACAAATAGATAGTAATACAAAACAGTACATGGTCAATTGGCCTGTTTCCTTGCTCCTTGACTTATGCTTTGGCCTTCCTCACCCAGAGCTGATCCAGACAGAGCTGCACCATGTGAGGACACTGAAGATCATGACCCGCCTGTTCCGAACAGGACTGTTGGAGGAACTGCAGCTGGAACCAGCCCTAGTGCAGGGTCTCTTTCCTTGTGTAGATGAGCTCAGTGACATCCATACCCGCTTCCTCAGCCAGCTGCTAGAGCGCCGGCGCCAGGCACTTTGCCCCGGCAGCACCCGCAACTTTGTCATCCACCGGCTAGGGGATCTGCTTATTAGCCAGGTGAGAAGTCGAGAGAGGGCCTACTGGAGGGTATGGCTGGCTAGGGAGACAGTAACAATTTAGGGATCATTAGGGAAAGCAGAGAGTTCCCTTAGAAGTAGAAGACCCCCACATTGTTTGGGCCTTGTCTCTGTCAACCTATCTCTCTGCCTCCAGTTCTCAGGCTCCAGTGCAGAGCAGATGCGGAAAGCTTATTCTGAGTTCTGTAGCCGTCATACCAAGGCTCTGAAGCTCTACAAGGAACTATATGCTCGGGATAAGCGCTTCCAGCAGTTCATCAGAGTAAGACTTTGCCACAATTTCTACCTAGAGTTTCATTTGGTCCTTAACTTTTACTGACTTTCTTCATCCCTTGCTTATACATTGACTGGGAAATTCAGGTCTTTGGGATTGGAAGTTCCACTGACTGTCTTGGACCTTCCTGTCTTTGACCCCTCTCTGTTCTTCCCCATCAAACCCCATCCCAGAAGTCTCACTCCATCTGACCTTACTTCTTCTTATCTGATCCTGATTCTGCAGAAGGTGACCCGCTCCACAGTGCTTCGGCGGCACGGGGTGCAGGAATGCATCCTGTTAGTGACACAGCGTATCACCAAGTACCCTGTTCTCATCGACCGGATCCTGCTGCATTCCCGTGGTGAGGATGGGGCAGAGCCAACCTATGGGATAGGCCTAAGAGGGTCCAGAAAACTAAGAGGACCAGAGTCAGCCTCTAGGAGAAGGGCCAAGGAGAGACAGAGTGACTAAGGAGACCTCTTTATCCCTGACTCCCCTTTCTATCCTGTCTTTTAGGCAATGAAGAGGAACATCGGGACCTGACAACAGCCTTAGGGCTGGTGAAGGAATTGTTATCAGCAGTAGACCAGGAGGTACATGAGCTGGAGAAGGGAGCTCGTCTACAGGAGATCTATGGACGCACAGACCCCCGTGCCCAGGCCCCAGTGCCCAGCAAGGGTCCTTTTGGCCGAGAAGAGCTTCTTCGTCGAAAGCTGCTACATGATGGTTGCCTGCTCTGGAAGACAGCCACTGGGCGTTTCAAAGGTCAGTTCTTCCTGATCTTGTGACCTGTACCCTGACAGATGGGGAAAGACAAGATGGTTCATATTCTACTCTGAAGATAACTGTAGAGGAAGAGGAGATAGTCTTTGTCAGTTCAATAAGTTTATGGTCCTTGTACCCATTGTTCACTGAAAGATACACTGCCTCAGAGAGAATGGTTGTCTTCTCTGGATCACATTGTCATGACATGCTTCTGAGGCTATTCTGAGGAGATCCCATTTACAGAAAGAGGAACAATTCTACAGTGCAAGTGGACGTAACAAAAAAGTCTGCTTTAAAATCCCAGTGCTAAGGGAGCTCTTAGGTGTTGGACTCCTGTAGGAAGGCTTCTGGAGGAGGGCAGAGGGAATACAGGAATGGATAAAATGTAGAGTGACTACAGAGTGGGAATGAGGGTTTGCCCTGGGGACAGATTTTCATTGGTTCAAGTTGACTTCACCAGAGATAAACTGGACCTTTGTACTCCCTTCTTAAAACTTCCAAGTTTCTGCCTTGGATCTTGTCAGTCTTCACCAACCTCCTCCTTCCTTCCACTCCCTCTCTCCCATCTCTCCCACGCAGCAGCTAAGAATATAAACCATGGAGGTTAAAAATAGCGAGGCTGGAGAGCTTTATTTTCTAAAGTATTTGACAAAACACCTCCCCTTCTCTCTGCCACATCCAAAGGATTATAAGGTCCCTAAGGGTAAAGGGAAAGAAGATGTTTCCCTCCAGAGCCTACTTCCCTATTTTATAAGATTGACCTTTATCTCCTGCTCTAGCTCAGGAGCCTTATACAATCAGAGGGACTGGGAAGAAAAGGTCAGGGAAGGAAGCTGGAAAGACTGCAAAAGGGATCTGTAGGGCTGAAGAAAGATGGAATTGTTTAACCTGAAAATCAATCTGAGTTTGGGGGTGGCAGCAGTAAGATTTGGTAAGGATCTTAGAGTCTGTGAAGGTTAATTCTGCCGCAGAGAGGGACCTGCTGTTCTCTTCTAACTGACTATAAAACAAGAGGGTGTAGGCATATGCTGCAGTAGGAGGGATTTAGGTTAGGTATCAAAAAGGACTTGAGTGATTTAGAAAGTATGAGAACTGCAATCTGAAAAGGAATGGAGATTTTGAGTATAGAAAATATTCAAATCTGAGAGGAAAGGCAAAAATTAAGTGTTGAAAGGGGACTTAGGAGCTATCACCTACTGAGACAAAATTGATCTAAAATGAGAGAAAAGGAAAATCAGGTTTCTAGTTCATTCTAGTGTTGATCTGTCACCCCTCCTACCAGATGTACTGATGCTGCTGATGACCGATGTGCTGGTGTTCCTTCAGGAGAAAGACCAGAAATATATCTTTCCTGCCTTGGTAAGACCATCCTTCCTTTCTCCTAACTCCATTTTTTCTTTTGAATTGGTAAATGCTAGCATACCATCCTCATAATTCTGACAGATCTCTAAGCACTTAGAAGAGAGTGGGAAGTTTGAGATATTAGGATTCTTCCACTCATCCCTCCTTTCTCTTGCCCTTCTCCATCAGGACAAGCCAGCAGTAATCTCTCTTCAAAACCTGATTGTTCGGGACATTGCCAACCAGGAAAAGGGAATGTTTTTGATCAGTGCTGCTCCCCCTGAAATGTATGAGGTCCATACAGCCTCCAGAGAAGACAGAAACACTTGGATCCGTGTCATCCAGCAGAGTGTGCGTGTGTGAGTATTCTAGGAAAGGCCCAGGCCTGCCTCTCCATGCATGCAGCCGCAGTATTTATTGTGTTAGATGTTATGGATTGAGGGGGACTGTTTAAGAGTCCAGAGCAAAGATTTTAACCAGGACTAGGGAGTTGGTCAGTCTGGAAAGACTTCTTAGAAGAGAAAAATGTGGAAGCAAAGGTAAGTATAGTTTAAGTGGATAGTATCCTGGATAGAGGGAACTGCTGGCATAAAAGTTCATAGGTGTACTGTAACCTTTGACCTCTTAAGTCCATTTCTGCCTTCATCTCTGATTCTCCCCCTTTCCATCATTAGGTGTCCATCTAGAGAGGACTTTCCCCTGATTGAAACAGAAGACGAGGCCTACCTTCGACGGATCAAAAGTAAGCATCATATCCTTCTCACTCCATGGTTGTCCCATTAGCCTCTTTTCTCTTTTTTTTTTTTATCGCAATCACTAACTACCAAGTGCTCCCACTCAAGGCCCTCCCCCACAAATAACAGTTCTCCCTTGTAACAAGTACAGCAAAGCATAATACATCCAGACATTGGTCATCTCTGAAAATATGTCTCTAACATATTAGCTCTTGGCCAAAAGGTGGGAAGCTTGTTTCATCGGTCATTGCACTAATCAGCATTTTTGTCTTTCAAAGTTGTTTTCCTGGTTCTGCTGACTTGATTCTTTATCAGTTTATACAAATCTCAGTTTTCTCTGAATCCATTATCATTTTTTATGGTGCTATCATATTCCATTACGTTCAAATAACCATAATTTGTTTAGCCATTTCCCAACTGATGGATGCCCACTTTGTTTCTCTAGCTTCTTTTCCTCTCTGTCTGTCCCTGACTCCTGCTCATCCTGGAGCCTTCTGGCTTATTTTGTCTCACCCTCTTTTCCCTTTGTCTCTCCCTCCCTACTTGACCTGTGTCTTCAGCGGAGCTGCAGCAGAAGGACAGGGCACTAGTGGAGCTGCTGCAGGAGAAGGTGGGACTCTTTGCTGAGATGACCCAGTTCCAGGCAGAAGAAGATGGAGGGGGTGGGGGACCCCTGCCCACCTTGCCTCGTGGCCTCTTCCGCTCTGAATCCCTGGAATCCCCCCGTGGGGAGAGACTATTGCAGGATGCCATCCGTGAAGGTAACAGAACCCTCAGGAACAGACCTACTTAATCTGAGATTCAGGTGTGTCTACAAAGACATAGACTAAAGACATGTAGGCATTGAATACAGGGTCCTTAACCTTATCTAATGTACCTGAGATAATATCCCCCCTCTCCCTCAGCCTTACTTTTCACTTAATTTTATCTGACATTTCCCTTGAGGATCAAAGCTTAGACATTAGGGTTGGTTTCCCTTTTCAGCTCCGTTTCTCCCTGACTTTCTCTTTTCTTTCCTCTCCCCAGTGGAGAACTTGAAGGATCTGCTAGTTGGACCTGGGCTAGAGCTGCCCCTGCCCCCACGGGAAACATCCTTGTCCCTGGAGCCTGATGGCAGCGGCAATACCAGCCCCGGGGTCACTACCAGTGAGTGCCCAGGACGAAGGGAATTGGAGGACTCAGGGAAGTCAGCAGGCCCAGGATTGGTGATGTGACCAAACCAGGAGGAGTTCAAAGGAGAAAATGGGGAGAGACCAAAGGGATGGGGGTGTGCCAAGCATTTTGGCTGACTTACCTCATTGGAATTTCTCAGAAAGTCTGTGAGGTAGAAACTCCAGGTGTTAATATGCATTTTACAGCAGAGAAGTAATTTTAGGGTCATGTCAGATCTTCCAGATGCCCAAATCCAGCCACCCTAAGAGTTTAGAACCATCTCTTTCTCTTCTCCCTGATAGATGGTGAAACAAGGACCTTCAATGGTTCCATTGAGTTGTGCAGAGCTGACTCAGATTCAAGTCAGAGGGTGAGTCCTCAGTGGGTTTTCAGACCTGACCAGAATGGGGACTAGATGACTGACCTTTGTTCATCTAGGGTCTCTGGAGACCAAGGGGCAATACCTTGGAGGGCTACATAGCTGAGACCTGAGTAGTCTCTTAACTCCCCATCCTTCCTTCAATACAGGATCGAAATGGAAACCAGTTGAGATCTCCTCAGGAGGTAAGGGGGAAGAACAAGGTAATAGAGTTGAGAATGAAAGGACTAGGGACAGCTAGGTGGCACAGTGGATAGAGCACTGTCCCTGGAGTCAGGAGTACCTGAGTTCAAATCTGACCTCAGACACTTAATAATTACCTAGCTGTGTGGCCTTGGGCAAGCCACTTAACCCATTGCCTTGCAAAAAAGAATGAAAGGTCTAGAGGAATGAAGAGTTAGAGCCTGGTTTAGGGTGCCATCAAGAAAGGTCACCTAGGGGTGGCCACTTAACCCTGTTTGCCTTGCAAAAACCTAAAAAAAAAAATCACCTATCTGGCAGCAACTCCCTTCCACCCCCTCATTTAACTCTGAATCTGAATGCATTTTCTTGTCCCCATCCCCTCTTCTATCCTCAGGAGGCCCTACAGCGACTAGTCAATCTGTATGGACTTCTCCATGGCCTTCAGGTGAGTGAAGGCTGATTGGAATACAGAGGACAGGGTCTAGCACCATAGAAAGGAGTCTGTCTCTGGAGGAAATAGAGCCAGTTCATAGAGATGGGAGATGGAGAGACCCACTGTCCTCAAGAATATTTCCAAGTACTCAATAGTCTAGATGTTCCAGGAAAGATTGACTGGGTCCTTTTCAGGGTGGTCAGAGAAGGAAAAGTGTGACTAATTACCCTTATTACTCATCTACCCCAGGCAGCGGTGGCTCAGCAAGACACCTTGATGGAAGCAAGGTTATCTGAGGGCCCTGAGCGACGGGAGAAGCTAGTGTTGTCCAGGGCCAACTCTCGAGATGGGGAAGCAGGCAGAGTTGGGGGTGCCCCTGGGGCTCCAGAGAAGCAGGCCACCGAGCTGGCCCTGCTGCAACGACAACATGCCCTGCTACAAGAGGAGCTTCGTCGATGTCGGCGTCAGGGGGAGGAACGGGCAGCCGAGGCAGGTGGACTGGAGGCTAGGCTTCGGGAGAGTGAACAGGCCCGGGTCCGACTAGAGCGGGAGGCTGAAGAAGCAAGAAGGCAATTGGCTGCCTTGGGCCAGACAGAGCCACTCCCAGCTGAGGCTCCCTGGGCTCGCCGGCCTCTTGACCCCCGGCGTCGAAGCCTTCCTGCAGGGGATGCACTCTATTTGAGCTTCACCCCACCTTCACAGGTGAGCAGAGCCCTTCCCTTGGACTTTGGTGAGAAACTGCTGATACATAGACTTTGGGGAACTGAAAATGAATGGCTTGTGCTGGGGCTTATCATGGAATCTATGCCTACTCTAATGGTGGACTGGGCCTCCCTTCCATCTCAGTGGATTGAGAAGAAATTGAGTGGTAGAGCTGAAAGAAATCCTAAAGTATTTTTTGAAAATGCATTTGATTTTGAGAGTAGATGAGCCAATGGCAAGGAGAAGATGGGGAGAGCACAGTGGAGGATCTGGGGCTCTTCTCATCCATTGCTTAAACCCACCTGTGTGGTATTAGGCAGGCTATCAACCTATTATCCCTTGCTTGCCCTCTTCCCCCACCTACCAGGCTGTGCCCCAGATTTGCCGAGGCCATGACCGCCTGGATCTGCCCTTGTCTACCCGCTCTATTCAACGTACCTTCGAGGACAGAGAGGGACCTGAGCTAGGCAGTCCTGAGGAGCGACTTCAAGACAGCAGTGACCCTGAAACTGGGAGTGAGGAGGAAGGCTGTAGTCGTTTAACCCCACCCCACAGCCCCCGAGGTGAGACTCTGAAAGGACACTGGGAAGGTAGCAGGGGCTGGAGGGGGGGTGAGGGGGTGGGATCCCCTTCCATTTCTGTGTCAGATTCATTATGGGTCCTCTGACTGTCTCAGTTTATTCATGGCCCCTTAAATGGCAGTATTTGTCATACCTTTGAAGGTACAAGATGGGGGGGACAGGCTGGTCCTCTTGTCAGGTGCTGATTGGTTGCGTGTGCTCTGGGACTAGGTTTCCTCTTTTATTTGTGATTGGTTGACCACAGAGCCTTCCAGGAAAGTTGGAGGTGTTGGGTATTTCCTTTCAGTCCCCTGCTCATTCATCATCCTCTCTTTTTGTAGATTTCCCCCGAATGCAGGACATCCCAGAAGAGAGTGAGAGTCGAGATGGAGAGCCTATTGCCTCAGAAACTTAAAGGGCCTCTTCTCCACTTCTGATCCACTCCAGGGCTATTCCTGGAGGATGAAGATTTGGGGGAGTAGCCTTTGAATGTTCAAATTACATAGGTGTGGGGACACCTAATAGAACTGCTGATTGTTATGTGTCCCCTATCCCCCAAACCCCAAAATCTCCCAGCTCAAGGAGAGCAGGGTTGCTTGAGGGGTCAGAAAGCTGTGGGATGTGACCTCTGCTGGCATCCACAAACAGCACCACAGATGCCAATTTTTCAGACCCCACCCCAACCCCCCCCTCATCTGGAAAGATTTATTTATTTATTGTTTATTAGGTGGGTGGGAGGGAGGGACTTAAAGGACCAGGGACAAGGGAACCAAGCCATAAAAGAACAAAAAACCTGGCCCTTTAACACTACTGGGGTGGGGGGAACCAACCGGGGGTAACCCTTCAGTTACTGGATTGCAGCCCAGCAACCTTCACCCTCTTACTTAAGTGGGGGCCAAAATTACCAGAACCCTTCTGTCCTTTAAAAAGGGATACAGACAGCAAGTGTCCCTCCCACTGCAGACCTTCTAATGCTGCTCAGTCCAACCTCCATTATAGCTCCTAAGGATCCAGGTGGTCTAGGAACCCAGAGTGGTTTGGAGTGGAGGTTGGGGTGGGACCAGTGGTAATGGTGGGAGATCCATTGGGACCACAATGTTTGGGTGTTTTTTGGTTTTGTTTTGTTATTTTGTACCAAAGCTGACTGCACGTGTTTTATATTTTTAAAAGAAGATCGTAGGCAATTAGAGATTCATACTGCACTACCCTATGTCTCAGAAGAAACTTAGGGAGTGAGTTTGGACAACAATTCTTGCTCACCCTAATCTACCCTGGTGGGGAACCTTTCCTGGCTCCTCTCACTAGCCCATCTTCACTTAACAAATTGAGAATGCATCGAGGAGATGTAAGAAATATCTGGAGGCCTTGTGGTCCAGTTTGAAAACCAATCTCAAATTTTAGTTTGGGGGGGGATATTACAAGTGTCAAATACCCTCCCCCCTGGGCCCCAGCACTTTTCTGATGATTTGATTGTAAAAAGACCAAGCACACAGAATTAAAGACATGGAACCCCATATACTTGATTTTGCTTTTTGTATGAAAATGAGAATTAATGGGAGATCTGGACCAGAAAATAATCTGTTGGAGGCAGCTTCTCCCTTTTGGGCCATTGGAGTTCCCAGTGAGAGAACTTAGCCAGGTTTGAGCTGTTGCCTCTTTTTCTGCAAACCCCAAGCCCTCAGGGAACCTCACACCCAGCAATAGTGTCAGCCTTCTGCTTATTTGCTCTTTGTCCCACTCAGGAACTGATTCTGTTTGGCCTTTTATCTTTACTGTTTCTGTTCAGTTTGATAGGCTAAGTTAGAAGTGATGAAAGAAGGCCCATAGAGGTGGGTCCCTCACCTGCTCCTTTTCCACCCCGGCTTCTCCTCCACCAATAGGCCTGGTACCTTTTAAGGATCCTGGATCAGAGGTTGAAATTGAATGAGGCTCAGGGTATTTGCCTGCTCTCTTTAGTGTTCTTTCTAAAGGTGCCAGAGTTCCAAGGGAAGTATACAGATGGGGGCGGCTAGGTGGCACAGTGGATGGAGCACCGGCCCTGGAGTCAGGAGTACCTGGGTTCAAATCCGGCCTCAGACACTTAATAATTACCTAGCTGTGTGGCCTTGGGCAAGGCACTTAACCCCATTGCCTTGCAAAAACCTAAAAAAAAAAAAGTATACAGAAAAATAAATCACGTGGACAGTCTAGATACTAGGAACCTGCTTCATTTCTTTGACCCTAAACCCTCTTGTCCCTTCCTGAAGTCCTTAAGCCTAATCCCAAAAACCTCTATTTCAGCATTTGCTCTAACTCCCCTCCATTCTGCCCTAGATTCAAGCGAGTGATGAAAGGAACCTTCAACACTTGGTCCTAACCCTTCATTTTAGAAATAAGAAATGGGCCAAGAGAAGGTCAATGGCTTTTCTAAGGTCACACAGATGGTCTCCAAAGAAGAGAGTTTATATTCCCACTCTAGAGCATTCAGCTCTTCCTCTTCTTCATCATCACTTTAGAAAGTTACCTTTGATCTGATTCTTCCTATTACAGAATCATCCCACCACCTTTATTTTGGATTTTTATTGAGAAGAAAACCCCAGTTTAGGGTTACTTGTCCTGGGCATTCCCACCTCCCTTACTTCCCACCAAATATTCACAGGCAATATCCCAGCTCCAGGCCACACCCGCATGACTGACCTCCATATTTTGATCTGTCAATATTGACCATAAAGCAGAGGTTCCCCCACCCCAGGAGCCATATCTAATTGGTACTTGAGTATAGTCATCAGAATTACTGCTGAGTTGAAGCTCCCTTAGAAGCCAGGGAGAGACATTAACATTTTGAATTAACTTAAGAATGAACGTGAAGTTTTGGAACTGGGTTTCAACACAGAAAAGAGGAAATTAAACACCAGTTCTACCAGTTCTAGTTGTAAATAGTATTGTTAAATAAGTTGCAAATTAGGTTTAATAATTACTTAATACTGCTAGATAAAGATGAATTTGGTTGGAACTACCTGGAGGTCATCTGCCCTACTCCTACCATTCAGTGATTTTCAGTAGGACCCCTACTGGACCCCTGTCACACCTTCAGAAAACAAGGCTTCTTTTCTTTCTTTGAATACTGACATCTTTCTGGTCCAGGATCCTTATAATTTAAAGGCCTCCACAGTTCCAACCTCATGTTATGACCCAGTCAAATAATTCATACCTTCCTGATTTATTTCTGCTTTCCCAGCTTCAGTGGCAGCTTTTCACCTCCAACTCCTCAGGAATCCACCAAGTGTTTAGAAGGTGGGCATTCTTTTCATTCTTTTTCTGAGGGTCTTCTGTTAACACAACATCTATGGGCTCCTTTTACCCTCCTCACCTTTTTAGGTTAAACAAGGGAAGTGAGATGATCGAGGGGAAGATTTTCCCAGAAGCTATTTGTTGCTCTCCTACCCCTTATTTCTGCTCCTTCCTCCTAAACCCATCCTGCCTCTGTTGGCACATGAGGAGAATGCTGCTAGTTGTGAAGCAAAGGATTCAGTTCCATGCATCCCCCCCACTGTCTCCCAAAATGTTCCTATTGACAACAGTTCTCTAGTAACCCCAGGAATGTGGATATTTGTCTGTCTAGGCTTCCACTTTCCCATCTGTAAAATGGATTGACCTTAATCTCTACAGCTTCTGTGTGTTCTTGGACAAATCAACCCCATTGCCTTGCATAAACAAAAAGATAGATTAAGCTCTACAACCTAACAGCTCTAAAAACTATGATTCTATCATTGTCAAGTTATAGGACAAAGAGATCACTCTTAATTTGGGGGTGATGAATTTTTAACAGCTGAATTGAAGGTGAGAAGGAAGATGGGGTGGGGGGAGGTTAGTAGGGACCTATAGCCATCAGCTGGAATTAGTCATAGGCTTCTCACCCTTTTGAGCTGGAACTACTGAAGGTTTCTTCATGGTGGGAAGAGTACATTGCAGAGGTCAGGAAGGGCTAGTGGTACACCACCACAGACAGACTAGTACCTCTGAGTGATATGGAATCACAGATGGTAGAAAAGTGTTTATTCACAACTCTTCTTCCCTCCATGCCAACCCTGACAATAAATGGACACTCAGGTCTTATAGGCACCTAACCCTGCATTGGGCCTTGAATTCATTTATACCCCAGAGGAGGGTATGGCCTGGTAGAGTTTGGGACAGCTTCTAAGACTTGGGTACCAACGTCTGGTGTCCTATAGAAGCTAGGAAGGGAAGGAGACATCATCCACGGTGGAGGATCTTCTGATTTCAGTACCCCCTTCACCAGGTTAGGGAGAGTGGTGGAAAGCCCACTGCCCTTAGGGGATTCTGTGAAGTCCCACCTCCTGGGGATTCCTCTTTTGAAGGGCTACTTGCTCTGTCTCAATTTGTCCCCCACCAAGTAACTGTGCCCATGGCCTCAGGGCTTTGCACAGTACTTGCCTGGGCGCAGGAAGTAGACAACAGGATTGAGGCAACTGTTATGGCAGACCAGGCAGACAGTAAAGGGGAAGACATAGGTTTGAAGGGCATAGGTGCCATTCCAAGGTAATGTCATCAAACTTCACTAGGACTCCCCAGAATGTGACAATATAATTAGGGAGCCAGCATAGGAAAAAAGCCCCAATAATAATCTGGATAGAGCAGGCCACTACTCTGTTCCTCCGCCTCAGCTGCTGCTGCCAGAAAGGATGCCAGCAGCATCAGATAGCTCATTACAATGATACTCAGGCACCACAAAGGCCAACATGACCCTCTGGGTGGTAAGTACCCAGCCATCTAATACTAGGGAAGCAGAGTATGCCCAGCTGAAACCCCCCTCTCCCCAATCTCACCTTCAACCTCAAAGATTGCTGTGGGGACTGCCACCCACATACCAGCTGATCCCAAACTAACAGGAGGATAGTGATGAAGAAGACACTGGCATAAACGCTGATGACAGTGCCATTCAAGAACCACCTTGCAGAGAATGCCCCCAAAAGGCCAGTGGAAATCTAGAACATAACTGCCCAAAAGGGAAAGGTGAGTGGCAACCCCAAGTTAGCCAGTGCCAAGCTGAAGATAATCAGGTGTTCGACTGAGGTCTGTAGATGACACCTACCTAACACCCATACCACAGCCAGGTTGCCCAGGAGACCTATCACTCCATTCATCGGCCAGAGCAACCAGGACTAAGCGCCAGAGCTGTTCCTCCAACAGTATCCATGCTCAGCCCTTCAGTGTTAGAGGAATTTTCCCAGAAGGACATAAGCAATGGGGTGGAAACATTGAGTGTGGACTTGTTGAAGGTACCTGTTGTACCTGAGAGGCCAGGCCAGGTATGGAACCTGTGAGTCAGAGAGCTGATTGTTTATACTGTTTTTATGACATCTATCTATCATCCTGCAGCCCACATCTTCAGGGGTGAGGTGGTCAAGATTGGTACTAGGTGGGGCATGACAAAGTAGATAGCCTCCCCCTACTATTCCAAGGGATCGTATTAGAATTTCTATCCTCTGGGTGGAGTGAGAAGCAGGCAGAGAGGGAGTTCAAGAGGAGAAGGAAAAAAGAGGGAAGTTCAGATTGCAGATTTTCTTTTACCTTGGCTTACCCCCTGGGTCTCATTGTTGGGGACCGGACCAAGATACAAAGATAACTAGACAATATCTACCCCAATGTGGTATCTAGGTTCTTCCCCCTACCTTTGCCTAAAGGTGATTGAATGATTGATTGAGAGGGAAATTGAGCTGGGGATGTCCTAGGAGCAGACTTCTTAGACATTGACTAGCATTATTGAGGAATTGGTGCTTATGGGGAACAAGGCAGGGGGAGGGAGACTTCTATCTTCCTTGCCAGCCCCCCTCTACTCTCAACACTACCTCTGTTTCCAGGTATCTTTACTGCAGACTACCTCTCTCTTCTATGTTTGTCTCGGTGGAGACAGAGTCCAGTACAAATAAACCACCCTGGTGAAAAATGCCCTTTTCATAACCTACCAAGTGGAACACCATGCTCCTTTTCCCACCTCCAAGCCTGAAAAAGAGAATGGAAAAGTAACTGGGGAAAGGCACTATTAAAATGGGGAGATAAGGAACTGAGGTTTCAGGGGAGAGGGTGAGGCCACTTTGCTCTGTGAGACTTTCTTCTGTGCTTTCTTTATATGCTTTTCTGGCTCTCCTTGCTTGCCTCCTTTCCCATCACTCCCATCTCCCCAACACAGATATTAATTAAGATAAATTTTGATGATTAGATTTCTAACAGCCTCAGAGAAGAGGTGTAGGATAATAAATCTGGGATGGGCTATTCATTGTACCAGGAAAGAACAGAACCTGGTCAGACCTGGACAGGATGCCAGGATACCTAAATTTCTTAGCCTAGGGAGAGGATGGGATGAGATGGGATGGGATGAGAAAGTGTTTTCATGCCTAGATCTTAGGAACAACTCTGCACCCTCTTACAAGGAAAGCTCTGATTTCTCTGTGGACATTTCTTTGTGTAATTACTTAGTTATGTTGATTTTCCTCTTCCCTGTCACCTCCAATCGTGGGAGGTTCCCAAGTCCCCCACCATTCTTTCGACCATGTGGATTCATGAGAAAATAATAACTCAAATAGTCAAGAAAGCAACTCAGGGGCACCAATCACACATGAACTATGTACTTTGATTTAGTAGTGAAGGTACATATTAAATTGCTTTGCTTATGATGGGTTGATGGGTTGGGAAAGGGGTTAGGGTTCCCTTCTGCTTTCTCTTCCATTCAAATGCCCATTTTCATCTGAAATTTAAATTTTTTTCCGCTTAGGTTCTTTTTTGAATTTTGTTTTGTTTTGAGGTTTTTTTTTTGAGAGGCACTGCCACCCGCTGGCTAGGTTTATGAACTGCAAACCAGACCAGAAATAAAATGTCTTAACCTTCAAGCAAGCACCTATGTGGGAGGTGTTGTGCTCCTTACTGTAAGGGAACATAGATGAATAAGACACAGTCGTTACTCTCAAGTAGTCATTTGGAGTCACAGACTTTCATTGGCACCAGATCTGTGATTTCACTGATCTATTACTGTTCAGTTGTATTTTCAGTCCTGTCAGACTTTTCATGACCCCATTTGGGGTTTTCTTGGCAGAGATATTGGAGTGGGTTGCCATTTTCTTCTCCTATTCATTTTACAGATGAAGAAACTGAGGCAATCAAGGTTAAATGACTTACCCAGAGTCATTCAGCTAGAAAGTGCCTATGGCCATATTTGAACTTGAAAAGCTAAGATTTCCTGACTCCAGGTCCAGTGCTCTGTGTATTAGGGTGCTAGCTAGCACCCCTTTCACTGGCATAGGGAAAAACTAATGTGGAAATGCCCTGTACCAATACAGATAGGTATCTGCTATTCATCTTCCAGTCTTAAGGAAACTGCCTACAGCACTTAGAAGGTCAAACAGGCAGCATATGTTGGAGGCAGAACTCCAAAATTGGTTACTACCCACCATGCAGCCTCTTTTAGTGCTGAAAAGGGCCTTCAAATGTCTTTAATCTAACATGATCATTTTCAAGATAAAGAAACAGGAACTGAGAGGATTGCTCAAGATGGCACAACCAGTTAGTGGTCAAGCTAGGACTAGAACCCCAGGACTCCTGCTTTCCAGTTCAAGATACCTTCCATTACAATATAATACTGCTCTTCTTTTCCCTCAAGAGAATCTTCCCTGTTCTCAAGTACTTGGAAATTTAAGATTCAGTGAGAGGGAAGAGTATATCACTCCTACTCTCAGGGAGTTCGCACAGGTTGTTTGTCCCATGGCCCTGAGAAGAGCCATCCCCAGTATTCAGAGTGGTGAGACTGTGGTATACAGAATGATGTACCTGGATTCCAGAAGACTCATCTTCTCAATTTCAAGTCTGGCTACTACATGGGTGACCCTGGATAAGTCACTTAACCCTTTTTGCTTCAGTTTCCTCATCTGTAAATTAACTGGAGAAGGAAATGGTAAACCACTCCAGTATCTCTCCCAAGAAAACCCCAAATGGGATATCAAAGAACCAGACAAGACTGAAAATAACTAAAAGTCCCACTCCATTCATTTTATAGATCTGAAAACTAAGGCCTAGAAAAGGCATGCTTGTGATCATATATCAAGTTATTAAAAGAATCTAGAATGGGGTACCCAACCTTTTAACTCTTCTTATCTCCCAACAAAAACCCATCAAGGACTACAAACAGAATTCAATATCCATTTATCCATTCATGACTACCACACTACCAAGGAGTATATTACTGGTCACAGGATGCACCTGGTTTCAAAGCACCCAAGTTTCGCAAGTTCCAATCCAGTATCTCTTTGTACCATGTCATCTCTTAGTGAATCAGCATTCATTAAGTGAAGACTACCTAGCAATTTGATCTATCTTTCCCTCAACATACCCACATTTCCCTCCAGTCCCCTGTTATTGACCCTACATATAAATTACTGGGATGTAGGTTTCTGAAAGGAGAGATGCTACACTGGCTCTCATCTCTATGGAGAGCAGAAAAAATAGAGACTAACATTTCAGTAGAAGAGAAAAGGTTAGACAACAGAATGGGATTCCCAAATGGTCATGTGACAGAATAATAAAGGTAGGAATGTATAACCTACATAAGATATCATAGAAAGGGGAGAGGGAAAGGAGGAAGGTAGAAAAATATGGAACTCAAAATCTTACAGAAAATGAATGTTGGAAACTATCTTTACATGTAATTGGGAAAAAAATTAAAAACAATTTAGGTAGGAACATATTTTTCCTTTCAAGATTTTGAAAAAGTTGGGACATATTTCTGGGTTCTGGGAGAAGCTGTTCTGGGGGAGAAAAAAATAACCTTTCTTTACCACCCACTCTCACATCAACTCCTTGCAATTTGGCTTATTCTCCTGACTCTTCATTGAAACTCAGAAATCACCAATGACCTCTTTATTCCTCAGTCTATTTCCTCCATTCCCATCTTCCTGACCTCCACAGCATTTGACACTTGATCATTCTTTGACTTTATGAATATCATATGATATCTGTTTTCTTTCTCTGTTTTACCAGTTTCTTGGGTAAATAGGCATGAGCTGGATGAAGATCCAACAAAAAAAAAATTGAGAAGGAATAATATGAAAGATAGGAGAAGAACCAAGACCACTGTCATAGAAATCCAGAGAGGCAGCAATATGAAGAGGTTGAGAGAGTTAAAGGCTGCAAGATAGTTCAATAAATACTATATTTCTACCTTTGCAACATCTTTCCAATATGCATCCTTCTGTCCTCTGACAGAACTGTCTCTGGCACAGATCCTTATCATTTCATGCCTGTACTATTTCAGTACCCTCCTAACTGTTCATCCACTGGAATCTCTCCATTCCAATCCATCCTTTAAAGACCCAGCTGCAAAGAAATCTACCTAAAGCATAGATCTGAACGTACAACTCTCCTATTCAAAAAACTCCAGTGGTTCCCTAATGCCTAGACCTAGCATAAAATTCTCTGACATCTTCCTTCTCTAAAGTCTTACAATTTACTCTCTTCCACATACTTTATGATCTAAAGATGTTGCCTTCTTCATGCTCTTGGTTCACAGCTTCCATTTCCCAATACCATTCTTATCTCTTTTCATTAGCTATCCTCCAGTCTTGAAACCATCTCTCTCCTCACTTTTGCCTCCTGGCTTCCCTCAAGACCGAAGTTCAAATGCTACTTTTTACATGAAACCTTTTCTGATTTCCACCCCTCTCCCACCCCCATCCTCCAAAGCTAACATCTTCCCTCTGAGATTACCTCCAATTTATTATGTTTCTGTCTTGTATTCTTATGGCTAGAGGGCTGAGAGTACCTGGGTGAGGTTTGGTAAAGGCCACAGACCTTTCACCTTCCAGGGTGGGATCTTGTTGCCTAGAAGTTGCTGTATTTTTTCATTCTGATTTCTTGCAGTAAACTTAAGTTAATTTTTAATAGGAGTGTTTTTATTTTAGGTCATATGAAGAGAGATAAAAATCTAAAGGGGAAATGAAACATATGGAGCATTTACCCAGAGTTTAAATTTGGGTGGAGGCAAATGAGTCAATTTATGACAAATTTATGAAACATTGTAAGTTTACTTTTTAAACCCTGGATTGACAATTGAAACACTGGAAGGAATCTAGGCAGAATAGAGATGGGGATTCAAAAGGGTTCCTAGGTATTAATGCTTTCATATCTCTCCTTCCTGTTATACTCAGGCAAGGGGGTGGATCCTTCTACATTTATCCACTTGGTTTTTTTCTATATGGAAAGGTAGGTCAAACTTTTAAAAATGATTACAGAGAGGAGACTAGAGAGACCGGAATTGTAATTTTATTGGCTTAGAGAACTCTCAGATGGGGAAACTCCCTCTGTCAATGTACCTTAGCATATTCTCTGCAACATATAGTCTGATTGTTGCCTAGAATATTTAGAAGTCACACACCTAGGGTGACACAATGAGGACTTGAACTCGGGTCTCCCTGACTCTTAGACCAGTTCTGTATCTACTATGCCAAGCTACCATTATGTGGTGATGGATAGGCTAAATATCTTTGTCCTGAAACAATCTAAAGGTGAGACTGAAAGAAGGATAATAGACAAAAAGATGGAAAAACTCTTTCTACTCTTAAGGCTGGTGAAATCATCACATTTGGTATATGAATATAGGGGGCAAATGAACTTTAAAACTTAAAATACTTAAAAATCCAAAGATACTTTTAAAAATATTTGAAGAATGAGAAAATAGCCAGCAGATGACTATAGTAAGCAACAAAAAAGCAATAGAATTAGTCAAATAGAATGGTCAATATTCATGTGGCAAGGGCCATTCCTCATAAGTAACATGGGGTTACCATCATGTGGCTCAGGGAAGACAGAATCGAAATTTCCAACTCTTCTTCTCCTATTTTTTCTAAGACAGACTTTAATTCCTACCAGAAAGGGAAGGAAGGAGGTTGGATCCAGAGGCTACTTTGCTGTCTTCAGAGAGAATGGATACTGAGCTACAATAATATCACTTGTTCCTTTAAATATTGCTAGTCTAAGGGATGTAATTTTTTAATTTAAGCTAACCTTTGATTGGTTTCATTAATAAGGGAAGCAAGACCCCAAGGTTTGATTCCCATATCACTGAATACTAGTTCCACAATGGACACACATAAGAACTAACGAAAAAACCCTTCTATCCAAACAGGTAGCAAAATAGAAGTTAGAGAAAATGCATAGGAAAATATGTGACAGACAATACAGAGTGAAGGAGCTTTTTCATTGGGAATTTTACCAAAGAGAGTCTCAGATCTCCCCTAAGTCTCTAGTATAGCAAGTGGGGGAATGGAGACATGGAGAGTGTCAGTTCCTCTCAAGTAGAGTTCTCTCCACAATTTGTCCCTTAAGTAAACTAAATTGGGTTAATTTCTTCCATTATCTCTCAAAGTTGAAAGCCTGAAGTACCTGAAAGGACCTGAAGAAGACCAAAGAGACTGAAAGCAATGTGAGATTCCTGAGCATAAGAGTAGATCTCTCTTTCTCCTATTCTCCTCAACTCAACTCCATCCCTTGAATAGGTGGGGGCATTGATCTCCACTGAGGCAATAGTCCCAAACAAAAGTGTTTTGGATACATTAGTAATTTCTACATTTGGCCAAGTGTCTTTATTCTCTGCATTTTCCATATATCTCTAGGAATCAGAGAAAAGTTAAAAATAAGGAGGTGAATGGCTTAGAACATTGTAATGTAATAGCAATTTCTTAAAATCATACTGACTAGGAAGATGACTAGAAAGTGACTAGGAAGATGGTGGAACTCTTATTAGTTACTATAAGAAAGTTAGAAAGAAGGGATAGTTTAGAGAAAAGAAGAATTACCTTTTGGACAAGTTGAATTAAAGGTGTCTATTGAACATCTAGTTGAAGATATCCAATCAACAGCCAGAGATGTGTTAAGTGTACTGTAATTATAGTGGATAACATTTATATTTTTAGACCATTGGATTACTGAGACACATATTCTATATAATAAAAAAAAATTTTAAATGATGCTTTTAACAAAGCAGGTCAAGCAAAACAAATTCATATATTGGTCATTCTCCAAACTGTATGTCTCAAGCTATTCAGATTCATCATCTGACAGGAAATATACAGCATGCTTCATGGGTTCTTTGGAAATGCAACTGGTTTTGCATTAATCAGAATTTTTAAGCCTTTCAAATTTGTTTTTCTTGCTTTGTAGTCATTGTACTTCCAGTTCTGCTCACAAATTGTTCTCCTCTTTTTTTCCCCACTTCATTCGGTATCAATTTATCTAAGTCTTGCCAGATTTCTCAAAAATTTTCCCTTTTCTTATTTCTTATAGCACAATAATATGTTCGTATAGAAAATAATATAATGTATTGAATATGCTCACATGAACATAATGGAATATTATAATCTAATGATATGTTCATATAATAGCATAGTTCCTAATTTAAGGATGATATTTAATAAATGCTTTTTTCTTTTTTAGGTTTTTGCAAGGTAAACAGGGTTAAGTGGCTTGCCCAAGGCCACACGGCTAGGTAATTATTAAGTGTCTGAGTTGCATTTGAACCCAGGTACTCCTGACTCCAGGGCCGCTGCTTTATCCACTACACCACCTAGCCACCCCTAGTAAGTGCTTCTTGCTAATGATACCATAATTTGTTTTAACATTTCCCAAATTGATGGGCACATACTTTATTTTTAATTCTTTGCTACAATAAAAAACACTATTATAAATATTTGTGTATCTATGTGTCCTTTCTTTGGCCTCTTTGGAGGTATATGGGGGTTTAAAATTTTTTAATTTATTTTTTCAGTTAATAAAAATATTTTTCTCTCTCTCACACCACCACCCCCTCCCAATAAAAATAAGGAAAACAATATTCTTTTAATGAATATGCATCATTGAGAAATAAATTTCCTCACTGGTCATAACTAAAATAAGTCTCAGTCTACATCTTTAATCCATCACCATTCTGTCAAAGGGTGGGTAACATGCTTAATCATTGGCCTTCTGGAATTGTAAGTGGCCATTAAGATGTCAAATCATTTAAAGTTGTTTACCTTCACAATACTGTTGTTATAGAAATTACCTTCATATTTCCATTCACTTCATTATATGTCAGTTCATAAAAATCTTTCCAAGTTTCTCTGAAACTATTCCTTTCATCATCGACTTCAGCTGTTCCCCAGTTAATGAGTACTCACTTTTTTCCATTCCTTTGCTGCAATAAAAAAAAAATGCTGCTATAAATATTTTTTGTACTTTTAAATCTTTTCTGTTTATTTGGTCTCTTTGGAATTTATGTAAAGTGTTCTAAATGTCAAAATGCTTTATATTTTATCATGAAGATAACAGGGTGCCACTATAGTTTAATGAATAGATATAGATCTGCACTTAAGAAAATCACTTAGGGTCAGGATGGAGCGAAAATTGGAGTGGGGAAAGACTTGGGCAAAAAGAAACTCATTAGGAAGATTGTATAATAGGCTAGACAGGAATAATAGGTGCACATGAACTGAGGTGGTAGCTGAGTGCTAGAGAGAAGGGGAAGAATTGAAGAGATCTTGTGGAGTTAGAAATGGCAATATTTGGCAACTAATGGATATGTGATGTGAGGAAAAGTGAAGAACAGGGAATAATGTTAAAGTTAAGGATCTAGGATAATAGAAGAATGATGGTACCCTTAACAGAAATAGGGAGATTTGGTTGAGGGTTGAGTGCAGGGGAAAAAAGTAATAAGTTCTATTTTGGTTGAGTTTGAGATATCTCTGAGACATTTAAGACTGGACCCTAGAAGCTGCTCACCTACTGAAGAAGAAATGAACTAGAGAAGCTAGAGCTTGGATCACAACCTGGGGTCTTTTTAAAGACACTGAACTCCAAGTTAGCTATTTCAGTTCTGTGCACTTTAAGGACTATTCCTGCATATCTCAGAATTAACTCAGAGTTTCAATACTATATCCCAAAGCTAAAGGACATATTTATACTTACTATTAACAGTGAGTAATCTTGGGTTTGTTTGTTCGTTTGGTGGGGAGAGTGGAGGGAGAATGCACTTTGTAAAGAAATTTATTCATTTGCTATTTGGGAATTTTAGTATGGGTTGTGTGAATGTAAAGCCTTCTTTGGAAGGGAATAGTCTGAACTTGCATAGACTTCTGGGTTTTGGAGTTTTTCTGCTCATCTCCTGGAAAAATTGTATGGTTTGAAACTGGATTTGGCTTAGTAGATAGAGCTCCTTTCCTGGAGTCAAGAGTACCAGAGTTCAAATCTGACCTCAGACACTTAATAATTACCTAGCTGTGTGGCCTTGGGCAAGCCACTTAACATCATTTGCCTTGCAAAAGCCTAAAAAATAAAAGAAAAAAAAAAGAGAAACTGTATTTGGATGAAAAGAAGAGCCAGAAGAAGAGGAGGAGGAGGAGGAGGAGGAGGAGAAAGAAGAAAGAAGAAGAGAAAAAAACAGAAAATCCATCTAGCAGAGAGAAGATCCATACAGCACTAACCCACAGTCTCCCAGGGACTATGGAGCTACAGGACTTGGGGGAGGAGATTCATTAATCTGTGTAGTTGTATATTGATTTAGAAAACTGCATAGTAACATTATCTATACTCTTTTGTATTTGGGGGGCAGCTAGATGGCACAATGAATAGAGCACCCGTGCCTGGTGCCTGGAGTTAGGAAGACTTGAGTTTCAATATGACCTCAGACACTTAGCTCTGTGACCTAGGCAAGTCACTTAATCCTGTTATGCCTCACTTTCTTCATCTGTAAAATGAACTGGAGAAGAAAATGGAAAACCACTCCAGTATCTTTGTCAAGAAAACCCCAAGGGCTGAACATGACTGAAAAATAACCAAAATTGGGTTTTTATTTATTTTGTTAACTATATCCCAATTGCATTTTAATCTGGTAAGTGACATACTTAAGGAATGTTACCAGGCGTGTGTTTGACACCTCTGACCTACGCAGAATGGGAGCTGGTGTGGAAGTTTGAAAAACAGTCAAGAGATACAGATTTCCAGTCCCCCTCTTCCACTTTTAGGGATTCAGGGAAAGACCAGACAAAAGGGGAGGGGCTTGTCAAAGATGTATATAGACTATTCTAACCTGGGAAGGCTGGTCACAAGGAGAAGTATTTTTCTGTTTCACCTCTTTAGTTGCATATGACTGGTACTCATTTCTTTTCTTTTTTTTTCTTCTTCTTTTTTTTTAGGTTTTTGCAAGGCAAATGGGGTTAAGTGGCTTGCCCAAGGCCACACAGCTAGGTAATTATTAAGTGTCTGAGGCCGGATTTGAACCCAGGTACTCCTGACTCCAGGGCTGGTGCTTTATCCACTGTGCCACCTAGCTGCCCCTGACTAGTACTCATTTCTAAGCATACTCCATCAGCCTGTTATAAACTTTATATTACCAAACTAGTTTTATTCCTTGTAAACACCTGTGGTTAGCAAAAGTAATCAAGAGAAACTTTGCCGTTAAATTCAATTTTACACATTCAAGGTCTCCCAACTCTGCTAAGGAGTAGAAAGTGGTTTCTTCTCAAATATCTTCTTTGGACCTAAACTGGATCTTTTTAAGTTTGAAACATTTAGTTTCAATCATTTTGTTGTTGTTTCCCACACACATTATAGTCATGTATATTGTTTTCTCACTCTACTTTATCTTGCATTAGTTTTTCATTCTCTATAGATATTGTTTGTTTCTTATGGTGCACTAATATTCTATTACCTTCATGTAGTACAATTTGTTTATCCATTCTTCAATTGATGTGTATCTACTTTGTTTTCAATTCTTTGCTACCACAAAAAATGGTTTTACTGATAAATATTTATAAGCATTCTGAAAACTTTCTTTTTGTCAATGACTTCTCAGAATATATTCCTCTGGGTTGTTTTCTACACTGTTAAATTCTTTTTCTTGTTTCCTTATTTCCACAGTTGCAGCTGACTTTGCTTCTCAGCTAAACTCCTTCTGAGGAGCTAACTTCCTGCTAAAACAAAATCTTATCCTCCCCTCTCCATCAACTCTATGTGTGTGTGTGTGTGTGTGTGTGTGTGTGTGTGTGTGTGTGTGTGTGTGTGTATACATACACATCTAGAGAGATAGACAAATAGATAGATGATAGATAGATAGATAGATAGTATTATAGAGAGAAACATATATACTTTAGATAGTTCTTTCTCCCAGGTGCTATCTCACGGGTCCAAAAAACTTGTAGGAGGGGGCTGCATTATGCTACCTTTTAGCTTTGATAGATAAATTGTTATATTTTTTTAAAAATCCACATATGTCTATACTTCACAAGGCTTTTTAGTATAAATCAATGTACTTTGTTATATGCTTTTTCTGCATAAATTAATAAAATGTTTTTGGGGAATTTTTCCCTTTTTAATATGATTAATCACATTCATTATTTTTAAATTTTATTTATTTATTTTTAAATTTTACAATTTTTTCCTAATCTCACTTCTTCCCCTCCCCCTCACAGAAGGCAGCCTGCTAATTCTTTTTAGATTTTTTGGTAAGGTAAAGGGGGTTAAGTGGCTTGCCCAAGGCCACACGGCTAGGTAATTATTAAGTGTCTGAGACCAGATTTGAACCCAAGGTACTCCTGACTCCAGGGCCGGTGCTTTATCCCCTACACCACCTAGCCGTCACCTAGCCGCCCCCTAGCAGCCTGCTAATTCTTACATTGTTTACATGTTATACATTGATCCAAATTCAATGTGCTGAGAGAAATCATATTCTTAAGGAAAAAAATAAAATATAAGAAATAACAAAATTACGTAAGATAATGTTTTGTTTTGTTTTTTTAATTAAAGGTAATAGTCTTTGGTCTTTGTTCAAACTCCACAATTCTTTCTCTGGATACAGAGGGTATTCTCCATCTCAGATACCCCAGAATTGTCCCTGATTGTTACACTGATGGAATGAACAAGTCCATTAAGATTGATCATCAACCCCATGTTGCTGTTAAGGTGTACAGAGTTCTTCTGGTTTTGCTCATCTCACTCAACAAATCCTTCCAGGCTTCCCTGAATTCCCATCCCTCCTGGTTTCTAATAGAACAATAGTGTTTCATGACATACATATACCACAGTTTGTTCAGCCATTCCCCAGTTGATGGACATTCACTCAATTTCCAATTCTTTGCCACCACAAACAGGGCTGCTATGAATATTTTTGTACAGTTGTGTTTTTACCCTTTTTCATGATCTCTTCAGGGTGTGGAGCCAAGAATGGTATTGCTGGATCAAAGGGTATGCACATTTTTATTGCCCTTTGAGTGTAATTCCAAATTGCTCCAGAAAGGTTGAATGAGTTCACAGCTCCACCACCAGGGTATCAGTGTTCCAGATTTCCCACATCCCTTCCGACATTGATCATTGTCCTTTCTGGTTTGGCCAGTCTGAGAGGTGTGAGGTGGTACCTCAGAGATGCTTTAATTTGCATTTCTCTAATAAGTAATGATTTAGAGCAATTTTTCATATGACTATGGATTGCTTCGATTTCCTCATCTGTAAATTGCCTCTGCATATCCTTTGACCATTTGTCAATTGGGGAATGGCTTATTTTTCTATAAATTTAACTCAGTTCTCTATATATTTTAGAAATGAGTCCTTTGTCAGAAATACAAGTTGCAAAAATTGTTCCCCAGTTTACTACATTTCTTTTGATCTTGGTTACAGTGGTTTTGTCTGTGCAGAAACTTTTTAATTTAATGTAATCAAAATTATCTAGTTTGTTTTTAATGATGTTCTTCATCTCCTCCTTGGTCATAAACTGCTTCCCTTTCCATAGATCTGACAGGAAATTCTTCTTTGATCTCCTAGTTTGCTTATAATATTGTCTTTTATGTCTAAATGCTATATTCATTTTGATCTTATCTTGGTATAGGGTATGAAATATTGGTCTAATCCTAATTTCTCCCATACTAACTTCCAATTTTCCCAACAGTTTTTATAGAAGAGAGAGTTTTTATCCAAAAGTTGGACTCTGTGGGTTTATCAAATATCAGATTACTATAATCATTTCCTGCTATTGTACCTAGTCTTTTCCACTGATCCACCACTCTATTTCTTAGCCAATACCAGACAGTTTTGATGATTGATGTTTTATAATATAATTTTAGATCTGATAGGGCACATTCATTATTTTGTTTTATTTTTGATTTTTGTTAAGGCAATGGAATTAGGTGACTTGCCCAAGGTCACACAGCATCTTTGCCAAGAAAACTCAAATGGAGTCACAAAGACAAAACACGACATGGACATAACAAAACAGCAACCAAAAAATATTATTGTTCTAAACTTTTTATTTGCTTTGTCCTTCCTTAGGTGAGGTATTGTTTCAGAGATATATTTGACTCTTAAAAGGAATTTACTGGAGTACTTTCTTTAACAATTTTTGGGAATAGTTTGGGTAGCATAGGTATTAATTGTCCTTTAAAAGTTTGATAGAATTCTCCTGGAAATCCATCTGGATCACAAGGTTCTCCTTCCCTCCCCCTTTAGTTGTTCTTTTACAGCTGAATCAATTTTCCCCCCCTGAGATTGGATAATGGAGTTCTTTAATTTAGATACTGTATATTTAGGCAGATAATCCTCTCTTGAATTCTCTGTTTTCTTGGCACGTAATTATGTATAATAAAAAAATTTCAACAAGGTTTTTGTCATTTTACTTTGTTCTTTTTTTTATTTTATTTTTCTCATTTTTTTTTTTTTTTGCAACGCAAAGGGATTAAGTGATTTGCCTAAGATCACATAGGTAATTATTGTCTGAGGCTGGATTTGAACTCAGGTTCTCCTGACTTCAGGGTCAGTGCTCTATCCACTGTGCCACCTAGCTGCTCTTTTAAATCAGTTTTGTTCTTGTTTTTGTGTTTTGTTTTGTTTTTTAGTTTTTGCAAGGCAGTGGGGTTAAGTGGCTTGCCCAAGGCCATACAACTAGGTAATTATTAAGTGTCTGAGGCCCAATTTGAACTCAGGAACTCCTGACTCCAGGGCCCATGCTCTATCCACTGAGTCACCTAGCCACCCAGTTCTTCACCTCTTTATCAGGAAGTGGACTGCAAATTTTATCATTAGTTCTCTAGAATTTGTCCATTATGCTTATCAGTTTCTTAATGCTTTTAAAGTTATTTATCTTTATAATATTGTTGTCATCTATAAATTGTTCTCCTGGCTCTGCTTACTTCACTTTCCATTAGTTCTTTTAGGTCTTCTCAGGTTTCCCTGAAACCATTTCCTTTATTATTTTTTACAGTAAAATAGTGTTCTATCATATTTATACGTTATAATTTATTTACCCATTACCCACATGATGAGCCCTGCTTTAGATTCTCATTCTTTACTATATCAAAAAGAACTAGAGAATTTTTGTTCATTAGAATTAGCTTTGTTTATAATCAAACCTTTCATAATCTATGCTACTTCTAATTCTCCCTTCTATCTTCCTATTAAGTGAAATGTATTTCTGTACCCAAGTATGTAAGTACATTTGCATTTTCTCTTCTTTTGCCCAGTTTAGAGTGAAATTCAAGTGTCAGCCACTTCCAGTCCCTCTTCCTTGCTTGTATAGATGTCTATTTGTACACCTTGATTATGAAATTGTTTTTCCTAACTTTGCTCCTTCATCCCCAGTATATTTTAATTCCCTTCCTTTCAGATTTCTTAGGCTCCTCAAAACATAATGGATTCAGGGGTGACTAGGTGGCACAGTGGATAGAGCACTGACCCTTGAGTCAGGGGACCTGAGTTCAAATCCGAACTCAGACACTTAATAATTACCTAGCTGTGTGGCCTTGGTCAAACCACTTAACCCCATTGCCTTGCAAAAAAAAAAAATAACATAATGGATTCATTTCTCAGGCCTTGTCTAATGAGACTTCCTCTGTGAATATTGATGATGATAGGGTTTAGAAGGGATATATGCAATCTTTTCTGATTTAAAAAAGGCAATTTATACTTTCTTTTAGCCCCTTATTCATTTATGATTATATTTTCCTATTTCTCTTAACTCCTGTACTTATTGGGAATGGATCATTAAAGATCCATTTTTCTCCCCTGTAAGATTACACTTAGTTTTTCTGAGTAAGGTATTCTTGCCTATAAGCACAGATCCTTTACTTTTTGAAATATCCATGTTCTTTGATCCTTTATAGTGGTAGGCTGCTACACAGTATGTGATCTTGACTAAAGCTCCTTGGTAATTGAATTCTTTGTTTTTGACTTCTTGCAGAAATTTTTCTTTGACCTGAAAGCTCTGGAATTTGATTCTCACTTTTTTTTTTTTTAGGTTTTGCAAGGCAAATGGGGTTAAGTGACTTGCCCAAGGTCACACAGCTAGGTAATTATTAAGTGTCTGAGACCGGATTTGAACCCAGGTACTCTTGACTCCAAGGCAGGTACTTTATCCACTAAGCCACCTAGCTGCCCCCTAATTCTCACTTTCCTTTAGGAGGTGACTGAAAGATTATTTCTACTTCTTTTTGACTCTTTGGCTATAAGAGATCTGGGCAGTTTCCTTTTAAATTATTTTTTTTTTTTAGTTTTTTGCAAGGTATTGGGGTTAAGTGGCTTGCCCAACCAAGGCCACATAGCTAGGTAATTATTAAGTGTCTGAGGTCAGATTTGAACTCAGGGACTCCTGACTCCAGGGCCAATGCTCTATCCACTATACCACCTAGCCGCCCCTAAAATTTCTTGGAATATGATTTCTTGTCTCATTTTTTGGTCATGACATTTATATAGTTCAAAGATTCTTAAATTCTTTCTCCTTGCTCTGTTTTCTGGGTCAGTTGTTTGTGCTATGAAATACTTTGTTTTCTTTAATTTTTTCAGTCTCTTCACTTTAATATTTCTTATCTCACAGAGTTTTGGGCTTGCATTTTTTCCATTCTTGTGCCAAGTTGTTAATTCCTTTTTCAATTCTTTCTTTCATGACTCTAATTTCTTTTCCAAATTTTTCCTCAAATACTCTCATTCCATATATAAAAACATTTTTAAACTCCTACTTATCTATTACAAAAACACTAGCTGAGTTTGTCACCAAGCTATGTTTTTCTCTGGGGCAATGCTTGTAAAAGTTTTGGAGTCATTCTCTCCTTTGTGTCCTGAGTGTCCCTGCTACCATAATTGCTCATTACAATTTTTTTCCAATTTGCTAATTCTTCCAGGGTTGTAATATTAGAGCTGGTTCTGTGCAATTCTGAAGGGAAGGTCTAGAAGGAATGGGTCCTTTTCATGCTTTATTGAGCATTGTATTATTCTAGGATCTCAAGGACAGGCTGGGGACCTTCAAGCTTTCAGGGCTTCCAGACAAAGACTAATGTCTGCCCCTCTGGTCTGAGCTCTGCAAGTTCCTGGCCTATGGTTGGGTCTGAGCAAGAGTATAGTGAACTCTACGGGTTCAGAGTGACAGAATTGGCCTAGGATTAATACCTTCATTATTCTGCTATTGCCGCTGCTGCTGGCTTCTGAACTCTTCCTCCTTTCTCCACATACTACTCAGGGTCTGGTCTCCCTACTAAGAAATAATTCTGCCAATCCTTCTCACTCTGCCTTGTTCTTGCCAGGACCGGGTAGTGAGCAACAAAGTTCTCAGTTGGCCCCTGTTCCCATTGAAGTACCTCTGTGTGGGTTTGTGGGAGCTCATGATAGAGCTGAAACCTCTTGTTTTGGAATAGAGTCTCTTCCTTCAGTATTATTCCTTTTCCAAATTGCACATTAATTTTTAATGATATTTTATTTATTTATTTTTCCAACTCTATGCAACAGTAGTTTTCAAGAATCATTTTTTTTGCAGTTTTCAGTTTCACATTTTTTCTCCCTTCATTCCTCCCTTCCCTCCCCCTCCTCCCCACAGAAAATAATCTAATATAGGCTGTATATATGTAACTATGCTAAGCATGGATCCATATTAATCATGTGAAAAAAGAATCAAATGAAAATAGGAAAAAAACAACAGAGAGGGGTGGCTAAGTGGCACAGTGGATAAAGCACTGGCCCTGGAGTCAGGAGTACCTGGGTTCAAATCAGGTCTCAGACACTTAATAATTACCTAGCTGTGTGGCCTTGGGCAAGCCACTTAACCCCATTTGCCTTGCAAAAACCTAAAAAAAAAACACACAGAGAGAAAAAGAACAATACATTAGACAACTTTTAAAAATTGAAGATAATAAATGTTGATTTTTATTTAAACTCCTTAAACATAGTTCCTTCTCTAGATATGAATGGTATTTTCCATCACAAGTCTTTTAGGATTGTCTTTGATTATTGTTGGTTCTTATTGAAGAAGACCAAAATGATGTCACTGTGCTGGAAAAATTTTTTTTTAATATTTTTTACATGTGGGTTTTTTAACCCTTCTTTGTGATCTCTTTGGGATACAGACCTAGTAATGGTATTGCTGAATCAAAGGGTATGCACAGTTTTATACCCTTTGATCATAATTCCAAATTGCTCTCCAGAAAGGTTGGATCACTCTGAGATACCTCACACCTCTCAGACTGGCCACTATGACCAGAAAGGAAAATGATCAATGTTGGAAGGGATGTGGGAAATCTGGGACACTAATATATTGTTGGTGGAGCTGTGAACTCATCCAAACTTTCTGGAGGGCAATTTGGGATTATGCCCAAAGGGCAACAAAAATGTGTATACCCTTTGATCCAGCAATACCACTACTGGGTTTATACCCTGGAGAGATTATGAAAAAGGGTAAAAAACATCACTTGTACAAAAATATTCATAGCAGCCCTGTTTGTGGTGGCAAAGAATTAGAAATCAAGTAAATGTCCTTCAATTGGGGAATGGCTTAACAAATCGTGATATTTGTATTTCATGGAACACTATTGTTCTATTAGAAACCAGGAGGGATGGGAATTCAGGGAAGCCTGGAGGGATTTGCATGAACTGATGCTGAGCAAGATGAGCAGAACCAGAAAAACACTACACTATAACAGCAACATGGGGGTGATGATCAACCTTGATGGACTTGTTCGTTCCATTCATGTAACAACCAGGGACAATTTTGGGCAATCTGCAATGGAGAATACCATCTGTATCCAGAGAAAGAATTACAGACTTTGAACAAAAACCAAAGACTATTACCTTCAAATTAGGAAAAAAAAACTATTTACAAATATAATTGAGAAAATTAATTATTGTGTAAAAAAACTGAAGCTTATGGAATTATAATATCCCACCCTGGACTTAGGGAAGAGTTGAGAAAAAATGTCCCTTTTTTATCTCTTTGTAGGAAATGTATAATATTCCAAATACTGTCAGACAAAGTTGATATTTTGATTGGTTTGGCTGAACTGATTTTTTTCTGCCCTTCCCAAACTCTGTAATAATTTTTAAAAAAAGGTGGAAAATATTCAGAAATGAAGGTCATGAAAAAAACAAAAGGCCAATAAAAATTTAAGAAAAGGAAAATGGATGAGACATTTTATAGCACACTTATATAAGACCATAAAACAGTGACTTCTCTGACCAGAGTTCATCCTCTTGACCCTTAGTAAATCAATCATCAGGAGGCAGACACTGTAAACCTTAAAATAATTTGATGTTAAAATAAAATGACAGAAAATATAGATTATGGTCAGCTAGGTGCGTGGTGGATACAGCATCAGCCCCTGGAGTCAGGAGGATCTGAGTTCAAATGTGATCTCAGACACATAATAATTGCCTAGCTGTGTGACCTTGGGTAAATCATTTAACCCCATTGCCTTAAATAAGTAAAAAAATTTAAAAAAAAGAAAAAATAGATTAGACGTGAACATTATTCCCTAGGATTCACAACAAAACCCTTAGGTGATAGCCATTTATTCAAGAAGACTACTCCAACAGAAAGAGAAGGGAATATTTATATTTAAACAAGGATAAGGAAAAACATTAAACCTTCTTAGAGACCTATTTGGTTATACAATATTCAGTTAAATAGGATTTTTTATTTGATCCTAAAGGTAATAGGGCAATCCCTGCTCCCTTCTCTCCTTTGACCTTGCTACCACTCTAGGGCAGGCTTTCAATCACCCCAGGCCTGGACTAAGGTGTCTCCATATTCCAACCTATTCCCCATTCAGCCACCAAAGTGATTTTCCTACAGCACAGGTCTGATATTCTTCTCCTCAGTTCAGTGACTTCCTGTGTCTCCAGTACAGAATGCTCTGTTTAGCATTCAGAGATCTTAATAAGATAGTCCTTTTTTACCTCTTATTCCCTTACTCTGATCCTGTTGCTGCTGGAGCAGCTGGGGGTGGGGGTGGGGGGGAGATCCCAGAGAAACAGCTATAGTTTGTTTTGGGTGTTGAAATCACCAGACTCTCTGACTCATGAAGTAAGAACAGGTATATACTTTAATTCACAGTTGTTGCAAAAGTTCACAAATTACTACAATAAATTCACAAGTTACGATAAAAAGTTCACAGATTACTAAGGGAAAGAAAGACAGAGTGAAGAAGAGAGGAAACCACTGATCCCTAAGCAGAGAAGGAAGCTAAGGAAAAAACAAAGTAGACCTAAACCTCCATGAGAGATTGAGCAGTAAGGAAAGGTATAGGAGCAGAGAGATCATGTTCCCCCCCACAGAGCAGGCTGCCCTCCCAAGGAAAGTGAGCAGTCAGGGATATAGTAAAGAACCGTATAGGAGAGTGAAAGATTATTTGAGGGATGCCTTCTAAAGGAAAAGGAGCACCCAGGAAATAAGTAATAAAGAAGGGCATAGGGGCAGGGGTCATACTCCCCCAGAGCAAGCAAGCTTCATAGGAAGACAAGCAGCTCAACTAAGGAATGAGTTGAGTTTTTAAAGGGGTAAGAAGATGAGAAAATTTCAACTTTCTTTTTTGCCAGCCTTCCCTTGATATATCTCTTTAAGGGCAGGGATTGCCTTTCTTTTATTAATAATTGCATCCCTAGTACTTAGCACAGTATCTAGCATATAATAATAGGTATAGGTTGATGAGGCAGTAACTCAGAGAGCCCAGATGAGGTAGAGATATGTAGACTTGGGTGGTATGTCAGAGACTTAATTCTTTTAGCATAAGGCAGGGATCCATTGTTTTGTTGATAGAGACTTGTTTTGTGTCTGGGGGCAGGAATTTACAGAATTTTTGCCAGGGAGGGGTCAGGTACTTTACTAAAAGTTCATTGACTTCATCTCTTAGTTTAGTCTATGGGATGAGGTTGGGAGGGCCAATGTTAATGTAAGGTACTGGTCAGCACAAAGGGAACAGATTAACAACTATAAAACATATTTCTCTGTCAATATTTCCCCTACTTTACTGTGACATTGGCCTTCTAGCTATTATCTCTTGGCTCCAGGCATTTTCCACAACACATACCTGAAATGCTCTCCCTCTTCAACTCTGTCTACTGACTTTCCTCCTTTTTTTTAAGACCCCGCTAAAATTCTATCTTTTGAAGGGGGTCTTTACCAATTCCTCTTATTAATACCTTCCTTCTGTGAATTATTTCCTATTTATCTTGCATGTAGCTTGCTTTGTATATATTTATTTGTATGTTTTTTATTTCTATGTTTGATAGTAAACTCTTTGAAGGTAGGGACTATTTTCCTCCTTTTGTATCCTTGGGGCTTAGCAAACTCTGAAACAAAGTGGGTCCTAAATAAGTATTCATTGATTGATTAGTACCCCATGCTCCTCTGATTGGAGAGCCCAGTCATTAGTTCCTTCATTGAAGCAGAAGAGGGACAGCTATCTCCTTGATGACAGGAAATGAGTGGTACCACTGAAAAGATAAGAGTTCTTAAAAGTGAAGAACTCAAAATAAATAAAATCTTTTAAAAAAAATGAAGAACTCACAACTAGCCCTGGAGTTGGAAAAGCTAGTGATTTATTTTATTTTACAAGCCTGAAAAGTTCTGAAAACAACATAGGCCTAAGAACTCTCCCTAGTTACAATTCCAGAAATAATATAGGAAAGAACTCAGAGGAAAGAAGAGAGAAGGAATGGCAGGATACCCAGGAGAGGAAAGAAGAAAAGTTTAGCTCAACACAAATAAATCTGGCCACTTGGAGCTGAGACCATATAGCTCCAGCTCAGTTCTAGCTTTGAGAGAGAAAGTGGCCATCTTGCAGAGAAGAGAGAAAGAAGAGAGCCCCATTCCAGTAGACCTTGTTTAAATATATTTCCATAGTGTGTCAGACAAGAGTGGTATTTGATGAGTAGTTTAGCACTTGGCTCCAGGCATCCTCCAATACTATGCCACAGGGGTGACCCCCCTAGGAGTAGCTAAAACACTACTCATGGGTGGAATTCTACACACTAAGTCTTTCCTGTCCCACAGGGCATGACCTTCAAGTCCAACATGACCATTTCCCTGTGCCCTGTTTCATCTTTGGGTATCTCTTCATTTATAACCTATCTGAAATAATTTTGAATTTTTAAGACTTCTTTGACTAACAACAGTCAATATGATCTTTTTTTTTTTGATTTCTTAACGATATTCCCATGCTGGGAATATCCACCCCCATTTTTCAGCTTTCTTTTGTGCCACATCTTGAGGGCAGGTATTGCTTTTCTTTTTTTTTTTTTAATAATTGCATCCCTGAGTCCTTAACATAATATCTAGTATCTAATAAGTACTTAATAAATGTTTATTGAATATTGACAAGAGACTAGAGCTCAAGAGAGAGATTAGAACTGGAAATTAGATCTGAAAATCATCTATGAAGAGATAATAACTGAACCCATGGGAATAATGAGATCCCCAAATGAGAGTGTAAAAAGAGAGGAGCCTTGGATGACCCCCCCCCCAAATTTAGTGGGTATGACCTGGATTAAGATCCCGAAAAGTAGATTGATTATCTATAAGTGGTTGGACAGATTTGAAAAAAATCTGGAAAGAGAAATGTCCCTAAAACTTAAAGACTATCCAGGAGAAGGTGATTGTTAGCCAAATGTTACATAGAGATCCAAAAGGATTAGGATCAAGAAAAGACTATTATATTTGGCAATTAAGAGAACACTGGAAGTTAAAGAAGTAAAGAAAGTTGTTTCAGTGTTGAAATCAGAAGCCAGTTTGAAGAAGGTTTAAAAGTGAGTTAAAGGAGAGGATATGGGGGTGGCTAGGTGGACAGAGCACAGGACATGGAGTCAGGAGTATCTGAGTTCAAATCTGGCCTTAGACATTTAATAATTACCTAGCTGTGTGGCCTTGGGCAAGTCACTTAACCCCATTGCCTTGAAAAACCAAAAAAAAAACCAAAGGAGATGATATGGAAATACTTAATTATAATAAACTTTCTCAAATAGTTTTATCATGACAATTGCTAATGAGAATGTTGGATCAAGAAAGGATTTTTAAAGAATGGAAGAAATATGGCAGCAGGCAAAGAACCAGTTGAGAGAAAAAGATTAAAGGGAGGCAGTGATAGAGAAGACAGTTTGTTGAAGACAGGAAGGAATAGGGTAATGGTTCCTACTGAGATGTCAGTTTTGACAAGGGGAAGGTCATTTCTTGTGGGAAAGAAATAAAGGAGACAGAAGGTAAAACTGAGTGATGTGAGATGTAACAAAGTCAATATTCTGTAATCTCTTCAAATTGCTTGGGAAGAATTCATTAAATTGATGAAAGACTTCCTGATCAACAAAACTCATTATATTTAATGTTGTCAGATTTTGGAGTGCCTTATATGCCGGCCAGTGGAATTTTTATTTTACCATAGAAGGAATAAGGGGGAAAGAAAGTTTTTAAACAGATCAGGCCCAAGATTGGAGAGGAGAAAGACTTGAAATAGGCTGACCAATTCAGAGGTTATTACAATATTTTAGAGATAGTGTCCTGAACTAGAGCAATGATTATATAAATGAAGAGATGGGAACTGATTGACCAAAGAAATTTCTGGAAATAGAATCCATAAGATTTTGCATCTAAGCTGAGTGTGGGGCAGCTAGGTGCCACAGTAGATAGAGCACTGACCCAGAGTCAGGAGGATCTCATTCAGACACTTAATATTACTTAGCTGTGTGACCTTGGGCAAGTCACTTAACTCTGCTGCCTTACAAAAACCAAAAAATAAAAAAAAGAGTTACCAAATTTCTTTTTTTATTTAATATTTATTCTCATTTTGTAAAAATAATGTTTTTTTACATTACTAAAATATTCTTGTTTAAGAGTAAATGAAATACCCCTTCCCCCCACAAATATAGACTTGCTTGAGCGATAAAGTAAAGGGGAGAGAAAAAAAATTAAAATTAAAAAATAATAGTAATAATTGTAGGTATGGACAGGTGGCGCAATGGAAGGAGTACCAGTCCTGGAGCCATGAGCACCGGAGCCCACATCCGGCCCCGTACACCCAACAATCACCCAGCCGTGTGACATGCAAGCCACCCCAACCCCACTGTCCTGCAAAAACCAAAAAGAAGTAAAAAAAAGACCCAAAATAAAATAAAATAGTAAGCATAGTAGGGGTGGCTGGGTGGTGGACAGAGTATTGGCCCTTGAGCCAGGAGCACCCGGGTCTAAATCCGGCCTCAGACATCCAATGATCACCCTGCTATGTGGCCCCAGGCAGGCCACCCAGCCCCATTTGCCCTGCACCCCCCCCAAAATAATAATAATAAAAAAATGTGCTTGACTCTTTGTTCCAACACCAACAACTCTGTCGCGGGTGGATCACATTCTTTATGATAAGTCCATGGCAAAAATTATTTCCATATTTTTCCACCCTTGCCATCCCTAGGTTCAATCGGCTCATGTCCTGGGGCTCCTGCTTACTGGCTCCACCAGCTTCTGTTTCCTGTATCTGGGCTTAGGTGGACACACTGCTTGCTGTGTGCCCTGAGGGCTGGGCTTCACATGTTAGCTCTGGCAGAGGGTCCCCCCACCCCCACTGTTCCCCCGATTTATGCCTGGTGCTCCCTAGGGCATAGTTCAGGAAACTCCCATGCTGCTGTGAGCCCTGGGGCTGCCTCCAGGAAGCTGAAGTTCTTTCCCTCTGGGGGGGCCACCCCTTTCCAAATTTCATTTTTTTAGGTTTTTGCAAGGTGAATGGGGTTAAGTGGCTTGCCCAAGGCCACACAGCTAGGTAATTATTAAGTGTCTGAGGCTGGATTTGAACTCAGGTACTCCTGACTCCAGGGCCAGTGCTCTAGCCACTGCGCCACCTAGCTGCCCCTACATAGAACTTTGTACCTTTCTGGTGCCCTTTTCATGAGCATGCTTATCATAAACATGAAAAGCAATATAAGCAGTGAGTTGGGTGCTGTTTTTGCAGCAAAGAAGACCTTGATTCAAATTCTACTACCAGTTGTGTGACCTTACACTAATCACTTAACTCTCAGTTTTCTTATCCATTAGATGGGTATAATAATAATAGTACTTGCCTGCCAAGGTTGTTTTGCTGATCAAATGAGATAATCTTTGTGAACTATTTTGCAAATTCAAGACAGGCTATCCAAATGTAAATTATTATAAATATGTATTGCATTTTTTGTAAATACTGCCCTTTTCTTTATATGGACATTTAACTTATAGGGGAAGAAATAAAAAGTACATTTGAGTAAGAAACAGAAAAAAAACAGCTTCAAGGGAGATAAAGTTTTCTGAGAGGATTTGAGTAAAATGTAGCTCATCTTGTTAGAAAAGTAATGAGTAATGATTGCAGTGCATTGTTTACCATCATCTAATTTACACATGGCTGCTTTTAAGATATGGAACTTCCCTTCTAGAGAAATGAATCAGAGAATTATTTGGAAACTAGGGGAAAACTGAACATTAGTTTTTTTATGTCACATCTAACAAATGTGGATTTGGTATTTATCAACCTAGTGCAGAGGTGGGAACTATCTCTAGGCAAGTCCCTAATTTGTGGCAGAATAAAAAACTGATTGAAAAGTCACATAAGAAGATGGGGGAAATTAGAAGCTAAAAGCTAATGAGGTAAGCTGTTTACCAAAGTTGAGACATTCCAAGTCAGAAAACTGAATTCAGAAGTCAACAAGATAATATAGTGTACCTCATTCCAGCTGACTAATGAGGCATAGGCTCTGCTGTAAATGCAGGGATTACTGATCTGATTTGAAGGAGTATTAGTGTCTCTGAGTTTTGGCTACTTTTCCCTTTATTGTTCTCAATGGCTAAAGAAGTAGAAACTACTAAAAACCAGAGAACAGACTTAAACAACTTTATAGATGCTAGATTTACGGGAACTGCTTTTCACTGAAAGTTTGTAATGCTGGCTCAGCCCTCAGCCAAGAAAGCAGATCTGAAAAGAGCTGCAGATTCCAGGTTGAAGGCTAAAACAGCTGAATCCGGCAGCCTGAGGTAGCAAGGAAGCAGCATTGTCCATCAGGATTGTGAAGAGATCCAGACAACACTGTACCACAAAGTAAATACCTTAAGATCTGTAGCCTAGTGGCTCTAGGCACAAAGATTTATTTCCCTGTTCAACCTGCTTTTCTGCTAGACTTCTATAATCTTGTGCCTACTTTACTCCATGGACTCTATCCATTGTAAGAGAGTAACACAGGTTTATGGATAGACAGATATGTTTTTATCATTATTGCTTTGCATTCTTTAATAAATGTTTCATGATTGGGGGAGGGAAGTAAGATTAGGGGAAAAATTGTAAAATTCAAAATAAATAAAATCTTTAACAGCCAAAAAAAATTTAAAAATAAGTGTTTCATGATTAAGAGCTAAGGGTACCAGTGATTTATTTAAATGAGAAACATACCAGTGGGGGCTCAGGAAGGATAGTAGTGAGTAGAAGGATGTCTTTCCCTGCCCCTTTCCCCAGCAGGATTTCCTCCAGGACCCTGAAGACTGACTTGTAATCCTGATCTGCCATAAAGGGTACAGCCATAGCCCAGGAATTAAGAACCTGAAGCGAGTTGGGGATGGCATCCGCGAATGTACTTCATATACACATAAACAGGATCTATTCCTTCAAAGGAATTCAAGTGTCATGAAGACTGAAACATTGTAACGTTTACAAATTGCATTTCAGGCAGGCACACAGTGGATTTTTTTGAAAAACAATTGATTTAGTAATCGTTGAAATGGGTAAATAGCAGCAATTGACAGACAAGACTAGAATTCCCTTTCCTGTTTTGTTGTCCTTATTTTCTTATGTTCAAAATACATAAAATGGGCATGTTATTTAATCTCTTTGCCTTAATCCAGTGGAGAAGAAAATAAACCTTTAAGGTATCTTTGCCAATAAAACCCTATGGATGGCATGGTCCACTGGATCATAAAGAGTTGGATGGGACTGAATAACAACTAAATAAGTTAATAGAAAACATGAAAGCATTTTTAAAAGTCTGTTGAATTGACGGAAAAGTTGAAATTTGTAAGTGACCCTCGTTGCCACTCAAGAGGCACTAGCTCGAAGATGGCTCAGTCCACTTATTTTTTCAGAAGCAGGGGGACGACTAAAGCTCACACGCATGCGCATCCAATCTGTTCGCCGCGGAACCAGCTCACGTGTCCATAGCAAAAACGCTCACAGGCCACGCCCATCGTTGAAAGCAATTCGGCTTCCGTCCTCTCCGGGGCGTGGGGGGGGGAGGAACACACTGCGCATGCTCTGAGAGACCCCTCTGCTCCCGCCATCCTAGCACCTTTTCCGGCCCCACGTCCAATCCTTGGAGGCGCTGACACCGGAACCGCCCTGCCTCGCGACCGGAAAGGGCTGTGCTCAAAGGCGTTGGGGCCGGAAGTGACGGGGAGGGGTGGTAGTGGTGTGGGGTGGTAGTTGGCGGGTGGTTGAGCTGATCCTGTCGCCATGTCCGCGGGGAGTGCGGCGCATCCTGGGGGTGGCGGGTGAGGCCCGGAGGGGGCAGGGGGTGGTGGGCGGGAATGGGAAGGGATGAGGGTCGGGTTGTGAGGGTCGGGGTGGTGAGAGAGAGGAGGCTCGGGGAAGCTCGGCCGGGGAGCGGAGGGGGCAGGGAACGTGCAGGGGGGGTTAGGCAGCATGGTGGGGGGGGTCACTAAAAGGGGCGGAGGGGCGGCTGAGGCGAGTGGGACAAAGCGGGAGGAGGAGCTTTGGGGAGGCCGCTGGGGGTTGGGGACCCCGGAGAGAGGGAGGCCTGACGACCAATCGGGGAAAGAGGCGGGGCTGACCGAGAGGGGAAGGTGACGGGGCTGCCGGGGCTGCCGGGGCGGGGGCAATTAAAGGGGCTCCAAGCTAAGAGGAGAGAGACTGGATTAACTAAATAAGTTTATTGAATTTGTCATTAAAGTTTAGGGTAAAACACTAGCTAATGTATTAGAATAGGCCTTAAAGCCCTCTTACAGTTTGTAGCATTTAGAACTGGAAGAGAGTTTATAAATCATCTCTTAATAGCTTTTCATTATCTTAGGAATAGTGAGAAGAGAAATAAGGTGCTGAAGGTCATACACCTAATTAGTAGCCAAATCTGCTTTTAACGGAGGTCTTGAGGACTTGGCCACATACTGCTGCCTCACAATGGGCCTGAACTTGACAGCTTAGTGGAACATTTTTCTGTGATTCCTTCAGCTTTCATTTTACAGACCTAAAAAAATAACGTGTAATGCTTTGCCTAGTTATGAGGAAAATGCCAAGTTTGTACAGGTACAAACACTGAGAACGGAGGTGGCAAATATTTGTGTGTCTGCAATTCAAGAAACTAAGACTGGTGCATTACTTGGATTCTTAGCAGCAGAAACTAAATGATTATTCGAATTAAGGAACTGATATAGTGTGCTCCCTAAGTGTAGAGCCCTTTGGTAGAAGTAGGGGGGGGAATGGGAATACAGGTTAAAACTTGCATATAGATCAATATTGGGATAGCTAGTAAACTACAGCACTTCCAAACCTGGATAAGAGGTCTCTCAATCTCAGAGAAAGAGAGAGAAAAATTATTCTTGAGATTAAGGTGGGGCAAGTTATCTGGTAGGATTAAAGGAAGAGTAGAGAGTTGAAATTGTAGGGGTAAAGGAAGGGCAGTTAGGGCTTCCAGAGGGTTGACATATTTATCTCATTCCTTAAGGCGCCGAAGTAAATGGGACCAGCCAGCTCCTGCCCCACTTCTCTTCCTCCCTCCTGCTGCTCCTGGTGGAGAAATTCCCAACAGTGGGGGGAGTCCTGGGGGATCAGCAGCTGCTCCCTCAGGAGCCTTAGATGCAGCAGCTGCTGTGGCAGCCAAAATCAACGCCATGCTGATGGCTAAAGGAAAACTCAAACCAACCCAAAATGCTGTTGAGAAGGTATTTCAAGAATTGACTCGGTTTTTGATATTCTCTTTTTAGAGTGATATTATAGGTGATTATTAGAACAATTTGTCTTGGGGCAGCTAGGTAGCATAGTGGATAGAGCCCTGGAGTCAGGAGGACCTGAGTTCAAATGTGGCCTCAGATGTGTAATAATTGCCTAGCTGTGTAACCTTTGGCAAGTCACTTAACCCCATTGCCTTAAATAAAAAAATTTTAAATTGAAGGTCAAATAGTTTATTTTCAAATAAATTATCTTACTATCTTAAGATTTATATGTTTAACCAATTTCTGAATAATGTATTGCATGAACTTAAAAGTTTAATAGACTGACTTATTTTATGTTTATTTTAAAATTTAATGAAGAAAGTGAAGAATTGTGTGTTATGTGAGAGAATTGTTGCAAACTTTATATTTTTTGCTGAGCCTTATGTGAAATTGTAGCATCTTCAAAAGAGATGTGAAAGATAATTTAGTCCAACCTTTCATTCTGAAGCAATCTTTAATATTCTGTAGCATTCTTTTTTTTTTTTTAGGGTATTTTTTTTGCAAGGCAAACTTCTTTAATTTAAGTGGCTTGCCCAAGGCCACACAGCTAGATAATTATTAAGTGTCTGAGACCGGATTTGAATTCAGGGACTCCTGACTCCAGGGCCGGTGCTTTATCCACTTCGACACCTAGCCGCCCATTCTGTAGCATTCTTAATGGCCATCCAACTAAGTAAGCTTGACAGTTCATACTATGTCTAAAGTAGCCCTCTTAATTGTCAGGAAGTTTTTTCATGTTAAAATGAAATCTTTCTCCTAGTAATTTCTACCTATTGTTAAAATAGTAATGAACAAGTGTTTCGAAAAACTATCTCCTTGTAGTTCTGCAAGGCAGGCACCATGCATTAGTTTATTAAGTACTTGCCATGTGCCAGGCACTATACCATGTGCTAAGCCATAAACAAAAAGAAGACAATACTTGCCCTTAAGCAGCATCCTTTTAATTGAGGAAAGATCACACACAATGAGGGAGTTGAAAAAGAGGGTGAGTGAGGCATGTGACCCAATGGTGCTAAAGTTCAGAAAGTCAAAAGCAGAACCTGGAAAGGAATGGTGAATGGCTGGCCTGGTCCTTTTCTCAAGTTGGAGAACCCTGGAGGAACCCATCAATGGGAGAAGGGGGAGGTGGGGTATAGGGGTATTGTAGAGTGAGAAAGCAGTTGAATCATGATTACAAAGGGTAGAGGGTTAAAATAATTAGAATCAGAATGACTAATTAAACATTGTTTATGTGATGTTAATGGGAATTTCCAGTAAAGTAGAAGTAAATTTTTTCTTGAGTATTTTAGTTTGTGTATACTTTTAATTTATAAGCAATTGTCCATTTCTTTGTGATGCAAAGAATTAAAAACATACAGATACAGAATAATCCTCACATTTTCCCATGGACATCTGTCTCAAATTATAATAAAATTTGACTGTATAGTACTATATCCCCATTTTTGCTTTACACAGAAATTTTATGGACTTTATTGGTACAAAATAATATCAGAAGCCACAAAGTTTCTGGACATTGTTGAGAGGTATCCAAAAGTGTAATAAGTTATGGCATACAATTAGAAACTGAGAAAACAGAACTTTTTTTTTTTACTTTGTATTTTACTACATATTGTATGTCTCATTGCAATTGCTGAAAGGATGAATCATTCAGTTTGAGGATTTTGGGGTATTATTAAAACAGCTAGAGACATTTGAGGTTCTGTGGCTTTGTGATAAAGGCCTAGGGTGAGGAATATCATGCAGTGGATTCTCCCTTATATTTTATTTATGCTTACTTTGATTATTCGGTTGCCTGTAATGGTTGGTGGGAACAATTAACAGCTCTTAGTGATTCTACAGTTTGTTGTCAATAATCTATACACAGATGCTGAGTTGAAAAGCAATTTAGCAATTTAACAGGGTCTTCAAAATGATTTCTTGCCCTCCTTTGGTTTTCTGTGGGAGGCGTGGTATAATATAAAAATCATAAGAGTCAAGAGATCAAAATTCTTGTCACTGCTTTTCCACAAATAATAATTAATATTTTTTGTAGTTATTTAAGGTAAATCATTTTATGCATCTCATATCATCACCATATCCTTTTAAGGTAGATACAACTATGTACATTTTTTTATAACAGTTAAGGCAACTGGCCTAAAAAAGGCTAAGTGATATTCTCAAAAATAGAATATCTGTATCCAGTTCCAGAACTTTACCCTGTGTTCTAGTAACCATTTTATCTTTACCAAATTACTTCACATTATTAGACCTCTATTTCCCTATTTGTAAAAATTATGGGATTATACTTGTTAATATTCAGGGTCTTTTTTTAAATTTTAATCCCGTTTTTCTACTTTGTTTAAGGAAGACTCACATGTATGGACAAACTCTTGAAAGCAGCAACTGTTTTGTTTTTTCTTTGTATCTCTACTGCCTTGCACATAGTAGGGGCCTAATAAATATTTGTTCATTTTTATTAAATAAGATGGTTAGGGAGATGGAGGAATAGGAAAAAGGATTGGGGGATAAGGGAGAGACAGCTTAATGATTTTATCATCTATCTGCTTTTGTCCTCTTGTTTGTAGCTTCAGGTCCCAGGTAAAGGTCTGGTTAGCAATAAAAGCAAAGATGATCTGGTGGTAGCTGAAGTGGAAATCAATGATGTCCCCCTTACATGCAGAAACTTACTGACACGAGGACAGACTCAGGATGAGGTGTGTATGGAATTGATCTCTTGTATTTGGAATGGAAGTACATAGAGGCATTTTAGAAATTAAAGGCTTTTTAAAATAAATGTAAAGATCTAGACATTTGTTGTCTTGCTAAGGAATTATTTTGGTCTCCAGATAGAGACTGAATTTATGTTGAGAAAAGAATACATTTGAAATTTAGAACTTAACAGTAAGGAAGTAAAAAAGTCAAGGAAATGGAACTTCTTAAAACTCGTGAGAGACCATATTTGCACTTGAGATAACTGACTAAATGAGTGGAGCTTTAAGGCAGTAATTATGGGCTCTTTGGCTCTTGATTTGAGAATAATATACAAGTGAGACATCTAGATAATAAAGAAACAGTTAAATGTCAGTTTTGTAGAATTTGAAATATGATGTTATAGTTCATTCATAAATGTCAATTTTTGTTTTGGTTTCCCAGCTCTTGGGAGTAAAAATCACATGCAGTTTCCAGACTATTATTAACAAGCTTGCCATTTTGTTCATTGTGCTTCTTTGCTCTTTTTAGATCAGTCGACTGAGTGGGGCTGCAGTCTCCACTAGAGGGAGGTTCATGACTGCTGAGGAGAAAGCCAAAGTGGGACCTGGGTATAGATGAATATTTTCTTCCTTTATGTGTGATGTTAAGTGATGCAGGGTGGTAGGAGTGGTAGTCCTAAATGGATAACTATTTTTGGGGTCTTCTGGGTCCGTTTTATTGAGATATTCCAAAGATACTCTTATTTCTTAATTAGCAGCTTGTTATGATGACTGCTTAAAAAACCCATTCAGATATTCCAAGATGTTAATCATCATTATTATTCTGGGTATCTGAGGTAGGATTTGCAATACTGTTTGTTATTGATGGTCTACATTGTCAGATATGGATTGTGGAGAATCCGTGGTAAAATTTTAATCCCATAAGGTCTTCTATCTGCTACTTGTCATGTTTGACCTTCTTCTTCCATTTGTCAGTTGGAATGCAAACATTTAAAAATATTGGCCTGGACAAAACCTAATTAGGAGACAAAATTTTAAATAAAAACTAAAATTTACAAATAAAGATGCTTTTTTTGGACTACCTGCTAAATATGGAGTTCCACAATCCTATTTGATTTAGACCTAATATGTGCTTACCACACAATCTAGTCTTGGTTACACGAGGTACAAATAAAGTTACAGCAACAGAGTATATCCCTTTTGGGAATTAGGTTTAGTAAATTCATACTTGATTAGCAGTGGATTCCAGATGAAATATAGATGGATGAGGGAAAACTGAGCATTCTTGGAAGAATAACTCACTTGCCTTTTTTATTTTATTTTATTTTTTTTTGCAAGGCAAATGGGGTTAAGTGGCTTGCCCAAGGCCACACAGCTAGGTAATTATTAAGTGGCTGAGACCGGATTTGAGCCCAGGTACTCCTGTCTCCAGGACTGGTGCTCTATTTACTACGCCACCTAGCTGCCCCCTCACTTGCCTTTTTAAACTAGAACTATTAAGAGCTTCATAATAGGGCCTTGTGTAAGTTTTTTTTTTTCTCAGTCATTTTTCTGAAGGATTTTAGAGATTGGCTAGGTCACTGGAAGCCTTTGTTGGTTGAACCATTTATAGAAATGTGCTTTATACTGTTTATTTTGATAGTAATGGTGAGTAATCAATCCCTTTCTGTGATTATGCTCTCATTGTAAACTGTTGGGATTCTTCTCTTGCCACTTATGTCTCTATTAAGGAGAGGGGTTTCCAATGTACCAGAGTAGCATTTCAAGGAAGGCAATCTATTCAGTGCTTTGCCTAGCTCCTAAAAATAAGCACCAAAATAAGTTGCCATTTATTGGAATTGTCAAACTCCTGGGGTTTTTGCTAATGACTTTTTTTTAACCTTTTGTTTATGAACCAGAACAAGGCAAAAATGAAAAGGTTTTTTAAGTTACAGAGAAATTTTAAAAATTGGAAAATTACGGCAGTTGGGTAGAACAATGGATAGAGTACCTGCCCCTATAGTCAGAAGGACCTGAGTTCAAATCCAACTTCAAACATTTATTAGCTCTATGACCATGGGCAAGTCACTTAGCCCATTTTGCTTTCATAAAAAGAAAGAAAAGAATGAAAACTGATACATCTGTGACCAGATAGTTTGGATTAGAACTTGTCTGGTTTAGTACACTATCCTTAGAAACTGTCCTGCAAATACTATTGTAATCAACATCTGTGGTTTAAGTCTTAATTTCTTACTTTCCATCAAGAACTAATATAGAAGAAAGGGATTAAACTTAGATATTTTTGAAAAGTAATACTTGAAATATAATGTAGATCCTTAAAATATTCTTAACTTGAGCATCCTTTCGTAACCAGAATAGAAGTAAAATTGTCTATGTTTGACAGCTTCTCCATTTGTTTAGTTTTTACATTTACAATTTTAAACATTTAAAATTAGAATGTTTCCGTATGTTCCCATTTATTTAAAAGATTTGCTTTATTTCACTTTTCCAGGGACCGTCCATTATATCTTCATGTTCAGGGTCAGACACGGGAGTTAGTAGACAGTAAGTAATGTTTACATTCAGCAGGGCAGATACTTATTGTACTCTAAATAGAAACACAAGTTGATATTTTGGAACTGTGTAACAAGGAAATAAATTAATAATTTCATTTTCTGAACCTTCCAAATATGTAAATACTTGGAAAAAGTCACAGACAATGCACAAAATGGATTATCTATTCTTGGATTGTTGAGAGTTAGAGTTAACGTATTTTTGTGCATAAGTCGATTGATTCATTAGGAGATTTACTTTCTATGTCCTCTTAGGAGCTGTGAACCGAATCAAAGAAATCATCACTAATGGTGTTGTGAAGGCTGCCACAGGGACCAGTCCAACTTTCAATGGAGCGACAGTTACTGTCTATCACCAGCCTGCTCCTGTTGCCCAGCTGTCACCAGCTATTGGTCAGAAGCCTCCATTCCAGTCAGGGGTATGTAATGTACCTTGACCATCTTTATGCCAGCAGCATAGTGCCTTGAACATAGCAGGTACACATATATTTGAGTTTAATTTCAAGGTATTTTTGTTTTAAAAGTTGAGCTCCCCAAAAACAAAGTGAATTGGGGGGTAGGATGGGAATAGGATGAGAAAGTTTTCAAAAGAATTAATTGCAGGCACTTGAATATCAATAACTATATAAAAAATTGTTTTAAACAGTAATAAGAGAAATGCACATTGAAAGAGCTCTGAGGTTTCACCTTACAGCAAATTAGTAAAGTTGTTGAAGCAAAATATTCAATATTGGTCAGTCTATGGGAAGACATATAAAAATAGCTGTTTCACTGTTAGTGGAACTTTGAACTGGTACAAGAGTTCTATAGAGTAATTTGGAATTGTGAGAAAAGTTACTAGAAATTCTATTACTAGTTCTACATTTCCAAAGAAACCAGATCACGGAAACGAATTAGTTTTCAGCACTTGGGAAAGGCTCAACACATTTGCACATATTAATAGAATGAACTGTTGCATTTTAAGAAATGTTGAGTATGAGAAATTCAGAGAAAAATAGGAAGATTTGTATGAATCAGGGCAGAATATCTATAATAGTACAAATGGAAACAACACTAAAAACAGTTGAATTCTGACTAATTCTAATGATTGGTCTCAGAAAACTGATTATGAAGCATACATTAGGATAGCCATCAAGGACTGTAGATGAGTAATGCCATATGTAGTGTGTCTTGGTTTTGATTAAAAGTTTTTCTTATTACAGGAAATAATTTCAAAGGGGGTGGATTTTAGGGGAAATGATTTTGTTTTTACATTACAGTCATCAATATACTTTTTAACAATGCTCTATGCCTTCCTTTGAGGGTTTTTTTTTTTTAAACATAAGGCTAAGGAATCATTTTTCACATGTTTGACTAGCTGGCTTATATTTCTTTTGATGTTGATAATCACTGGAGGACTAAGAAGGCTGAGTCTGATGAAGCTAGACTCTGCTGATACAATCCTCCTACATTAAAGGGTTGGAGAGAGCAGTCCCACTTCAAGAAGAGTAGAGGACTGACTGTACTGCCCAACATTACATTTTATCATAGGAAGAGGCTATCTACAACAATTTCATATGTACAGTGTATGTATTATGAAGGGATGAAGGAAACCTTTCCTCTTAGTGAGGTTCCCTACCAGCCTTTTTAAGTGTTTTTCTCTTTCGCAAAAATCCCTTGCTAGAATCCTTGGTATTCCCCATAAAGTATCTGATAGGCAATGTGAGTAATATGGTGGGGTTTGATGTAAATCAGACTCTTTGTAAAGTATTTGTATTTTGAGTGAGGACCCAGTACTTTGGAGTTTTGAATGGCATCATGTCATATATAGTGGTTTTTTTATTATGTTTTTTCAAGAAATAAGATTGTGTGTTCTTTTTGGGCTAAGATGTAATTCTCTCCTGTCTACAGCTGCATTATGTTCAAGACAAATTATTTGTGGGTCTGGAACATGCTGTACCCACATTTAATGTCAAGGAGAAGGTAGAAGGCCCCAGCTGCTCATACTTGCAACATATTCAAATTGAAACTGGCGCCAAAGTCTTCCTACGTGGCAAAGGCTCAGGCTGCATAGAGCCAGCTTCAGGCCGTGAAGCTTTTGAACCAATGTATATTTACATTAGGTATGATTGAATAGGGTTGGGGGTGGGGGGTGGGTAGATCCTTAATTATTGTTCATAACATTTATGGAGTCATGCAGATTGAGCGAAAGAAAATGCACCTAAATTGTGTAATATTTGGCTGAAACACTAAAAATAATATCTTAAACATAACACTTTAAATGTGATTAAAGGAAGTTTTAGACTAGGGTGCTTTAGTCACGTTAAAGGATATCCTGCTTTTTTTTTTGAGTTAATTTCAGTGCATTCTTGCTTTTACAATTCCAATATATTGGAAAGGTGTTATATTTAAATCACATGATCCGAGTTCCATTCTCAGCCCTGAACCTTTCTAGCTGTGTTGGCAGTGAATTAATTGATCACTTAACCTGTGTCTCATGAAAGCTCATTTGTAAAATTAGAATAATAATAATAACTAAAATTTAATAGGATGATGGGGGTGGCTAGGTGGCGCAGTGGATACAGCACCAGCCCCAGAGTCAGGAGTCCCTGAGTTCAAATTCGGCCTCAAACACTTAATAATTACCGAGCTGTGTGGCCTTGGGCAAGCCACTTAACCCCATTGCCTTGGGAAAACCTAAAAAAAAAAAACCTTAATAGGAAGATAAGGAAAGTGCTTTGTAAATTGCTAAGCTCCCTAGTAATGTAAGCAATTTTTTAAGTAGGATGTAACATCCTTGCCAATTTCAGTGTTTAGTTTTGCAATTTGTAATTCTGGTGTATGAACTTCTTTAAAAAAATGTTCTCATAACTTTTTCATAAGAAGAGATCTATAGGCTTCATCAAATTGCCAAAGGGATCTAGTGATTCAATAAAAGGTTAAAATCACCTGCTATTAAAAAATGAGATAACATAATTATAACAAGTTCTTAAAATCTGATTATTTTAATTATTTTCTTAGAAAGTTGGATGAACTTGACATGTATTTTTCCCCCCTTAATTTGGTCAGATAGGATCCATGGAACACAACATCAGTATAAGGAAAATATCAATTATCTAAGGGCATATTTCTGTGTTATATTGTCTTCAGGCCTAATATTTGAGCTATCATGAGAATTTGTATTAGATCATGGAAAGTTGACTGGAAATCAAAGCAGTATGTTAGATTATTTATTTTTCCTCCTCCACTGAATTCCTTGTTCTTGTTTCTTTGCAGTCACCCCAAACCAGAAGGCCTTGCTGCTGCCAAGAAGCTCTGTGAGAATCTCCTACAAACAGTGAGTTGTGTGGTCTGACTTATCTTTTTTGCAAAAGACATTTTTGTTACCTTTGTGGCCTGTTGTGGCTACATTTTTTGTCATGATGCCTGGACATGTTTTGAAGAGTCTAGAACCACTGAGGTTTGGGTCACAGTTTATATACCAGTTCTCTCTTTTCTTGGATCATTTTTTTATCCATATTGTGGGGTTTTGACTCTGGAACTAGCTTCGGTTTGGATGAGCCATCCTTTTGTTGGTATTCTATCAGGCAGGAGTGTGGGTGATCAAAGTTAATTATTTCTTGAGATACTCAAAAGACCAAGATGCTTAGATTGAGCCTTAGTGTTGGAGTTTGTGTATGGCCTTTATACCTGGTAGTTTTCAAGTCTTTTATTCCAGACTCTTCTGCGTCCCTGAAGAAAATAGTTGATATTAATGATGAAAAGTTAGGAGAAAAAAGTCAAGGAATGTTGATTATTGTGTTAGTATTAGCAATTTTGAAATTGCCTGATTGTCCCCTGGTGGAGTATATGAAAATAAAGTAACTGAAGAACACGTGTTTTAGGCCAAGAAAAAGAAGCCAGCCCATCGCTTCATAGAGCTGATCTTATAATTTTTTTAATATAAATATTTTGTTTGTTTTCCAATTATATAAAATGGTAGTTTCTACCTATCATTTTTTGTAATATTTTGATTTGCAATTTTTCCCTGAACCCCCCCTTTCCTCCTACCCACCTCCCCACAGAAGGCAGTCTGATAATCTTCACATTGTTTCCATGCTATACATTGATCAAAATTGAATCTGTTGAGAGAAAAATCATATCCTTGAGGAAAAATTAAAATATAAGAGATAGCAAAATTACATAGTGAACTGGTCTTATAATTTAAACTATCTTCTTTGAGGTGGCTTAGTGCTCCTGTATGTTTTCTCTCCCAATTAGAATGTTAGTTCCTTGCTTTTTCTGTTTGTATCACAAGTGTATAGCTCACTTCATGGCATGCAGTAAATATTTAATTAAATGCCTTTTCATTCATCCTGTCAAAATTTAGATTAGACCCCATGTAAAAACATTAAATTTAGTTGATATTTGTCTTTTTGAAACTTAATTTTCACAGTGGCTCCAAAATTGTCTTTGAGAAGTTCTTTGAGAATTAGAAGCTGTAGAATTTGTTAAACAGGCCTTGAGCTAAAAGAAATGCCTTTACTAATCCTATCAAAAATTTCAGTTAAACTATGAATCCAGGCATATTCACTTATTAATTTGTTCTTTTTTTCTTTCTCAGGTTCATGCAGAGTACTCTAGATTTGTGAATCAGATTAACACTGCTGTACCTTTACCAGGTATATATACTTTAATTTTCTGTTTTGGGGTTGTGAATCAATTTGTCATAGGCAATGCTTACATATGGGTCATGGAAACTGAGGTTAGACTTGGAGTGCCCTAAACTCCCATGTAACATTTACCTCACACTTAACTGTAATTTGGAAAGACATTTTGCTTCATTTTTTTTCCTTTCCTCTTAGGGTAATAAGTGTAACTCAATTTGATTGTCTCCTTCTACTGCAGCTGATAATAAACACTTTTTTTCTTCCCCCTCAGGCTATACACAACCCTCTGCTATAAATAGTGTCCCTCCTCAACCACCATATTATCCATCCAATGGCTATCAGTCTGGTTACCCTGTTGTTCCCCCTCCTCAGCAGCCAGTTCAGCCTCCCTATGGAGTACCAGGCATAGTGCCACCAGCTGTTTCATTGGCACCTGGAGTCTTGCCAACGTTACCTACTGGAGTCCCACCTGTGCCAACACAATACCCGATTTCACAAGTGCAGCCTCCGGCTAGCACTGCCCAGGTAGGATACTAAGAGTATATATGAGATAGCATGATTTTGGTGGGAGCATACTCAGGTTTAGGAAAGAATTTCCTATTTTACTCAATAAGAAAACCTGTAACATAAAGACATCAGATATCTTCTGCCAGTGAATCACTTTTTCACTCAAAAAGAAAAAAAAAATCACCGTTCAGAGATCTTCTGTATCCTAAATTTGAAAAAGGCTGTCTACAAGATGAAAAGGGCCAGCTCAGCTCATCTCATCCCTTTCCTGTCATGAAGAGCTGTTTTTTCCCTTTGGATCTTCCACATATACAAATTTATAAAGTGATATTAAGAACAAGAGATCTTAGCCATAGGTTTGGAGTTGGAAAGGACTATAGTAGCCATCTAATTTGAACCCCAAATAGTGTATCTACTATGACGAAAGATCATCTGGCCTTTTCTGGAAACCCTTAGTTGAAGAGTAACCTACTGTGTCTCAAAATAGCCATATTCATTATACTTTTGAATAACTTTAATTATCATGAAGTTTTCTTCTCAAACCTGAATTTGCCTTGGCAACCTCTATCCATTGCTTTCAGTTTTGCTCTTTGTGGCCAAGCAGAGTAAGTCTCATTCTTGTTCTATGTAATAGCCCTTTGGGTAGTTGAAGATAGCTCTCATGGTCCCCACAGATCTTCTCTAATACATACATTAAACATTCCTGCTTTCTCCAACCAATTCTCATATGGTTTGGGCTCAGACTCTTCATCATTCTGGTAGACTTCTGGATGTTTTCTGACTTACCAATGTTCTTTCTAAACTCTGATCCCCAGAACTGAATGTAATCTGGTCAGAACAGTTGATGGGGTGAACACCACCTTCTTTCTGAAAATGCCACCTCTCTGAATACAGCCTAAGATTGCAGTAGCTTTCTTGGCTATTATAATCACACTGTTGACTCATTGAGTTTGCAATTCCTTTTAGCTCCCCCTCTAATCTATTTCTGCTATCCATACCTCCTCCATCTTGTACTTGTGAAGTTTATTCTTTAAACCCAAGTGTAAAACTTGATATATCCCTATTGCTTGTCATCTTATTTTATTAGACCAATTGTTCTAATCTGTTTAGAAGTTTCTGAATTCTAACTTTAATTTTTGGATGAAAGTCAAGTCATCAAACATTTTTTAAAGCTCTTACTATGTCACAGGCACTGCACTAAACCCTGGAGGCAGAAAAAAAATTGCAAATCCCCCCCCCAAAAAAAAACCCGCAGTCCTTACTCTCAAAGAGCTCACAGTCCAATGGGGGTAGATAACATACAAACAATATGGAGACAGGGTTAAGTGGAGGTCATCTTTAAAAGAATGCTCTAACATTGAGAGGGATGGGAAAGGTTTCTTGAAGATCAGTTTTTAGCTGGTCCCTGAATCATTCAATGAATTATCTATCCCTTTCACCTTTGTGTTAACTGCAGATTGATAAGCATGCTATCAACAACTTTTTCCAAATCATCAACAAAAATATTTAACAACACATGGCAGATCTTCCTGTGGCTTTACTCTATTGGAACTACCACCTTCTAAGTTGACAATCAGCATTAGTGACTGTTCAAAGTTTAAGACTTTTAAGGATGGTGTGTCTAATTCTCGATGCAAGTTTTAAATTCTACTTTTTACATGAGGACAACTATATCTCAACTTTAGTCCATAATTCTTTGTGCTCATAATGATATTTTAAAATAACAGGAAAGGGTGGCTAGGTGGCACAGTGTATAGAGCACTGGCCCTGGAGTCAGGAGTACCTGAGTTCAAATCTGGCCTCAAGACACTTAATAGTTAGCTAGCTGTAAGACCTTGGGCAAGCCACTTAACTTTGCCTTGCCAAAAAAAAACTTTAAAAAAAATTAAATAATAGGAAAAAAATGTCAGAAGAACAACTTTTTAGAGACTGGAAATAGGAAATGTAATTATCTTTGCAGCATACATTAGCAGTGATTGTTGACTGAAAGAGTTATCATGCAATAAATGTCTTTAAATGAAAATACTATGTAAATTCCTCTTGACTTTTTGTTTATAGGGCATGAATATGATTTTAATGAGTATGTTTGCCTTTCAATAAGAACAATAATGAAACATTAAATTTGTAACAGGTCTTCCCAGAATTTCAAAATTTCTTTGTTTAGATTATCTTATAACTTTTTATAACCCTTGGAAAAAGGGATGTAGATAATATTACTATATTTTGTTAATATATAATTTTATTGATGCTCAGGAGAAGATTGAAGTTTGTAATCAGTTTATCTCATAAAAGTATATTATATTCACTGTTTGTTTACCTTTTCTCCAGTTTTGTATTCTCATTTTCCCCTTCTTGGTTTCTTCTGGCCCCTAGAGTCCGATGAGTGGTCCTTTTCTTCCTGCTGCCCCTGTCAAAACTGCTTTGCCTACTAGTCCCCAGCCTCAGCCCCAACTCCCAGCCCAGCCCCAGGGGCAGAAGAGGAGGTTCACAGAGGAGCTACCAGATGAACGAGAATCTGGACTTCTGGGATACCAGGTCAAATAAAATATCCAGTCTTAACTTTTCTCAGCAACTTTTACCTTCTTAACCTTACTCTCCCTCAGACTAAAATCCAAATCTACACCAAGAGTTTTCTTGATAATAATATTTGATGTCTGTAATTTATAATTATATTCTTGGGGAATTAATGTGCAACCCCAGGGTTGCCTTTAGTTTTTTTTTTTTAAGTCAAAAAAGTCAGTTTTACCAACATCCCACCTAGAGAAAAAAGACCCCTTTAATTAGAATCTGAAATGAATTCTTAGAAGCCCATACTTCTGTCTAGGCACAAGACATTCCATTGCTAAAGAACTTTCATGACGTTCTTGTTGAGGCATCGAGATGGTAGTAGTCTACAGATTTGGTTAGGGTTTCTTGTTGCAGCTTGGCTTTCAATTCACTATTTTCCCCCAGATGCCAAATAGGAAAGTTGCCAGAAATGTTAGCATGGAATATATTACTTAATTACTCTGGGGTACTCTTCCACCCATCCAGTAAATGGATCTTGATCACGTTCCAGACAAGAATCATAATTGGATTTGACCCACATTAATGTAGTAGGCAAAAATCAGTAGCTTTTCATATTACATGACTAGACTTGTGCTGTTCAGTTAAGCTGTGGTCAGTCTTGGAAAGACAAGTCATATTTGAATTTCTTAGTAAGGGAAAACATTAAGGAGAAGAAATTGAAATTCTTATTTTGAGGGTAGTTATTAATTGGTCCAATCTTAAGGAACTGTGTAGTTCAGACTAGTTACAGTTTACCTGAAAGATGGGGCACGTGACAGTTACATTAAGGAGCTAAACTAATACAGCAGTTGTAGATTTGCTAATGCCGCTGTATTTTTCTGCTCATAGCATGGACCCATTCATATGACTAATTTAGGTACAGGCTTCTCCAGTCAGAGTGAGATCGAGGGTGCGGGATCGAAGCCGGCAAGTTCCTCAGGCAAGGAGAGAGAGAGGGACAGGTAAGTTGGATGAATTTTCCAGTGGGAAGTTAACATGACCTAAGAAATAATGTTGGAATCAATGCTAATGGTCATTGGTCATTGCTACAGGCCACCAGTGTTATAAGACTGAAATAAAATAAAAAATATATCTGAGTCAAAGAAACTTCTCTATTTTGTTATGATTAATGTAATAAATGAAAATCACATTAATTTTTCTTCTTTAGATGAAAGACATATGTACAATTAACCATAACCTTTTGAAGGCATGATTGTCCAGATTTCTTCCTTTTACTTTTTGCCTGCATTTTGGCCATTGCACTGAAGTTGGATAAGAACTGAGTGAGGAGAAATTTAATTCAGCCAAATTTGTTACTAGTTAATAAAGTATTTTGGTTTTCTTTCTTTTGTGAGTAGGAACTTCAGACTCATGGTCTGAGTGAATTTAAGGGACTATTTGTAGACTTGTAGTTTTATTTTTTTATTTAAGGTAGTGGGGTTAAGTGACTTGCCCAAGGTCACACAACTAGGCAATTATTATTAAGAGTCTGAGGTTGGATTTGAACTCGGGTACTCCTGACTCCAGAGCCAGTGCTTTCTCCACTGAGCCACCTAGTTGCCCCCCCCTATTTTATAGATTTTATTTTCTTCTCTTGCTTTCTGGATACTCAAGGATTGACTGAATTTATTTTAAAATGAAGTCCTAAAAATGAACACTTGGGCACCTGTACCAATGCTGGTTCTAAATCTCTTATCTTTTAACAGGCAGTTGATGCCTCCACCAGCTTTCCCAGTGACTGGAATAAAAACTGAATCGGATGAAAGAAATGGGTCTGGGGCCTTATCAGGCAGCCATGGTGAGTATGGTGTAGGTGGGAGACTCTTTAGTCTGGGCTTTAGCTTTTAGCTTTCTTATCTGATGTTCACTTGGGTGACCTTTAATAAGCTGCTTTTCTTTATGTTCAAACACAAAGCCTATAGAAACCTAACCTTTTGTCTTTTAACTAGTATATCCAGGAAGATTCTAGAGAATAGTGTCAGTTTACATGGCACTTAGCATCAACTTCCATTTTTAAAACTCACCGAAAAGGCTCCTTAATGAATTTATAAATCATGTAGCAAATTTCAAAATTCAGAATTAGCATTGCATGCTCTTTAGACACTGAGAGTTAACTTTCTCAGTACTAGTGAAGATAATACTAGATCCTTAATAGATCTAACATGGAGCCATTGCTTGATCTGAGAATCTTGCAACTCATTCCAGAACAGTTGCTCTGGACTTTAGAAGGTCTATAGGAGCATACTGTGGCCTTATTAAAAATAAACAGAGGCAAATACATTTCTTTTATACTTAACTTCTTTCTTTTAACTCTTTAAAAGGTGAAATGTCAGTCCTTAGTAACTCACTTGCTAACTTTCCTTTTTTTTTTTTTTCTTTTTTGTGTTTCTTTTTCTTTCTCTTTTCTTACATGGTTCTGGTGGATTCACATTTGCTGATGCTGGTGCTGTTTTCGTGTGATCTTCAACGGTTTTGGGTGACCATTGACCCTGTGACCTCAAAATGGTGTCCAACTAACCACTTACAATTAACATCTTTTTTTATTAACAATTTTATGGTATTATCTTTTTTTCTTGGTGGGGATGGGGGTTGGGGTTGCCTTTCTCTATTCTAGATTATCCAGCTAAGAAGATGAAAACCACGGAGAAGGGATTTGGGCTAGTAGCTTATGCTGGGGATTCATCTGATGAAGAGGAGGAGCATGGAGGCCATAAAAATGCAAGTACTTTCCCACAGGGCTGGAGTTTGGGATATCAGTACCCTTCATCACAGCATCGAGCTAAACAGCAAATGCCTTTCTGGATGGCCCCGTAGAAGACTACTACAGAGCAGATCTTTGATCATCAGTGACTCTTCTCTAGCAATAATGCATGTGTATCACATAACAGACTGTGGAGCTGGGGGAGCCATCTTTAACATTTCCAGAAGTTAGAGGTGCTGCGTTCCCTTTCAGAGGAGTTCTATTCTTTTAAAAATGTTCTAATTTCTGCAACAGCATACCATCCATTAAAAGATGTTTAGAATCACAGGCTTTTTTCAGGGGAGAGAGGATGTCTTGAAAGTAGCTGAAATGTGCTTGTTTGATAAAAGGAGTTAAGTGTTGCTTGGTCTGGCCCCCATGTTCTTTACAAATGTATGTCCTCAACTCTACGTGATACAAATTCTATTTGTGTTTCTCTGCTGTTTGTGAATGATTTTAAGCAGTGGCAGCCAAAATCTTAGCATTAATGGGGACTAATTTTGAGAACTTGCATTCTATCTTTTAATATTTAATTCTTCTAAGAGACCCTTTGTTGGATTACTTTTATTTTGAAAAATGCTGTTTTCTCATTTGAGAATCTTGGATCTAACCAGTTCCTGGGTGGAAAGTTGAAGTTATTTCCTCATCTTTATTGGAATTGTCTACATACCCAGCACCTTCAGCATATTTATGTCTAAAGACAGTCATTGCAACTTTATTTCATTCCTCTGAACTTTCCCTCTCTTCAGCTGGTCCAGATGAAACTCCTTGACTATGAGCAGGTCAGAGAATCTGAAGTTCTCTTACTACTCTCAATTTACCCAGATTCTTTTCCCAACTGCATAGCTCATCATCATGGAAATTGTATGTCTCCACAGAACTGGTTGCAGCTGTAGTAGAGAGACTTTGACTGCTCTGACTAGACTGGTGAATCATTTAGAGTGACTGAAATTGCAGCTAGTTTCTTTTTTCTTGGCATTTCAAAGGTCCTGCCAAAAGAACTTTTTTTTGTATTGAGAATATTGACATGTGAATCCGCTGAGAACGACGGTGCTGGCCTGCAAAGCAGGAGTTAGTGTTTGAAATGTTGGGACTGATGTTTTTGCACACTTGAATACTTCGCAAGGCTAGCTTTGTATAAATTTTCTCTGGTTTCCTATATGTTGTAAATATTTAGAACCATAATTTCATTATAAATAAATATAAATATTCTGCATTCTGCTTCTCTTTCCTTGGTATTATATTTTACATTCTCTAGCACAGAAAACTTGTCATGGGCTAGTGGGTCATTACTCTGGGTATTAAGTACTGGCAAGCAGTTTTGGTGGTTTCACAAAAATAAGTAAAATTTAACAGGAGGGAATTGTATAACTCTAATAGCTTTACCACTGGTATATGTAGACTCTTGACTGTTTTTACACAATCAGGTTGGTAGGGACAGTGTTACAGAGATTATGCTAATATTATTAATAGATATAGTTATACTTCTCTATCCAGTTAATTAAATAACCCATCTTGGGGAGGATTAAGGAATAAAGGAAAAAGGGGAGGGAGGGGGAAAGGTTTTTCCATATGTGAGATGGTACATAAGATTGTGCCAAAATTTGTCAAGTTTTTGCTGGCCAGATTCTAAATTTAAGTAAAATTGTTTGGAAGGCGATAGTAAGAAAAGTTACTAATGGCGCTAGCTTTCACAGCACAGATCCACAAAGATTGTTAGGGGATGCTAAGCCCCAACCCAGAAGGTACCACATATTGGAGCTCTTAAGAATCGGTAAGAAAGCAGCTACTTTAAACTTTGAACATAGGGTGCCTGACTGCTGTTTGTGCCACACAGCAACTACAGGCAGCCTTGATATTGTAACTGAGGATTTCACCAGTGTGGGGAAACGTGCATCTTCTCAGCAACCTTCCTCAGAGTGACCTGTGGCAATCAGAGAGGGTCAGTCTCTGTGCCAGCCTTGACCTAGTCTTGGTCATTTTGAACCTTATAAGGCAAGTTCTTTATCCATTACGATTCCACACTTGCCCCTCCGTGGCAATCTTTAGGGGACTTTAATGTTAGCACTTGGAGGTCTAGAAGGAGGAAGTGGAGGGGTGTGAGGTAATGAGCTTAGGACAGCTGCAACCAAGCTTTAGACAATTCTATGCTCCTAAATTTTGAGAAGTGAAATAGGATTTGCGTGTTTTGCTTTCCCTTGTTGACGGGAAGGTCAGTTACTTTAATAGCTTTGCCCCGTTCACATGTTGTCCTGTAGCCCAATTCTGCAACTAGGGTCCAAAGCCCTGCAGCTGTTCTCCGGAGGTTGTTTTTTGCAAGGCAGTGGGGTTAAGTGGCTCGCCCAAGGCCACGGGGCTAGGTAATCATTAAGTGAACGCGGGGACTCCCGACTCCAGGGCCGGGCCTCCTGGCCCCCCATCATGAAGGTTCCCCGTCGGGTTTTCTAAGCGCCCGGCGGGCCCGGAGTGCGGGGCTGCCCTCACCCCCTTGCTCCATGCCACACGCTGCAGCGGGTGCAAGAGGCTGCGAGCCGGGAAGGCCCCCCCAGACCTCGGCCAGCGGCTCCCGCAGGGACGGACTGGGCCGAAGCGGGGCCCGGGCGGGCAGCACCGGCTGCAGCCGGACCGCGGGGGCGCGGCCGCCGGGGGGCGGGAGGGGCGGGCCCGGCGCCGGCGCGTCACGGGGCCGCGGGCCCTGCCCCCTCCCGTCCGGACCGTGGCCGCCGGCGCCATTGCCATCTCCCCCAGCCGCGGGAGGGGTCACAGGTCAGGGGTCCCGGAGGCGCGCGGGCGGGGGAGGCCGAGAGCGCGGCGCGGCGCCGCGGGCCCTCCCATCGCATCGCCCGGGGGCTCCGGCCCGGCGCCTCCGTGGGGGCGCGCACGCCCGGGCAGGGGGCCAGGCCGCAGGGCGGGGCCGTGCCCCTCCGCCGCGCGCCCGGGACGGGATGGAGGCGGGCGCGCGCGCGGGCGGCGGCGGCGGCGGCGGCCCCTCCGGAGGCTCGGCGGCGGCGGCGGCGTTGGCGGCGGCGGCGCAGTCCCGCGAGTACAAGCTGGTGATGCTGGGCGCCGGGGGCGTGGGCAAGAGCGGTAGGTGACTCCTGGCGGGCCCGCCTCAGTTTCCCTGCCCAGCACAGCGGGGGTGGGGGGTGGCGCCGGCCCGGCCTCCTCACGAGCTCTCGCTTCCTCCTTCGCAGCCATGACCATGCAGTTCATCAGCCACCGCTTCCCCGAGGACCACGACCCCACCATCGGTAAGGAGGGCCGGCGCCCCCGGCCCCGGGGACCGAGGCCCGCGCCTGAAGCTGCACGAGCCGGGCTCCCTCAGCCCCTAGTAGCCCCCTCTCAGCACCTGCTTAGAAGGAACAGCCCTCCCATCCTGCCTTGGGGGGGCCTTGGCCCCATTATTTCACCTCCTTGACCCAAAGTTTTCTCCTTAGCTGGTCCGTATCTAAGTCCCGAGGTCTTGCGCAGCGTCAGAGCTGATCCGGTGACCCCCTCTGCCCACTGATCAAGAATGCACCAGGTTCCAAAGGAAGCTCCTCTAGAAAGGGCCTATGCGAGCCTTAGAGAGAGCAGAACCACCTCTGTGAGTCCTCCGTCCTTGCTGCCATCTAAATATCCACATAGGATGTGGAGCATCAGTGCCGCCTCTCTTCCCCTTCAGCTGAGTAAAAAATGTTAAATAGGAAGGAAGAGGGGAAAATGCTGAAATGAAACTCTTTTGGAGCCCCTTCTGGCGTGTCACTTCTCTGAAGGCCTAATTGGAGAGGTACTCCGTAACTATGAGTCAGCCTGTTCAGATTGCCACAAAGGGAAGCAGAAAAGCAAGCAGAGCCAGCCCACTGAACTCTCCCTACCCCAAACACAGGCTGGACGTCTCCACCAGGAGTCCCTGCCTTTGCTTCCTGTTACCTGATATTGATAATGTGGTGAGGCCTTAAGCAGCGCCTCTGCACAGTCTTGACTCTGCTGATAGCAAAGACTCTTGTGAGAGGAGGAAATTTACTGTTTGCTTTGCTTGGGCTTTAAAAAAAATCATTGGGGCAGCTGGGTGGCACAGTGGATAGAGCACCAGCTCTGGAGTCAGGAGGACCTAAGTTCAGATCTGGTGTCAGACATATAATAATTACCTAGCTGTGTGAACTTGGGCGATCACTTAACCCCACAGCCTTGCAAAAACTTAAAAACCAAACCCGTCATGCTTCTCAAAGGTTTGACTTTGTGATTCAGTGGATTTGGAGTCAGAGAATCTGGGCCTCCAGTGCCAACTTTGTCATTGCTTACCTTTTTACCTTTTGAATTCATACCTCTAACACCTGGATCAGAGTAATTTCTTAATAAATGATTGTTGACTGATTGGGTAACTTAACCTGTTTAAAATGCATTAGTGTCTTATGTAAAAGTCACATAATTGTCCTTGAATTCAGTCATTCATTCAAAAGACATCAAATGCTTAAGGTATGCTAGGCTCATGATACAGAGACACAAAATGAAACAGAATCTTCCCACAATGAAATTACTTTCTATTGGGGGAACAGCAGATACACAGATAAGTAAATATAAAATCTATGCAAAGTGTCTTGCCCCCTTATAACTGGTAGGGAATCAAGAGCCTCTTTTAAGAGGTGTTAACCTGCTTTGGGCCTTGAAAGAACCTAGGGATTCCAGGAGTCACAAGTGAGAGAATACAGGCCAGGCATAGGGGCTAGATTGGGCAAAGTGGAAAATGCAACAGTTTAAATCAATTTGCTGGAATGACCTGGAAAAGTAGGTTGTGGCCAAATTGTGAAGGACTTTAAATGTCAAACCTAGGAGTGTGTATTTTATTCTAGAAACAACTAGGAGTCTCTAGAGGTTTTAAGCAGGAAAGTGACATTGTCAAGCATGTTGTAAGAATATCTTTTCACTGCCTTACTGGGTTCTTGTAATGAAAATTGAAAATTCTTTGTAAAATTTAGACCCTTATAAAAATGTGAATGATTCATTATCATCAAATAGATTGTAAGGTCCTTGAGAATATTTATTCATTCATTGCCTTTGTATCCCCAGGACCTAGACCAGTGCCAGGTGATTAAAAACATGTTGATTGATCAGGGCATAAGATAATGTGACTGTTACCTCCAAGTTCCAAAAAATCAGATTGATTTAGACAGCTTACTTCACAGTATTAAAGCATACTTTGAGGGATCATTCACTGTAGCTGCTGTTCAGCTCAGGGGCAGCCCCCACAAAGCAGAATTTAAATGCCAGGCCACCCCCCTGGAAGAATATCCATTGAGGCAGGCCCTATCTTCTCTTTACATATAAAGGATTGCTGGTTCACATTAGAGCCCATTGGTATGCCACAGTAGACCAACCTTGTACATGGTCTTTCTAATGGACTGGATCTGCAGAAAGAGAGGGCATATTTTTTTAATATACTGTATATAACTTAACTGACACTGACTATGGAGCTCTTCTGAGCATTTGAGAAATAAATTTGATTTTGATTATAAAATCATAGATTCATCAGATATAGAGCTGGAATAGACCTTGGCATCTCATCCAGCTCCTTCATTTTACAAAAGACACTGAGAAATAGAAAGTCAAGTGATTTTTGCCCATAGTCACACAAATGCCAGTTAGGTTTTGAACATAGCATTTCTGACTTCAGTTTCAGTCTACTGACTAGTACTAGGTTAATGAGTGCTTCAGAAACACTTTCAAAAATTAATAATTTTATATGTTAATTCCTTATGAGGAAGCCATAATCCTGGGTTTATTTTCCTTGTTTACTTTTTTAGACCAAGTTACAGACCTGGGAGATAGGGGTATGGAAGGATTTTTTCATTTTTTACAAAGACAAATATCTGTAGTCATTAAATATTTATGAATGTCAGTCACTTTTCAGTACTAGCCTAAGAAAAAGGATGCTTGAAAGATACAAGTGGGACAAATAGTTTTGACAATTAGGATTACCTCCAGCAAGCCAAAACATATTGTAGCATTTCTTTTTACTAGATGTCTTTAAAAGAAGTCATATTCTCATTATTTAGATGTTATATAAAATATCAATAATAGAAGAATGAAAATTTTCTTAGATTGAAATTTAAAGTATTTATAAACAAATATATCAATAAAACATAAACAATTTTAAATTATAGGCATAAGTTTGTGATGTACTTAAATGAGACAAATCGGGGCAGTTAGGTGGTGCAGTGGATAGAGCACTGGCCCTGGAGTCAGGAGTACCTGAGTTCAAATTCGGCCTCAAACACTAAATAATTACCTAGTTGTGTGGCCTTGGGCAAGCCACTTAACCCCACTGCCTTGCAGAAATCTAAACAAAAAAAAAATTAGAAATGAGACAAATCTTTGAGGATTGTGGATTTAAAACATTTCTCCAAGAAAATGTAGGTCCTTAGGGAACTCAGCCTATATCTTATTCTGCTAAATAGAAAAAGACATAATGCTTAAACTAAGATCAAATTTTACTCAGTCGTGTCCTTAGTTTTTCCAATGGTTTATAATACTAACTAAATTTATGCATGTCTTCCCTTTTATAGAAGATGCATATAAAATCCGAATCCGGATTGATGATGAACCTGCTAATCTGGATATATTGGACACAGCTGGACAGGTGCGTGATTTTTAAAGCTCTAGTAATGAAAACTTTAACTCTAGTGAAGGGATTGGAAAAGTTGATATAGATGAGATCATTAGCCCAATTCTGTCTTTTTCTTTTCATGCACTCTGACTCAGGATAGCAGGTAATCAATATACTTCTTCCTTAATCTTGGGCAACCAGGTACTATATTTGCTTCTAGTTCTGACAAAACAGAATGTTCAATATTTCTTTTCTAGGCAGAGTTCACAGCCATGAGGGACCAATATATGAGGGCAGGTGAAGGATTTATCATTTGTTACTCTATTACGGACCGTCGAAGTTTCCATGAAGTTCGAGAATTTAAACAACTGATCTATCGAGTTCGAAGGACAGATGACACACCTGTGGTCCTAGTAGGAAACAAGTCTGACCTGAGACAGCTGCGACAAGTAAGAATGAGAGGAAGATTCTGTTGGTGCTGTCTGATGCTTTCTCTCCTTTTGTCTCTGTCTACTTTTACCTTGAATGGAAATTTTACTATTTGTGTCTCCTAAGTGGGGGACATCTGAAAATCTCCTTGCTATCAATATAATGCAAAAACATTTTGGATGCAAACTATTCTGGGGAATATTTTTTTGTGAAAGAAATAAACCATACATTTACAATGTAGGACAGACCGTATGGCCAGTGGAAAGGGCACAGAAGACCTTAGTTTGTATCCCACTTCTACCATTTTCTACCTATATAATCTTGGGGAAGTCTTCCAACCATTCTACATCAGAGGTTTCTCATCTCTGAAATGAGGGAAGTAAGACTAGATGACCTTCGAGGGTCCCTTCTAGCTTTCAGTCTATGATGCTGTGATTCTCTATTGCAAAAGAAGATCAGGTGACAAATGAAGACTCTCTTAAATAAGCATGAGTGGGTCCCTGGATATCATCCCCTAAACAGGTGAGGAACTTAGCTCAAAGTACAAAGGTTTCACTTCTTGACAACACTTGTGAGAATCATTTGGGAGACACAAAGGAAGATTTTAGGAATAGGTCTTAGCTTTTTAAAAGTTTCTCTAAGAGTGAGGAGAAACAAAATTATTAGCTTTTAGTTCATAGCAGAAAGTCTTTCTCTTGTTTTAATCACTTTATCTGCCAAAAGCATATCAACAGGATTATAGAATTTGATAGATAAAATTATTTTTTAGAAAGGTAGATTCAAATCAGTTGGTTTTGGTATGAGCCAGTGCTTGGCCTAAATCTTAGCTTCATAGATGCTAAAATTAAAAGGTCATGAGTTCCATCTTCTGCACAGTGCAAAAATCTATGTTGCCTCCTTGACCAGTGTTTATCCACTCCTCCTCTGCCTGGATGCATTTAATAATGAGGAGCTTATTATCTCATAGGACAGCAACCCATCCCATTGGCAGGGAACAAATTTTTTTTTTTAACAACTTCGTATTGTGTTCTTTCTCCAAGGTCACCAAAGAAGAAGGCATAGCTTTGGCCCGTGAATTCAGTTGCCCCTTTTTTGAAACTTCAGCTGCCTACCGGTACTACATCGATGACGTGTTCCATGCCCTTGTGAGGGAGATCCGTAAGAAGGAAAAGGAGGCAGTTCTGGCTATGGAAAAGAAATCTAAACCCAAAAGCAGTGTGTGGAAAAGACTGAAGTCACCTTTCCGAAAGAAAAAAGATTCAGTAACTTGAAGGGACAAATTAAAATCTTATACCTGTGAACTGCAGCATATAACCAGAGCAGTCCAGTGATCTGCAGAGCTTGCTCTTCCCCCTGTTTGGACCATTGTTTTCTAAATAAGGCAGAGATGAAGGGATATGCCCACAGGGGTTTTCTAATGAGGTGACTTTTAAGAATAATGTCTCCTAGTTTTCAGGCTTATGAACCCAGTGGGCAGTATCTCCATTTTTGTTTTAAATTGTCACTTTTGAGTTTAACCCATAAGTACTATGAACTCAGTTGCTGGTGTTAATATGTTAACACAAAATGTCTACACCCAGTGTAGGGTGTATCCCTCACAGTTGTACCAAGCTCCCAAGAGCGTAATTTTTCTGCTGTGCAATCTTTATTGTCTTTCAACTTTCAGTTTCCTGGGGTTGCCTCAAAGGAGGGACCTTTGTCTTTCCTGTTCATATGCTGCCTTCTAAAGGCAGAGCAGAAAGCCAGGGTGTCCAGGAAACCCGTTCAAGTCAGTGCTAAAGATCATCAGATAGCTGGTGGCTTGATTCACGTTGCCTTGTGTGAGATGAAAGACTGGAGGTGGTGAGACCATTAAGTGTATGCAGGGGCTTGGCTGGGAATAGATAAGGTAAGCTAATCATGGGATCCTCACAGCACTCAGATACAGGCCTTGTTTTCCTCATATGTGCCAAAATTACCGTGTTTACTGGGATAGCTGAATTCAAACAAATCAAACACAGTGAGGTTTCTCCTGTGGTTTTAATTTGCTTAGCTTGCACAGCTTTGCATTTCTTCAACCTCACTGAGGTTAATCCTATAGGAACCATCAGAGGATTGCCAAACCCTTCATTATGTAAATCCTCAGCCATAATCTTGGTTAGAATACTTTTTTTAAAAAAAAATTTTCAGGGGCATATAGACCTGTAATTTACCTGTCTTGCTTCTAGCTCCTTTTTTAAAACCCCATTGGTCTTTAAAAAGACAGCAATACACTGCCATGGGGAGGACCAAGATCTAGAGAAATGATGTTTTGGGTTCTTCACACCATTGAGATCTGACTATCCAGAGCCAATAAACTTGGTGCTTGAAAAAAGTTGTTATAACATTTAGATTTTATCAAGTTGTAGCTGTCATTAAGAAGACCTTTTCTTTTTTTCTTTTTTCTTTTTTTTAGGTTTTTGCAAGGCAAACGGGGTTAAGTGGCTTGCCCAAGGCCACACAGCTAGGTAATTATTAAGTGTCTGAGACCGGATTTGAACCCAGGTACTCCTGACTCCAAGGCCGGTGTTTTATCCATTACACCACCTAGCCTCCCCAAGAGGACCATTTCTTAAAATTTTAAATTCCTGCCACTTTAGTTTATCCTTGAATTTCCTCACAAGAATTGTCTTGTCCTTGCTGAAATACCATCGGTGGTGTTGTTCTCTGTATTATCATTGTCATTTTGTAAAGAGAGCTTGGAATGTATAGAGATGGGATGTAAAACTACTCAAAGTAATTCATATTTGTGGGAAAAACTTTTGACACTGTACACTTCTCTGCTTTGACCTTTAAGAAGTCCTTTAGGAAGTAGTTATAAAATACCTTTTTAGAAAGAATTAAAATTCCCTATTACAACCTTCCTCAGATTTATAAGAGGACAGGATGGTCAGTTTGTTTTCCTCTTATGGGTTTGAAGAATAGTGTTTGTTTTATCTGGATATTGTTGCTAGATAATCATGTGCCACAATATTCAAGACAGGCAAAAAAGCATGACCGAAAATTAATATTCAGAGAAAAATGACTTTCAGGGTCCTTTATGACTTTGGGGTTGAAGGGTAAAACAGTACCATGAAGCAACATTTCTCCTTATTTTAAATGTTTAAAGCAATTTAAATTTTGTGAGAGACATGAGGCGTGACATTGATAAGGAAACCATTTGTGTCATCCCAGAAACTAATAACTGCAATAGCAAAAAATGTTATCTTTCCCTTCAAACCTCCCCTCCCCCCCAAAAAAAAGATTTCTAAGACAAAGAAGGGGAGAATTCTGTGCCATGTAGCAGGAAAAAAATAACTGGCTTTTGTTTTTAAGATTGTCACTTTTTTTTTAATTTCTGTGGTTAATCGGCAAATATTTATTAAACTCCTATGAAGTGGTGCTGTGCCAGGTGCTGTGAGGGCTACAAAGCCAAGTAAGGCACAGTCCTACATTTCCTCCTAAAGATAATTATCAATTGGTTAAATTTACAGTCCAAGAATTAGCTGGGTTAATGAAGCCTTTCTTTAACTTTCAGACCTTTTTTAGCCTAAAAGTTAAAAGCTGAAAGGCAGAAGAATAACCAGACCAGATGGTAAAATTGCTGCACCTAGAAGATTTGCTTTTTGGAATTGGGAAGGGAGCATGTTTCAATTTTGAAACAACTTGTTAATTCAACAGCAAGTCCTCGACTGTGATGATCAGGGAAAGGAAGATAATGCTTATCATGTATTTACATATATGAAGACATGAATTGTACTTGACAAAATACAAAACTTCAAAAAAAACCTTTCCTGTTGTGCTTCTTTTGGTCTTCTGAGTGAAAGGGATTGGAACCATACTGTACCATGACAAAAGTAGTACTTTGTAATTTAAGGAAGATAGATTTTGGCAGGATACTGGGAAATTTTTACCAAAAATTAAAACATGTAATTGAAAAGTCTCAGGAAATCATTGCAGATGGAGGCTGGAGGATCCTGTGGGTCTCTATGTCTATTGTAAAGGGGATATTTGTTTAGAACTTGGACCTAGGAGATGGCCCCTGAGGTACCTTCCAACTCTGCTGTTACTTGATTCTGTGACTTTACAAAAGTACCACACATACATACCTTCATTAGCTCATATCATGACCTCTCTGCTCTCCTGCATCATGTCTCAAAGGGATGCTAGAGTAATAGAAGAATTGATCCCTGTCTTCAAGCCTATGCCCGCTCTCTAAGGATATATTGGACAAAAATATGGAAAAAAGAATATTTGAAAGCGTTTCAAGAGTGTATAAACAGGATAAAAGATAGTGGAATGTGGTAGTTAGAGGACCAGCAAGTAATGCTTCTGACATAAACCAGCCATATATGTGACTGGGGATAATTTGTTTATTAACTAATCAGTGAGTTAGGTAACTCTGAAGATGATAAATTACAGATAAGTTATTAATGTGTGTCTCTGGAGGAAGTTTTTTTTATAAGGAGTTCCCCATATTTATAAAATCACATATCCAGACAAAAATGTGAGAGAAGAGAGAATTTTTAAAAGTTATTGTGAAGGATAGTGAACTAAATGCATTCCCCATTCCTATTCAGGACATTAGAACTAATGGGTATAAATGTAAGTACAGGATAGTTACTAAACCAGTGGTTTCCAAACTTTAGTGATTCTTCACCGTTTTTTCATACTTCCTAGACACCATAAAACAATTTTCTCAGCTCCTATGCAAATGTTATAATTTGATAACATCCTAATACTAGAAATAATACTGATAACTATACCTTTCATATTTATAATAAAGAAATGAACAATGTGCAAGACACATTTATTGAGTACTTTAACTATATGCAATTTTTTTCCATGCAAAGATTCTTGATATGATGTCATTGTGATATTGCTACCTAAAGTTCTGTATCAATCACTTTCCAAGATTGCTATTTTTTTTTGTAACAGCCATGATGGAAAATTTCTGTTTCATACAAATAAGATATGCACAGTAGTAAAATTTGTATTGCTTTTTATATTCTCTGCAAATTTATGTACACATTGTTCATACAGAGACCTCTTTATTCACTAGTAAAAGAAACAGAATTTAAGGATCATATGCTTGTTTGTACTTCACAAGGCATGTCTGAACAAGAACATTCATGTTCAGAAGAATAATACCAAATATATGTCTATGGCAAATGAGTTTCTTAACTATTTTTATTTAGGAATATGTTAGCTTTTAGGATAAAATAAGAATTTCTTTTATAGATTTTTCAAGTGAATAATAAACAGGTTATTTCTTCTATTTCATTTGTAGGTCACATTTTTCAAACTGAAAAAATATTTTGCCTTAAATATTCATAATTGTAGTTATGTTTCTTTCTGTATCAGCATGAATCTGAGACCCTTGTATCGATCTATTTAGAATCCTCAGTTTTGTATAAACCTCCAGCAAACACAAGTTTTAGGAGAAAAGATTTATAAATTAAATTTATTTCATGTTTATTGCTATCATTACAAAAAATGGTGCATCTTGTATCATCACCAGTAAATTTGAGCTTTGTCTTACCATTGGATTTCAATGATTGGAGAAGATTGAGGCTGACTACTTCACCCAGCTCTTCGTCACTTAAATCCAATTTTTTGGAAAGTCAAGAAATCACCCTCTGTGATATCACTGGTCCTCTTTAAGAATGAAGGACAATGGGGTGGCTAGGTGGCACAGTGGATAGAGCACAGGCCTTGGAGTCAGGAGGACCTGAGTTCAAATGCGACCTCAGACACTTAATAATTACCTAGCTGTGTGGCCTTGGGCAAGCCACTTAACCCCATTGCCTTGCAAAAAAAAAAAAAGACCTTAAAAAAAAGAATGAAGGACAAACATCAAGAAAAATAACAATTGTTTTGGCTCAAATAAACTTTAAAAAGATGGTCACACAAAAAAGCATATTTTGCTGCAGAAGAGCTTTGATTCCCTGCTGTCATATTGTCACACAAGGAATTTTCCTTTTAATGGCTTTTTTTTTGCCACATAGCTCTTGTAATAATTTGAAAAAAAAAAATTGTTCCTCTTCACTCATTTCTCCGTGTAAGTGATTATCTGTCTTGCTTACAAGGTATCCAAATTCTGCAAGTGACCAGTGCTTTTTTTAAACCAGTGCTTATTGGCCTCCATTTTATTGTAATCTCAATTGTGTTTTGTTGGATCTCTCACCATTCATGATTTTCATTTTTAAAAATCTATCATTTATCTTGAAAATTGAAAATTGATTTTTTAATTTTGTCAGCATTGGCATCAACAAATTTACAAAGTAACAGCTACATACATACATACATATAGACATCAAATGAGCATATTTAAAACTACATCTTTTGTTTCAGCTACTTGCAATGTAAAAATTGGAATATATTAGCTTGGATTTAATCAAAAAAGGTTTTTGGACACATGGGCAATTCTATCACTACAGTATCTGTATTGGAATGATGCAAAACTGCTTTTCCTTTGATTCACCAGGCTTTGGTTTAATCTTTTTTGTTTGTTTTGCAAGACAATAGTGTTAAGTGACTTGCCTAAGATCACACAGCTAGGTAATTATTGAGTGTCTGAGATCGCATTTGAACTCAGGTCCTTCTGACTCCAAGGTTGGTGCTCTATCCACCACACCATTTAGCTGTCTCCATCTCAACCATTTTAATTACTATTTAAACCTAATAATTTGGTAGGTGACCTGATATATTAAGCCAATGGTTTCCAAATATTAGTGATTCTTTACCTTTTTTTCATATCAAAGTGCTTTCTAGAAATTTTTCATAAAACAATTTTCTCAGTTCATATGCAAATGATTTAATCTGATAATTAATATTAAATAATATTAAAATTAACCTTGATAAATATATTTTTCATATTTATAACAAAGAAATGACCAATGTGCAAGATAGCTCTTAAGTACCTAATTTCCCCTGGGAAAAAATGTTCCTTGTCTTGCCAATATATTTTGCATGGAAATTTCCTTATTAGGTTTCATTCAACTGAAAGATAAATAAATTTTTATGGAGAGCAAACTAGCAGTCTTTGCACCTCATCAGAATTAATACTTGTGAATCCCAATGATATTATAATGTGAACTTGAACTTTTTAATTTGTATTCATGTGCTACTACTATTTATTTTTTCTGGACTAATTTTATCTCTCCAGTGGCTTTTTACTTCAAACTAGTTTTATTTTTATTTACTTTAAAAATTAGAGACAACAAAAAATTTAAGAGAAATTTAAATGATTGACAGTTTCAACCATCTATCACCATTTTCAACTTACTTCAAATTTTTTATAATGTTAGAGGGTTTTGTTTTTGCTTTTGTTTTTTCTTTAGAAACCAGATTCTTATACTGTATTTATCAACTCACTGGATAATCAGTCTTAAGAGGGAGGCAACATGAGGGGTCTGGGAAACTTTTCTAGAAGTCCTTGTGAGCTTAAAAGAGTGTGAAATTCCAAAGAGCAATTTGGTAGTTAGCTAGGTTTCAGCTCAACAGAGAGAAAATACTTTCCAACTATGCAAAATAATCCTAGATTTGCTGGGCTATGTCAACATGTCTTCAGGTCAGCTCGTGGTACACTTCACCTGTTGAATAGCTATCCCTTGAACTTTGGAATTAGAAAGTTCTGGGGAAGAAATTTACAATCTGAACTAGGAAATCATAATTCTCTGATTAAAGAGATGGCTTCCCCATCTCTCAGGAACAGTCGAGTGAGAGCTTCCATGGAACAAGTTCTTTGTTTGTCTCTTCTCTTCCCCATCCTCCCCCCTGACAAGACAGTCCCAGAGGAAAATCCCTAAGGAAAAGTATTCTCTCTTTTAGACATTAGGAGATCATCTGAGAAAGTAATTACAGTGCTTAGACAGATTACAGAGTTTTCATCAAGTTTGTTCTGCTGAGAAGAAAAGATGGGTGCCCCTATCGCTAATCCCTGCTGGGTGTTGCATTTCTTTTGCTCTGTTGCTCTACCTGCTAAGCCAGTTTGCATTTCACCTTCGAGAGGGAACTTTCTAGTTACTTTAACTTTCGACTGAGGGAAGGAACTGCTAAAGCTGATGCTGAACTCATTTTTGCTGCCTTTTTTTTAAGGCTAACCTTGGAGAGACCTAAAATGGGCTGGGGTGTCTAGAGGAGACAAGAAAGCCCCAAATGGGATCATGAAGAGTCAGGCAGGAATTGAAGGGGGTGGGGAGTGGAGGGTTAGTTATGGGGAAAGTATATTTCTGAGTATGTAAAAGATGCATTTTTCGGGTGGCTAGATGGTGCCATGGAGAGAGCACTGGCCCTGGAGTCAGGAGTACCTGAGTTTAAATCCAACCTCAGACAGTTAATAATTACCTAACTGTGTGGCCTTGGGCAAGCCACTTAACCCCATTGCCTTGCAAAAACCTTTAAAGAAAAAGATGCATTTTTGATAAAAATCAGTCAGGTCTGATCCTTCATGATCCCATTCTTTTTTCTTTATTTTTTTTTGGCAAGGCAAAAGTAACTTGTCCAAGGTCATACAGCTAGGTAATTATTAAATGTCTGAGGTCACATTTGAACTCAGGTCTTCCTGACTTCAGGGCAGGTGCTCTATCCACTGTACCACCTAGCTGCCTCTAATGACTCAATTCTTGGCAGAGATCCTGGAGTGGGTTATCATTTCCTTCTTCAGATCATTTTGTGGCTCAGGAAACTGAGGCAAAAAGGGTTAAGTGACTTGCTCAGGGTCATACAGCTAGATTTGAACTCATGGAGAAAAGTCTTTCCAACTCCAAGCCCAGCATTCTATCCACTGTGCCACCTAGCTATCCCAGAGATATGATAGATTTTCAGGTTTTTTAGGATAGTATGCCCAGACAATGTGAGCCCCTGTGTCTCTGCATAAGCTTTTAAACTTGTATCTTTCATAATAACTCCCTGATGACAATCAGAACTAATGGAAAATTTGGAGCTCAGTCATATATTGCTTATTTATTCACTTTCTAGAGACATACATGACTATTAAAATGGTTTACATAACCCTTCCCCCTCAGTCCTTTTCAGAATAGTTCAGAGTATTGAATGCAAAACTCAGATTCTGGAATTATTGGATTAATTCCCCATTTTGACACTAAGTAACTTTGATACTGTCACACAATCATTTATTTAATTTCACAGTGCCACTTTCTATAAGATTCAGTCCTCCATGACTGTAAACTGAAGAACAGATAACATCAGTCTAAGGAATTATCTTCATTGGGAATTTTCTGAATCAGTAAAAACATAAGTTCAGTCCAAAATTCAAATGTGTGTATATGCATATGTTTATGTATACATATGTGTTTATATAGCATATAGTTATATAAACACCCATCTATCTATCTATCTTTCTTGTTCAGTTGTGTCCAACTCTTTGTGACTCCCAATAACTGTAGCACACATAAGGGTCATGCCATTTCCTCCTCCAGTGGATTAAGGCAAACAAGTTAAGTGACTTGCCCAAAGTCATACTGCTAGTAAATTTGTAGTGTCTGAGACTGGATTTGAATTCAGGTCCTACTGACTACAGGGCTGGTGCTCTATCCACTGTGCTATCTAGCTATTCTGACCAGAGTCTTGACTGAATCCAGAGTATAAATCAGATCATATTTTATTTTTTTTCTGAAATAATAGATCTGGAGCTAGAAGGGATTTCAGAAGCCATTTAATCCAACCTCCTCATTTTACAGATAAAGAAATTGAGGTCCAATTAGCTGAATGAGTGTGTGTGTGTGTGTGTGTGTGTGTGTGTGTGTGTGTGTGCAAAACACCAGGCTATTTAGTGCTAATATGTGACTACCAGTGACTGTAAATGATATCATTTATAATTATAATAAAATATTGCTCATTTTTCATAAAAAAAAGAAATTGAGGTTCAGAGAAGTTAAGCAATTTACCCCCAAATCCTGCAGGTAGGAAGGGACCTTTTTGTTGTTGTTCAGTTGTGTCTGACTCATCTTGACACTATTTGGAGCTTTCTTGGCAAAGATACTAGTGTGGTTTCCCACTCCTCCAGCTTATTTTACAGACAAGGAAACTGAGGTAACCAGGGAGAAGTGACTTGCCCAAGGTCACACAGCTAGTAATTATCTTCCAGCACTCTATCTACTTTGCCACCTAATTACCCAGGAAGGGACCCTAGAGATCATCCAATTCAATTCATTCCTTTTATAGAAGTATAAAGTGAGGTTGGACCGGGTAGATGACTGAGATGAGCTCTGTGAAGTGCTTTGAATATTTCAAAATCTTGCCACATAAATGTTGATGGGGCAACCTGGTGACCTCTGACACACTAACTGTGTGATCCTGGGAAAGTCACATAACCCCAATTGCCTCCCCCCTAAAAGTGTTTATGTATGTGTGTGTGTGTGTGTGTGTGTGTGTGTGTGTGTGTGTGTGTGAAGTCTATGTACATTATACTATACATAGAATGATTGATTATTGCCACCATTGTTACTATGTAGGATTCAGAAACTTCCCATCAAAAGTTAGTCCAGGGAGCAGCTAGGCAATGCAGTAGATGGAGCACCAGCCCTGGAGTCAGAAGGATCTGAGTTCAAATATGGTCTCAGACACTTAATAATGACCTAGCTGTGTGACCTTGGGCAAGCCACTTACCCCATTGCCTTGTCAAAACAAACAAACAAACAAAAAAGTTAGACTAGTATTGATCTTGAGACTCAATCCTCAGAGTATCTGAGCTCTGGCTGGCACAAATTTGTGGCTTTATTTAGTGATTTGAGATGATGGATTTGGGTGTGATTTCTTCTTTCCTCAGCAGCACATGTAGCCACACCATTAAGTCACCCAGCTTTCTGAACAAAAGCTACAGAGGTGGGGACCAGACTTCCTTCCTGCCCTTCCCCAGAGCTGGTCACTGCTTCGGTTTCCAGTGTACCTTGAGAAAAAGTAGAGAGGTTTCTCTTTTATTTTTCCTTCCTATCCAATGGTTTTCTTTCTTTTTTCCTTAGACCTAATTCCTCATATACAAAATGATTAATACATAAGCATATTAGTACAACTGTAAATAATAAAATATAAATGTGCACGTACAATGTTCTCTAGACTATTCTCGGCTAAGGAGAGGGGGGTGGGAAGGGAGGGTGGAAGGAAATTGTGTAACTTATATATATGCAGGTGGATGAATGTTATAAGACTTTCATAATATGTAACTGGAAAAAAATCATGAAATATCAGTTAAAAAAAAAAAGAAAAAGCAGAGTCATCCAAGCTCCAGAATTATCTTTACAATATCTCCTCCACACAAGAAACTTTGGGAATATGAGTTTAGGATTTATTTTGGGGTCTTTTTTTGAGGCAAAAGCATGGCCTCAAAGGGTACTTACTGGGTGCACATGTTCAGGGAAGCCCCATATTTGTGTTGAAACCAAGCCCAGGCTGACAAAAGCCTCCCTTTTGTTCCATGGATAGCTTTGCACATCAGACCCATTCACTGGTCATACAGCCTGGACATGGCCCTGAGCCCCAGACAGTCCCAGACAGTGCCTTGCACTCAGGGATTTGAATTAGATCGCTTGAACTATTGCATTTCCCTTAAGGTTTGGCTCTTTTCACCCTGATAGTCTGGGGTCTCTCATCTTCCTCTCCAGTGAGTGTTGACTCCTTGATTGCTACTGATAATCTGGGTTGGTACTAGCAGATGAGATGGATATCTCAGGGGACATATTGGAGAGAAGATTAATAAATGACTATCTCTAGGGCAGCAGTAATTTCAGTTGTACTTGGAAATAAATGTCTGAGGAGAAACAACTGGTATGAGTTGGTGTATGTAAATCACATGTAAATTTCCTGGCCTACAGTACCTGTAGGTGGCCCTTGGGAACATTCTAGACCATCCAAGGTATGGTGTCAGAGCACCAGAGTTCAAATTTTTGCCTCACTCCTTACTCCAGTATGACCTTTATCAAGTCATACAGCCCTCCTCTCCTACCCCCAGTTTCTTCATCAGCAAACTAGGGATAATAATAATAACAATATAATACCTATTCAAGAGATATGCAAACTTTTAGGACATTTAAATATCCATTATCATTATCTGATGCACTTGGTTCCCTCCAAACATTCAATTCAATAAACCTATGTATGAAGCACTATGCCAAACACAGGAAAAAATATTTTCTCTTAAAGTAGCTTCCATCCTATGGATGTGAAGGCACATCAATTATCCAGATAAATAAAAAGCAAATGAATTTCAAGAGGGTCAGAACCTTAACAATTGGATAGGCCATGAGTAGGGGGTGGCACCTAACCCCGGCTTTGAAAGGAAGCCAGAGATTTTAGGAGGATATGAGGAGGGGCTACATTCCAGAGAATTATGATTGCCAATGCAAAGACAGAAGCAGGAAATGTTCTAGGACAGTATTAGCAAGCCAGTTTAGATTAGAAACATAGATAAGGAGCCTGATTGTGTCAGGTTTTAAATTCCAGGCAAAAGATTTTAAAGTTTTAATTTTATGACAATAGGGAGCTACTGAAAGTTTTTGAATAGAGAAGTGACATAATCAGATCTGTATTTTAGAAATATCAGCTTTTTCAATTATATAGAAGATGAACTGGAAGAGAAGACTAGAAGCATCACAGATGATCAGGGTATTTAAGGTAAATTATCTAAGATAAATTAAGAACTCCCAAGCTCTTAAAAAAGGATGGCATAACTAAATTAATTCATGTCTCTTATTTCTGGTCTCTATCAAGACCAAGCTAAGTTTGGAGGAATTTGGATATAGTGGCATTTGACCCTACAGAATAGTAGGCACTAGAAAGGTATGGAAAACCAAAAGTCATTTCTCTAAAAATATCAATAGCTAACTGAATCCTGTAGGGAATCTCTAGTGCTTCTAAAATTCTTTAACTAGCAAGAAGTACATATATAATTACCTCTGCCATCCTATTCCTAATTAGTTCAAATGCTGTTGATTGAGAAGAAGCTGGGTGAAGTGGATAGTGTATTGAGCCTGGTGTCTGGAAGACTGAGTTCAAATCCAGCCTCAGACATCCTGAGCAAGTCATTTAACCTGTTTGCCTCAGTTTCCTCATCTGTAGAATGATCTGGAGAAAGAAATGGAAAACTATTCTAGAATCTTTGTCAAGAAAAAATCCCACAAGTCATAAAAAGTCAGGACAACACTGAACCACAACTATTTATTGATAATGATAGTACCTCAGCATGTTTCAAATTTACTTCTTCTTTTCCTTTCCATTCCTATAGCTCCCCACCTTTTTGGTCCACATCCTCATCTTCTCTTACCTAGACCATTTGCAGTAGCTTTCTAACCAGTCTTCTTCCTTTGCTTATAGACCTCTCAAATTCATCCTCCACCCAGACAGACTCTCTGGGCCTACATCTGGAGAGGCACAGTTCCTCAATCTTCTTGCCTTCTTAGAATCCTTGTGCTTTCTTTGAAATTCACCTCTACAACATGCCTCTCTAATTCTTCCAGTTTTTTTATGTTCCCTCCCTCCTCAAATTATTTGTAATCTCTAATAGGTGGTAAGTAGGATAGCTAGAATTTGAACTCAAGGCCTCCAACACTAGTTCTCTTTCTGCCCTACCAAATAGTAATCTGTTGTTCAGTCATTTTTTATTTTTTGTGACCCCCCCCCATTTGGGATTTTCTTATCAAAACCTGAAGTGGTTTGCCATTTTCTTCTCTAACTTATTTTACAGATGAAGAAACGGAGACAAACAGAGTTAAGTGATTTACCCAGGATCACACAGCTAGGAAGTATCTGGGGACAGATTTGAATTCAGAAAGATGGGTCTTCTTGTCTTCAGATCTGATTCAATACTGTTCCACTTTGCTGCCCTATTGTTCACATTCCACAAGATAAAATTAGAACAGAAGAGGCATCACTTGGGATGGACCATGAGACTTTTGTCCTAGGGGTGGAAATTTAGAGGGTGCCATTGCCTTTGGATGATTTCCTTTCCCTTCAATAATCTAGAAATCTCAGGTTGTCTGGAGGGGTCTCTGTAGCCTACGTCCTAGTCTTACCTGAGCTCCCGTATCATGGAAACCTCATGGGGTGTAATCCCATAATGGTTGGCTTTGTTTCATTCCCCCAAATTCAGAGAGACAGGCCATAGTGAATGTGAATCAGTCTTTATTCTGCACTCGCATTGTGCATTAACAAATCCAACATACAAGATAGTGTTACATAGTGTAAGTTAGCATCACAGCGTTATGCAATGTCACACAGTTCATGTTAGATGTTTTTCTGTTTTTTTGTTGTGTTTTTTTATTTTTAAAATTTTTGACACACTGTATTATTTGTTTTAGACATTTCTGAATTTCATTTTTACAAGAGAAGACACAAGGTAAAGAAAGACCACATCAGAGAGGGATTGTGGTGAGGACAGCGTCCCTACCTTGGTGATGGTGAGAGCCTTCCCGGACATGCAGCCTGCCCTCCTCAGTCCCTCCCCTCCACAAGCTGTCTCTGTCCGGAAAAAACAATTGTGTCTGGTTTTTGGATTGGGAGTGAACTCTATTCCAATTCAACAAGGGCATTTCTCTTGGTGGCTCTTCTACAGAAAGAGCTAGAAAAAAGGAACCATCCTAGAAGGGGGCTTTTGATGCTGATAAAAGCTCTATTCTTCCTAGAAGGGAGATGCCCAGAGACAGGACAACCCTTCAAAACAAATGACAATTTCCCAAACCTATTCCTGATCCCGAGAGAGAGTCTTGTGCAAAAAAAAAAAAAAAGTGAGGCTGTGACTCTTGCCTACCAAATGATTCCCAGGAGGAGTCAGTCTTCCGGCTCTGCCCTGACAGCAAGCCTTGGAAGTAACAGGTCGGAGGACTACAGCCAGCTATGAAACTTTGGGTCAACAAAGTCAAAGTCACCTATGGATCAGGCCTGAGGTAGGTGGGGAGAACCTGGTACAGCCACTCTGTCTCCAACATTGTCTTTCTCTGAGAAAGACAGTCATGAAGGTCAGCCCCCCCCTTTCCCCCGACCCCAGTTACTGTTGACTGTTCCCCTATTCCCTCCCCACCCACCCATTCACTACTCAGGAGACCCAAAGGATGGGAAGAATAAAGCTACCAAGAGAGGTGGGAAAGTGGGGGGAAGGGGAGAGGCAGTTTTCCCAAACATAAGTCAGGAGGAGCTATAGAGGCACACACACAGCTGGACCAAGGCCCAGCTATCTCCACCAGTTGCTTTGCATTGTTTCTGGGAAGGAAACAGAAGTGGGGATGCTCAGGGATTTCTGATCTTTAAGCATTAAGGCGATGAAGAGGAACCATTTCCATTTCTTCCTAAACGGGCTTCAAAACGCACCTGTTGGATTTACATTAAACTATCTCAAAGTGAGCTTTTAGAAAACAAAAAAAAAATTATTTTCTTCTACGTATGATACAGTATTTACAGTCCTTGGGGCACAGGACAGAGACTAGTCTTCTGAAAACAACTTAAAATGTGGGAGGAAATGTGAACCAGAATGCTGGAGAAGGAAGTTTGGGGGGGCACTCTTGTTATCTTTCTATCTACTCAAATCTACCTATTTTCAAGAGATGGTGATAAAGTAAAAAGAAGAGGATTGTTTTGTTCTTTTGGGAGGATTTTTTAAAATGACTACATAGCTACCTGGAGGGCTCAAGGCAAGGTGTACATCCTTTGATAAGCTACCTGACTTTTCTGCAGCCCTCCTTGGAAGCAAATTGGGGAGAACTTTTTAAGTGTAATGATACCTCATTGAATGTAGTAGATGATGACCATCAGGGCCCTGGCTCAGTCTGTCATTTGGCTGATTCCTTTTGAAGGCTGAGGGATGCCCTATGTGGCATTATGTGTCCCACTAATATTCAGGCTATCCCCAGGGGAGCTGAGTACTTTAAACCATCTGAAAACTAAGGGGTAAGAGATAGGAGACTTGAATGCTCTCCCCAGTTCTACTACTATTTTGCTTTGAGAATCTGAAGAAGTGGCTGGATCTATCAAGAGGCCTTGTTTCACCATGATTAAACAGATTAAAATCTCTAAAACACCCTCATCAGCTCCCTCCAATTCCCAGGGATGTTTTGAAACTCAGTGAGATTATACATGTGTTCTGTAGCTTTGGGAATTGGAGAAAGGTGGAAAAGATGCTTTAGAAATCCAAGGATGGTGGTGACACTCTTTTTGATAAGGGTGACTCTTTTTGACTTGGAAATCTTTGAAGGAATGTGAGTTTTTATTATGATCCTTTATATCATCATCATCAGAGCCATCTTTGAAACTTCAAGGAAGAGTCATTTCTGACATTTTCCTTTAGGGAACAAAAGATAACCCATAAGTAAAAGGCTCTCGACCATTCCAGAGAAACTCCTTGGACAATATTTAAAAAAATCAAAGACCCCTTAAATCCTTTAAATCATTGTCAGAATTTAGTCTAGTCACCAATGGATGACTTCTGTATATAGCAGCAAAATAGATAGGCAGATATCTTTCTCTCTCTTCCCTGCTCCTTCTCATCTAGAAAGAGGTTGAATATGGTATTGGGGACCATTACACAAATCTCAAGACAATGGTATTCTCTTTGGGTCCTGGCCCTTTGGATTTCCCTTTCCTCCCCCCTCCCCCTTTTGCTGTAAGAAATCCTTTGAATTGATACCTCCATGGTCCTTATGGAGAAGTCTGACTGTGTCACAAACCCATGTTTCACCAGGTCAAGTCCCAGTGTTTTGCTACCTATGTGCAATCCAGGGACAGTAGCTGTCAGCCATTCCCACAGCTTATTTAGTTAGATTTTTCTTTCTATTGGTAAACAAAACAAAACAAAATATTATCGTTTCTACTGCCCAGCCCCATTCTTGTTTCTTGGCTGAGGGAAGACTTTTTTTTAGTGTTTGGCTCATTCCTCGTAGGGATCTCTCCCATTCCCTGGGAAGAGTCGGGAAAGGAGGCCAAGATCAAGACAGTGGATGAGGAGATGAGGTGTTCAACGGCAAAATTTGGAATTAAAAAACCAAACAGACAAACCACAACACCCTTCAGAGAAGCCTGGTAAAGAAAGGCTAGTTTCAGGTGAACCTCAGCAAACACAATTCATCACGGAACACAACTTTTTCATGGATTAAAATCTGTAACTCGATATTGGAAGTTACATTAATCGCTTCAGTTTGTATTAGACATGCAATTATGTGGTTACATTGTTATATATAGACTTGTATGGGGTCTTTCCCTCTTTTTTCTTCATTTTTTTCTTTTTCCTTTTTTTTTTTTAATTTCTAGTGCCTTGTAAAAGGAAAAAAAATCATCATTGCTAGAAACCAAAGAACCAATCTGTTGCTGGGGTTGTATGAGGTGTCCTTTGTGGGTTGCGTTTTGTACGAAAGTTTCTTCTATGACTAAAATGAGGTTTTGAGTCCGCCTCTCTCCATCATCTCCTCTCCCCCAATCCTCTCCCCATCCCACCTCCCCCCCCCGGGTTTTGGGGGGGAGGGGTTCAGGATTAGTATTCGCTCAGACTGTGCCACTTGGCTACTGGCTTGCGAGGACTCTCACAGACCTCTCGCCAGTGTTCTGCACCAGCAGCTGTGACACTGTGGGCCCCCAGGATCAGCCTCCCCACCACCTCGTTCTTGGTGGTGCGATCGAAGTCGATGACCAAGAACTCAATACTGATATCAGGCAGCAGGTCAGTGGGGATATCATAGATGAAGGACTCATTGAAGACAGGATTCAAAGTGCACTTCTTCACGTGGGTCTTCTTCTTGGCAATGCGCTTCCTGCCATAATAGAGGTTCATCTTGACGTATGGATCTGAATGGCCAGGGCAACCCAGGGAGGGAGACAAAAAGGGGAAAGACAGAACAATGACACAGTTCTCTCTTATTTGCCACCAAGGCAGGGATGATACCTATTGGGGCCCAACCCAGGGTCTCACTTATTAGGGCCATGGTGAAGGCATTCATGCTTGAAGCAGGGGATTGGCCTAGGTAACTTCTAAAATGCTAGCCAAGGGCAGCTAGGTGGCACAGTGGATAGATCACTGGCCCTGGAGTCAAGAAAACCTGAGTTCAAATCCAACCTCAGACACTTAATACCTCCCTGTGTGACCTTAGACAAGTCATTTAACACCATTGCCTTAAATAAATAAAAAAGGGAAAAAAAGAAAATTATAAAATGCTAGCCAAATTTAAACTTCTAAGGATCAGCTACATTTAGCAGAAGTGTGGATTACTTTCTTTGTTACAAGGGTTGTTGGAAGTGCTGGTAGAATCATTTGAGACCAAAGGTAATATAAAAGCAAAATTTACCTATAAAAATGTTTTAAAAAAAGAAGAATAAAGATTTTGGGTCTCTTGTCAAGTGCATTTTTTGGGGGGAGGGATTTTTTTGGCCATTACAAGGCAATGGAGTTGTGTCTTGCCCAAGGTCACACAGTGCCAGGTGCATTTTGAAGAAAATGGGCAGAATATATTCACTAAATTGATATTGGCTGCATGGGTGAATGATGGACTGAAAAATCTAGGGTCAGAACTATAAGTCAGGTAGACCTACTTGAAGGTCTAAGCCTAAGGAAATGGGCTAGGGGTAGAATTGAACAACTTCACCAAAGCATGCTAAAGAACTCTCCCTCGTAGATTTTTTTTTTTTTTTTTTGCAAGGCAATGGTATTAAGTGGCTTGCATAAGGCCACACAGCTAGGTAATTATCAAGTGTCTGAGACCAGATCTGTACCCAGGCACTCCTGACTCCAGGGCCAGTACTTTATCCACTGCACCACCTAGCCGCACCCCCCCCCCCCCCATAGATTTTTAAGGACACAGGCTTCTAAGTAAGAATGTAATTACCCTCTGGGTAAGCGCCACATCACTAAGCAAGCAAAGCAAATCTTGGCCATTTGCCCATTCAAGCCAACTCCAGGGAGAATACTTTGTGTTACCTCCTCTCTCTCAGAAAGGGAGATGTCTATAGATTAAGAGCAAAAGAATGCAGGCTAGAGAAGGGAGAGAGGAGAACTTAGAAACAACTACTGACTGATCGGAGTAAATAGCTGCTACCTGAGAGACCAGTGATATCCATCTTTGGCAAGTGTCTTGCTTTAAGGACCACCACTGTCATTCTCTGTGCCACAGGCTGGTAGGACAGGGATACTTGCAGCTCTCCTCTGCTAATACACTTCTGTAAGGAGGAGACCAAAAGTGAGAAGATCTGATTAAAAATGTGGGGAAGGAATATGAAAGGTACAGAGGACTTGGAAGAGAGTCTAGTTAGAAGAAAAAGACAGGTCATATATATATATATACACACACACACACATATGTATACATATATCTGTATATATATATTTGTGGTATATATATATTTGTGGTATATATATTTCAAATCTACATATTTGTGGCATATATATATATATATATGTATGTATCAAATAAATATGCATATTTGTGGAAACCAAAACTGGTGGAAACAAAGCTTGTGCCTATCATTTGGAGAATAGCAAAACAAATTGTGGGGTATATCAGGGGTGTGCTAAACCAAGCTCCTACTAGCTCTGGAAAGCCAGTCTTTAAGTTTTCAGTGTGAGCATTTATACCTCTGGAAAATACAACTAATTAGGGCTTGTTTTATCAATTGTCTAGACTTAAGAAAGTGATGAGGAAAATGTTAATTTTTCTCAGATTAAATTTAAAAGTGTGTTGTGTATACATTTCCCTCCTCCAAACCCCTAAAGGCTAATTGAACATTTATCAGTACACTACTGTGTATATGAACATATAATTATTGTATAATAAATTTGAATCTGAAATATTTAGAGACACTTAGGAAGATTCTTGTGAACTGATGTAGAGCAACATAAACAATCTTTAAGAAGATAAACCCAATGACCACATAAGACAAAACAAGTACTGAAAACATCAAAACTCAAAATCAGACTATGTAATAACCAATAGACTCCAGAGGAAAGATAATGATACTCCCCTTCTTTCTAAGGAAATGGCAGACTATAAGGTGCAGGAGGCAGTTAGGTGGACAATGGTTAGAACACCAGCCCTGGAGTTAGAAGGACCTGAGTTCAAATCCAGCCTCAGATACTTAATAACTGCTTAATAACTGTGACCTTGAGCAAGTCACTTAACCCAATTGCTTTAACTAAATAAATTTTTTTAAAAAGACTACAGGTGCACAATAAGGTACTTGTCACAGTTAATGCATCAGTTTGCTTTCCTTAACTATACTTGTATATAACAAGAGACATTTCTATGTTGAGTGAGATGATACTCTAGGCCTGGTACTCTACCCACTGTGCCATCTCACTATACTATTTATACATAAAATGTTGAATAAAAGCTATGTTTTTTCTCACTTTACAAAGATTCCCTTTAAAAAATAAAAATTTATCAGTGAGATAAATGAGTCTAATGGGGAAATGATGGAAATGTTTTCCCCAAATCATCAATAAAATATAAAGGGAGGGTCTCAGGAAAAAAGGCAAGAAATGTAAGAGAAGGAAAAAAAGAGAAGAACTGACATGGAAAGTGAGAAACCTTCATTTGATTTGTGGAAAAGTTTCTCCCATGTTTTCAGAATATAGCCCCTTCCGTCACACTCTAGCAGATTGCTTTGTGAGTTGCTAAGGTCCAAAATTGTCATCATCCAATAACCAGCCCTTTAGTGATGATCCCTTCTGTAGCTAGGCTAGTCCTTAAACAATAGATTCACCATCTGTTGCTAGAACAAACTTGACACTTTTCCAGTTGGGTAGAGCATGTTCAAATTTGTGCATTGTCAGCGTGGTGTAGTTAAATAAAAGAAAAAATGACTACGGAACTCAAAATACCTAACTCTGAGGCCAGGCTGTGCTGCTCACTAGCTAGGTGGTTCTGGACAAGTCACTCTTTGAACCTCCCCTGTAAAATGGGATAATAACACTTGATCTAACTACGTCACAGGACTATGGTAGAAAAGGAAAGGATTATAGAAATGGGAGACTTTGAAAACCTAGGGTCAAAGCTACAACTAGGGCAGGGCTGTTGGTGCTTTGCCCCAGGATGATGAAACTTAGATGAAACAAATATTTATATCTGGCAAGCTCCTGGACCACCTTGCTCCTCTTTAGGGGAAGGGTGGCACACACAGTGGGCACTTTTTAAAATGCTTATCGACTGAAAGTGAAACTGAAGTTATAGACTCCTGAGATTGGATGCTCCCCAGGTCCTTTCCAGCTCTTTTGGTCTAAGGCCTTTTGCTTTCCCCTATATTCACTTAGTTTGTCATTATAATGTCTTCATGAGGAATTGAAGTAAAACCTAGAATGACTGTAAAGGCAGCATGGTATATAGAGAGTAGTCACCTGGCTGAGAGCCAAGAGATCAGAGTTCAAACTCAGCATTATCAATCAGAAAAGCTGTGTGACCTTGGAAAAGAAATTCCACCTCTCTGAATCTTAATTTCCTAATCTACACAATGGAGCTAATACATGCTCTGCCTGTTTCTCAAGGCTATTGGGAGTGTCTAATGAGGTAAGAGATCTGAGAGCTTTCTCTAAATTATAGAAAATATTATACTCCCATAAGGGGTCATTTTTACAGGCTATTTTTCCCTTGGTCTAATCAGCTTTTCTTTCCATCCTTAAATTCTTTTTTTTTATCTTTAAATTACAGTGCAAGGGCAGATAGATGGTGATGGAGTTCAGATCCATCTTTAGACACTTATTTGTTTCAACAACAAAATTCTAGTCCAAGCAGTGTAATATAATAGTAATTTAATTGAATTCAACAAATATTTATCAAATTCCTATTTATATGGCGGGTGCTGAGACAAGAAGTGAGGTAATCTGAGTTCTAATGCCAATTTTTCCAGTAATTCATTATATTGTCTTCCCTACATGACCTTGAGCAAGTTACTCATGAGTTTCAGTTCCTTCAGTTTAAAAAAAAGAGTGTAGGGGCTATGTTTTGCACTAAATATTTAGGTCTCTCAGGTTCTTATCTGTTCTTAAATGATCTGATTCTGATTTTTGGGTCCCAATAGATTCATCTTTCTTACTGATAAATTTTTATTTTTTTAAACAGAGAATCTTTGTGGAATGAACAAAAACATAGCTGTTATTCAACATTTTATGTATAAATAATAGCATTAGATGGCACAGTGGGTATAGTACCAGGCCTGGATTTAGGAACATTCATCTTCCTGAGTTCAACTCTTACTAGCTGTATGACCCTGGGCAAGTCATTTAACCCTGTTTGTCTCAGTTTTTTCATCTGTAAAATGATTTGGAGAAGAAAATGGCAAACTATTCCAATATGTATTGCCCTCTCTGGTTTCCTTCAGGTTCTGGATAAAAGCCTATCTAGAGAGAGAGAGAGTCTGTTCTAATTCCTCTTCATTCTAATCTGGTGCCTTCTCTGATGAAGATTTCCAACTTATCTTACATATATATATATATATATATATATATATATATATATATATATGTATGTTGCTTATACATGGTTGTTAGCAAGCTGCCTTACCTATTAGACTGTGAGCTCCTTGAGAGCAGGGACTATTTTTCTTTTTCTTCTTGGTTGTTTTTGTTTATATTGTTTTCCTTTGCATTCCAGGTATCTGGTATATAGTAGGTACTTAATAAAGGCTTGTCATATTACTATTATACATAAACTGTAATATACCCACTTGTAAGTATGTGCACACATATATCTGTATCTGTTAGGTATTTGGACTTATCTTATAGGCAAGGAGGCTTTCCAAGCAAAGTGGAAAATCAGAGAAGTTTACTCATTCATACAAATATTTAATAAACATCTAATGTATGAAAGGCACTACACTAGCTCTGGGGATGCAGGCAAAGGGAATACTCCCAGGATTCAAGGAATTAAATTCTATAGGAGTGATACAAAATATACACAGATAAGGACATAAAAATACGGGGGGTTAGGGTGGTGGCAGAGAGCACTAACAATTGGGGAAGATTGGAAAGGTAATATTTGAAATAAGCCTTGGAGGGAGTGAGAGATTCTTAGAGATAGATGATAATTACCCATTACATAAAACTAAGGATGGGGACATTTTGGGAATGACCTCCTGGATCCCTGAGAAATGAACAGAATGGTCCAAGGTCATTCAGATAATAATGAGAAGAGCTGGGATTTGGATTGAGGCCCAATGCTCTTTTCAAATGATAAAGTAAGCACCCTAATCTGTTGTATAACAGCAGTTGTATAATCCATCTGAAGTCAGAGGGGTTCATAAAATGTTAACCACTCCTTTGGTAGAATCTAGCAAAACCTCTGGATGAATCCCAGAATAATGTTATACACAGGACCACAAATGAGGCAATTATGTTCAAATAATCATATCATTTTTCCCATCCACGTTCATGAATTCCTTGAAATCTAATCATGGATTTCAAGTTAAAAACCTTTTTTGATACAGAAACCTCTTTACTATGTAGAAAACTGAACTAGTGGTCCCTAAAAAGTTTCTTTGCAACTCCAAATTCTAAGATGCTATGAAATAGGTTGATCACTAGTCTGTGCTAAAACTCAGCATCTGAATCTAACTTTTTAGAAAACAAAATAACTAGATATATTAAATATTCAATCCTATACAGGGTACCCCAAAAGTCTTAGTGGTATTTAAAGCTTTGACAATTTCATTGTGTACTAAGACTTTTTTCTATATCCTTTATGATAAAACCCACTGTATTTCATGGTTCAATTCACTTTAGGCAAGTAAAAGGAAAAAAAAAGATTAAGTGTAGGTGATCTGCTCTCCGACTACAATACTAAAAACTAGTAAGAGACCTCAGAGTTCATCTGGTTTCTTTCTTTTATTAGAGAGGGATGAACTTAAACTGTTTCAGATATATAGGAGTGTCTCCTGTAGCTGAAGCCCTTCCTCTTGGTCATTCTCTCCAATCTTGTGACAATCATGAAGTGGATCTTGATATCTGACTGGTTCCCCCCATTTATAACTTAAGCCTGTTTCCTTTTCTCATGTTCAGACAAAATCATCCAAGACTCTCCTACTCCATCTAAATCTGATATTCTTTTGTGATACTATTCACAAGGTCATTAAAGCCCAGAGAACTGGAAGGGTATTTAGTCTAACTTCTACCATTTTACAGATGAGACAACTGAGTTGAACTGATTTGTCCAAGGTCACATACTGCTTAGGTAGGAAAGAGCAGAGCCAAGATTCAAATCCAAATCATCTGGGGCTCTTTTCCTCTGTACTTTGCAGCCCTCATATCACCTCCCTCCCACCCCCCAACTTCCCCATCATCTTATTCATCTTCTACATTGATGCTCACCAAACATTCTTTAGGCTGAATGCCCAAACTCCTTTCATTTTTGTTTTGATCTTTGCATTGGCACAAGGCCCCACCTCACAGCCTGGGAGCTGATGGTTTCCCCCAGCCTTCCCATCTGGATGTCCAAAACTGTTGCCATACTACCACCTGAATGCCATTAGATTCTGCATTGAAAGCCTGGGGGCCCAAAGCTATTCTCTGATCCTCCATCCTGCTTCTCACACCCTTCTCCCCTTTCCCTGATTCCCATGCCAAATAGCAGCATCAATGAATGGGGCCTTTCAGAAGAAAGGGCTATTCAGGACTGAGAGGGAGCTGCTTTTCTCACTCCCTCAGCCCATTAAAGCAAAGACCCTGGGAGACATTCAAACAGAGTAAAAAGGAGGAGAGGGTTTTGTCCCTGCATTAGTAAGATTGTGAGATATTTTTAGAAGAGGGCTGGCTGAGATTTCAGCCTCCTCCCTTCTCTAACTCTCCTCCCCTCTTCAAGAGTAGAGAGAATTAGGAACAGTAGTCCCAAGGGACCAACACAGCTGCAAGAAATGCTTCAGAGAGCCATCCATGTCCATCTATGCGTATAATTAGCAGGCAATTCACATCCTTCTTTTATAGCAATTTTCTCATTAAAATTTCATTATTATTCCCCAAAAGACTAGCATTTCTTGCTTTTTTGTCTTTCCTATCCCTCCCCACCACTACCTCCCACAATCATTTCTCCTGGAGATAGAATGGAAAGAACCTTGAACTAGCAACGTGTTTCCATGTCCCTATATCTTTGTGGCCTTGAATAAATCAGTTCTCATCTTGTGCCCTCAGTTTGCTCTTATATAAAATGAGGGAGCTGAATGCTAATGGATGACCTAGGTCAGGATGGACCATGTGGTCAATAGAAAGAAAGAACAGAGGGGTAACAATTGCTGCTAGAACTATAGTTTCCTATAGACCACAGCTGAGAACACACTGACCTAAAGGCAAGAAGTACCTGTATGATAACAACAAGAGTAATAATCTTCTAGACTGCTCTTTGATTTCCCTCATTTGACTGATTTGCATTGTGAATCATCCAGTGAACTCTTAATTCCTCCAATACTCATTTGGCCTCTCCCCTTCCATTAGGAAGGCAAATAAAAGTGACTGTAATTAGGAAGACCCCTAATTTTTTCCCATACTCTGTAATGCAACCAAACTGTGATGGTTACTGCTTTTCAACCCAGCATTCCATCTCTGCCTTCTTGCCTTTGCAAGGTTATCCCCCCCTGTTTGGAATGAACCTCTGCTTCTTAGACTCCTTACTTTCAAGATTCACTTCAGAAAATAATTTCCTCCTGACGAAGCCTTTTCCTCTAATTAGTTTGTTCTCTCCTCAGATTACATCTATTTGTGCAAATGGTGTAATTTTCCAGTAGAATATAATCTCTTTAAAGTAATCTCTTTTCCCTTTTTGTTTTTCTTTCTAATCTAAAGCTTTTATGACAGGGTCTTACATACTGTAGGTTCTTTATCAAAGTGTGACTTGAATTTGTTTGTCTAAGCTCTATCCACTAGGGATATTCTACAGCCCAATAGGAGGAAAGAAAGGGTCCATTTCTTTATCTAGTATTGGGGAAGGCTTGAGAATCTATTGGGATCCTAGAAATAAGGGGCATTGCACAAAGATCTTGCTAAAGACTACTGGAGGAAGAGAAGAAACAAGACATGACAATGTAACAGAATACAACAAGAGATAATCCTTCAAGGATTCTATCTTGAGAAGGGAGATTCAGGACAAGTTTTTTTAGCTATAGCAGATGGGTTCTGGATTATACTTTTAGTATAATAGTGTATTGACTCAGTGTATTGGACTTATTCACCAACATTGGGTGAACTAGAGGAATGGTAAAAATAATTCAGAGGAGTAGAGACTTTAGAGAGATCATCTACCTAGGAATTTTTAACCTAAGAACTTGTTTTAAAAATATTTTAATAACAGAATAGTTTCCTTTGTATTCCTATGTGTTTTGTTTTGTGCATTTTAAAAACATTCTAAGGGATCCATAGGCTTTTTCATCAGACTGACAAAGGTGAGGTCATTACACAAAAGAATCCCTGACAGGCTCAGAGAGGGTAAGTAATCTTTCCAAACTAGCAGGCAAAGCTAGTTAGTACTCTGACTCCAAATCTTATGCTGTTTCCAGCATATCACATCATCTCTCTTAGAAATAGTCTGGCTTCATCAGATCTCTCAAGTCTATCTTGTATTTCTTTCCAATGTGTATGTTATTCCCCAGCCAAAATGGACTCACTCACTCTCTCTCTCTCTCTCTCTCTCTCTCTCTCTTTCACACACACACACACACACACTCATTCCCCCCCCTCACTCCAGCTCACTTCATCAGGTCTTGATTGTTTTATCAGTAACCTTAGATTAGTGAATTCTTAGATGAGCAGAATCTAAAGGCATATAAATATTGTGACCACAGTGGGGTTGGTCCTTATGATGTCTCAGGTGATCCTTAAACACAATCTGTTATATCTTACTTCTGTATTTTTTCCTGTCTTTCCTTTATTTACCTTCCCTGATGTCTTCTGGAGGTATTGCTCCTCCCCTTCAGACCCACAGGACACTTTGCACTTTTCTACCATACTTGTTGGGTAATGTGATTGTACTGCAGTTATGTTTTTGTGTCTTATTTAAGCTCTCAGAGGACAGGACAGGGAACATGTCCAATTTAAACCATGCATCTCCCTTTCTCCCTCCACCATTAAGAAGCCTAGTTCTTAATACATGTTTACTGAGTTGTGGATGGCTGTCTCTTGGAAGGAGGCATTTGGATGAGATGACACTTCTGTGGCCCTGGGAGTCTGAGACTTCTTTGTATAAACTCATGTATTGTCCTGCTCTGGGGACTTTTGGAGGGGTAGGGGGAAGGGCAGCTCAGTCTCCCAGTTCCAGCATTTTCCTTCTGAAGGGAATTAATAAAGTGGAAAGAAGCACAGCTCATGCCAAGAGCCCCTGGCTATCAAGCAAATGTCATTGACAGAGTTCCCTGCCTGGTGCCTGGATCTGGTGTTATGTTCCCAAACCAAATCTATCTCCCTTCTCCCCATCCCTTTTCTCTGTAGGGGCCAGGTCCAGTCTGCTGTTCAGCTGTAGCTTCTGTGGAGCAGGGTCCATTCCCCCTACCACCACCATCACCACTGACTGACAATGCCCTGGCTGGAATCAATAGGAATCTGAATGACCACCAAGAGCTGAAGATGTTTTGGGAAAGGTCATCGAAGAAGACTAATGGAGAGGGAAGGGGGTAGGGAAGGAGCATGACCCCAAGGTAGCCAGTTAAGGGCTCAGGAAAAGGGCAGGAACCTGACCAGTCTAGAAGGCAAAGGGGATGAAAGGCTGTGTCACCATGGCTCAGGGAGGAGCAGTGGGGAGAAGATCAGTACTTTGGGGGTGAGGGGTGGTGGTAGAAGGAAAATGGAATCATCTCTTTCCCCACACCTCTCTATATATTTTCTGAACTTATATTCCCTTTGTTCCCTGGAATAATCTCTTTTTTCTGTTCACCTGAACAGGTATTCTTTAATACTCAATAAAATGCCACTCCCTTCAGGAGGTCTTCTTTGATCCTCCAACACTATCAATTGCTGTCACCCCCTCAGACCTCACCAAGTATTTTGTTTTGGTCATTCTCATGGGATGTGTGGATTATAGCATCTGGGTTGTTTTATCCCCCAGTCAAATTAAGTTCCAATTAGGCCAGAATTTTGTTGGCTTTTTTTGGAGGGGGGGGCAATAGGCTTAAATGACTTGCCCAGGGTCACAAAACTAGCATATGTCAAGTGTCTGAGGCCACATTTGAACTCAGGACTTCCTGACTCCAAGGTCAATGCTCTATTCACTGTGCCACTTAGCTGCCCCAGGACCATGTTTTACAGAAACTTTTTAATTTCCCTAAGTGTCTGGCACAAAACTCTCTTTACACAGTAGGTGTTTAATAAATGTCTATTAGCAAGCTAGGTGATCATGTATTAAGAGTACTGGATTTGCAATCACAAAGGCCTAAATTCAAATACTTATTTGATGTGTGACCCTAGGCAAGTCACTTAATTCTGTTTGCCTCAATTCCTTATCTGTAAAATGAGCTGGAGAAGAAAATCAAGAAAATCCTAAATGAGGTCATGAAAAATTGGACATGACTGAAACAACAGAACAATAACTACCCTCACTGATCCCCTCTATAAAAGACATGTTTTCAAGAAAGATACAAAAGAAGGCATATCTGAAAACAGATTAAAGTGTTTCCTCTCCTAGTAGGATATAGCAACAGGAACCTAAACCTTAATCCCAGAACTACCACTGGAAGAGACCAGAGGTATTACCTATTCTAATCTTTTCCTAAAAGATGAATCTAATCTGCAACATCACTGTTAACTCCCCTGCTTGAAATTTTCTAGTGATGGAATTGCTCTCTACTGCCTGTTAAGTTAAAGGAATGAAACTCTAAGTCCAAAACTAAGAGCCAAGAGAGCCATGTTTTACTTCTAGAACTACCACTGGATGACCTTGAGCAAGGTTACTTTAGTTTTTGGGGTATCAATATCCTAATCAGTAAAATGAGGCACCAGATCATTTTTAAGGTCTCTTCTTTAAATGACATCCTTACGGTAAATTAGAGAGGATTTCAGGATAGGGTTGTGGGATGAATAATGGAAAAACTATATTCTAATTTCTCAAGTTTTTACTCCTTCCTTATTCCTGATATTACTGTGTATATATATATATATATATATATATATATATATATGAAACATAATAACATTATATGTGATATATATATATATATATATATATAGTGGTCCAGTGGATGGAGCACTGGCCCTGGAGTCAGGAGTACCTGAGTTCAAATCCGGTCTCAGACACTTAATAATTACCTAGCTGTGTGGCTTTGGGCAAGCCACTTAACCCCATTTGCCTTGCCAAAACCTAAAAAAATAAAATAAAATAAAAATAAAAATATTTTATAAGGGTACCAAAGAGGGGTTGCTGTCTGCATTGATAGAGGAAATAACCAAATCAGTGAAGTAAAAGATCTTTGGAAGTACTGATTAATAATAATAATATTAATAATGATAATAATAGTAACTTGGAATTCTCTCCCTCCTTATCTCTGTCTCCTGGCTTTTTGACTTTCTTCTTCTGATTTCTTAAAGGGAGCCTGTCCTGATTTCTCTTCGTGTTTGTGTCTACCTCTGTTGATTATCTCCAGTTTACCCTGTTTGTACATAGTTGTTTGGATATTGTCTGCTTTCATTAGACTATGAGTTCCTTGAAGGCAGGATCTGCTTTCTTTGCAAAATCAGCACTTAATATGATGACTGGCACATAGTAAACACTCATTAAATGCTTACTGACAGAATGACTTCATTCATTACTTTATTGGAGCCTTATAATAGCTTGATGAGGTAGAGAGTGTAAGCAATTTCTCCATTTTACAGATGAAGAAACTGAAGTTGCCCAAGGTCACAGAACTAGTAGGTGGTAAACCCAGTCCTCAAAGCCAGGTATTCTGGGCTTCAAATTCAGTGCTCCTTCTACTACAGTGCAGTGCATTCTCAGCATGATCCAAATGAGCAGAATCTCAGCTCATTATCATACCTGCTGCTTCCCGAGTTATCTCAAGAGAACTCTAAATAAATGTCCACTCAGTCATTAAGATTGTCCTATATAGAAGCACTACTGCTATCTTTGTCTCTCCTTAATCTCTTGGGTTGTTATATGAAACAGATGAGGTCATATTTATTAGCACAGATGAAGTAGGTGATTAATAAATGTGTATTCCCTTCCCTCTCTTCCACCCCCAATGACTTGGAAGGACAAGAAATGAACACCAGATGTGTGGAATCAGGTCTCTCCCTGACCCTTATTAGCTGTGTGCCTTTGGTCTAGTCCTTTTACCACAGTCTTGATTTTGCCATCTGTAAAATAGTTACAATAAATCTTATGGTACTTACTTCTGTTTCACAGTAAAGGAAACATTCATAAACCTTAAAGCATCATATAAATGTGAATTATCATTAATATTCTTCAGCAGCTTTATCCCTTCCCTCATTCCCACCCAGAGGCATCTCCCTTCTCCCTGCCCAGAACTACCCACATCACCTGGATATTTCTCTTGATGATGTCCCGGGTGAGCTGAACCTTGCCAGTGCTAGGATCCACCCCAGCCAGCGGCACCATAACCTCACCAATGACATCATCCCGGGAGAATCGGTCAAAACTGAGGACCAGAAAGTGCAGCACGAGATCCTGTAGCTGGCTGTAGGGGATACCATAGAAAGTAAAGGTCTCATCGAACACAGGGTCCAGTGTCCTGCGTAGCACTCTTGTCTTCACACGGTGCCGTTTGTCTGGGAGGATGGTCATTTTGATGTAGGGATCGGAACCCTGGGTCTGGTCATCCATCACTGGCAGCCCATGAGCCTCTTGGATTGTCACTACCAGGGCTTTTTTAGGGAAATTATAGTCCACTGAGAAAGTAAGGGACCCCAGCATAACATCCTCTTCTGGAGAAGATGGGGAAGCAGTTTTGCTTCCCCCAGGGGTCAGGCTCTGGACCGGGCTCAGTTCATCCCCATAGTCCACCTTAATGGGGAGCTGATCTATACAAGGGCTAGTGCTCAGTAGCCCAGGACTCTTCTCTCGGTTTAGGAGACCTGATTCAGCTGCATCCACCAATAGATTCCCTCTTCCACCATCCCTCCCTGGGCCACCTTTGTCTCTCCTCACTCGGATGATTTTCTTCTTATTGCTGAGTGTTTCAGGGTAGATACTGATGCCTTTGAGCATGTGGATAAACTTGTAAGGAGGTGTCTTGTGCTTCTTCTCAGCCTGTTGGTGGCAGCAGGTCCAGACAAAGACTGTTACAGACACAGACACCACCAGCACGGTGGCCCCAATGAGCCCCAACACCACTGGGGATACATCTGAGGGAAAACAGAGCATAGTCAAGACTGGAGGACCACCTTCCATATCTCCCCTGCCCCATATCCCCTCTTATTCAATCATTCAGAATCATAGGATCTCAGTGCTGAAAATAAGTCCATAATTAAACAGGATCTTCCCTACCGACCCACCCCAAAACATCTCTAATAGAACTTGCAGTGAAAGTGACTTCACTATCTGTCAAAAAGGAAAATTTCTTCCAAGTTAGAGCTCTCCATTTTGAACAGTTCTAACTTGGAAGAAATTTTCCTTTTTTTTGAGTCAAAATTTCTCCCCCTGAGAATTCCCCTCTCTCTCTTTTGATTTTCCCTTTGTTCCTATTTCTGCTCTCTGGGGCTAAGCAGTACAATGATTAGATCTGGGAACAGAAATTTTGGGTTCAAATTCCAGCATTATTTCTTACCTAAATGACCTTTGAAAATCATTTAACAAGCATTTGCTATGTGTTAAGCTAAACTTTATATATGTGGTAAACATGATGTCAAGCACTTTACAATGATCTCATTAGATCCTTATGACAGCTATGAGGTAAGTGCTATCATTCCCATTTTACAGTTGAAGAAATTGAGGCAAACAGTTAAGTGACTTGCCCAAGGTCATATAGCTAGGGAGTATCTGAGGCTGGATTTGAACTTGTCTTCCTGATTCCAGGCCCAACACTCTCTCCACTGAGCCATCTAGTTACCTCCATTTTAGTTATTCCACTTAACAAAATTAATCTGGATCTGCCCCCAGATAAGACAAAAACAGAAATAAAATAGGCCCTGTCTTCAAAGAGCTTACAGTCTATCTATACATATACTATATATGTAAGTATATATCTATACAGAAATATATGTACAAAACATACATGTGTTTCTATAAATATATATCTATGCATAAATATATACATACATATATATTTATAAAATAAAAGTGAAGATAATTTTTTTGGAAAAGATATTAGTAGCTGGGAGGATTAGGAAAGTCCTCATGTTGAAGATGCTTGATCTGAATTTTAGACAACACTAGGGATTCTAAGAGGAGGGAGGGCAATCCAGGCATGGGAGACAGCCAGAGCAAAGTTATCCAGATGGGAGGTGAAGTATGATGTGAAAAAGAGCAAGAAGGTCAGTTTAGTTGGCCTTCTCAGTATGCTACTAGAAGATCTTGAGTAGGGAAATGACATAATCATACCTATGATTTGGGAAAATCACTACGTCAGGTCAATGAAAGATGGGGAGAAACTTGAGACAAAGACTTTTTGTAAAAGTCCTCACATCTTACTCCTATTTACTTTCAGTAGGGTGAGGCAGTGCCTTGGAGGGATGTGGTAGAGGGATTCCTGCTCAGGGATTAACTGGCCTCTGAGATTCTGTGATTTTTATATTCCCAGAACTCCAGTATAAGTTACTCTACATAATGGGTAACTCAGTCACTGATAAATGTATAACTAGGAGGTTGCCGAAAATATCACTCTAGTCATAAACCTGGAAAAGTATTGTGCCAGGTTTGAGAAAGCATAGGATTTAGATAAATCAAGTCACAGCCATTTTAAGGGTCTCTATATACCCGCCATTGTCTATCAAAAGACTTCGGTTTTGGGGGCCGCTAGGTGGCACAGTGGATAGAGCACTGGCCCTGGAGTCAGGAGTACCTGGGTTCAAATCAGATCTCAGACACTTAATAATTACCTAGCTGTGTGGCCTTGGGCAAGCCACTTAACCCCATTGCCTTGCAAAAAATAAAAAAGACTTCAGTTTTAGTTCTGACTCTGGCACTTACTATGAGTTTAGAGAAAAAAAGGAGAAAGGAAGGAAAGGGAGAAAGGAAGAAAGGGAAGGAAGGAGAAAAAGAAGGGAGAAAAGTAAAAAAGGGAGGAAGGAAAGGAGGGAAGGAAGAAAAGAATAATGGAAAAAAGAAAAAGAAGCATTTATATAATATCTACTACATGCTGAGCACTACTTTGAAAGAGTTATCTCATTTGATAATGTCAGTCACTTTAACATCTAGCTCTCAGTGTCCTCATCTGTAAAACAAGGAGGTTGGACCAGTCTCCAAACTCCTTTCAAGTTCTGACATGTTATGATTCTGTGGCAGGTGAATCTTCTGTCATTTAAGTAGGTCAATTTTAGCCATGCTAAAGATGTAAATGGTATGACCACAGACACAGGCAAATGGCATTGGGGGGGGTGAGATTAAGGAGATAAAAGGGGATATAGGGAGAAGGGAAAAGGAAAATGAATAATTTTATATCTGAAAATTAGAGAATATCAAAGATGATATTTAAATCATATGATTTAGAGATCAATTAACTACTTACAGATGAGAGGTAAGTGATTTGCCCTAGGTCAAACAGCTAAAGAGTGAATGGATTTGAACTAGAACCCAAACATATGTTGAGATAGATTAATTTTTTTAAATAAGGGCAAATTAGGAATAAAAATAGAATCAATGGGTTAACTATTCTGATACAGAGGACTGAGACCACACTTTTTCTTCCTCTGATCATTGTCTTCTCTACCCAGAAGATTTTCTGATGTGGCTAATTCCAGATTTTGCTTGAATTTTCTAGGTAGCTAAAACCAGAGACCTGAATGATCTGAAGAAGAAGAAACCTGGATAAGAATGGGATGGAGTGGAGAAAGGCAGTTTAAAAGCACAGAATTTTCGAGTCTGGAGTAGCTGTCTCCTGGCAACTCATACCTAAAAGAATCCCTCACAATCTTCCCTATAATATAGTCTACAAGTGGACAACTAATCTTATGTATCACATCTTTTTTTTTCTAATGTTTTCTTTCTTCCATTTGGATTTGATTCTTCTCTCATAAGATGATCAATATGGATCTATTGTTTAGCATAGTTATAAATTTCAGATTGCTTTTTATCAGGGGAAGGGGGGAAAGAGAGGGAGGGAAAAACATAAAACTCAAAACCTAGCAAAAAAAGTGATTAATAAAAACTACCCTTGCATGTAGTTGTAAAAACAAATAAAATAGTTTTTTAAAAAATTAAAAAAAAAAACCTAAAAAATTTAAAAAACAACAAAAACCCCAAGTGGACATCTAATCTATTACTCTCATCCTCATTCTCTTTGATTTAGCATCACTGGTCCCCTGGTTGTCCCTCATACCTGGAATGCTCCCCCCTTCCTCAATTCTGCCTTCTGGTTTCCCTGGCTTTCTTCAAGTCTTCCACAGAAAATCTTCTCTAAACAGGCTTCCTTAATCTCAGTGTCTTCCTTCTCTCTGAGATTATCTCCAATTTATCCTGTCATTATCTTGTTTGCACATAGTTGTTTGCATGCTATCTCCTCCATTAGAAATGTAAGCTCCTAGAGAGCAGGACTGGTTTTTGTTTTGTTTTGATATTGCCTTTCTTTGTATGCCCAGGGTTACCACATTCCTTGGCATACATCAGGGGGTTAATAAATGCTTGTTGATTTAGCTTAATCTAAGATTTCTAAGAAGGTATTATATCACCACTCCCATGCCACTGCCAAGGCAGCACAGTCTACTTCTGGTAGCTCTAGTAGTTAGGAAGTTCTTCCTGATATAAAACTTAGTGCAAGGCCTGCAATACTCCAATAGTATGATTTTTGACTGACTTCAAAACTGAATTTAACTCTTTGTAACTTCTATCTATTGCTTCTGTTCCAAACAGAACAAACTTCATTTTCTTCCACTAGCTAGTTCTTCAAATACCTGATGATAGCTATCGATGCCCTGTTTCTTTCTCAAGGCAAACCATCCTAGTTCTTTCAACTAATCATCTTCCTATATCATGAACTCAAGACTCTAGATGCCCCTCTTTGGAACCGCTGCAGCTGATCTGCAGCTGATCAATGTTCTTTCTAAGTGCCACAGAGGACTGAACACAGAATTCCAAATATGTTCTGATGAGTTCACACTACAGCAGCTTATCTTAATAAGCTCAGTAGCTTAAGATGGCACTAGCTTTTTGGGGATTGTCATAGCAACACAAGTTGACTCAAGCATGGGCTTAATAGATTAAGAAGTCAAAAGGATCCTGACAGACTGAAAGGCTGAGCTGGAATCAACAAAATGAATTTTAACAGGGATAAATATATAGTCTTTCATTCATGTAAAAAAAAATTAGATGATAAAAATAAAGAAGGGTCACAAAAGATTCATTTATGGGAAGAGCTAGAGTCTGATCTCAGAGAACTACAAACTAGATCTGAATTTACTTTGAAAAAAATTAAAGGGTTCAAAGTAGGCCCAAGTTCCCTGAATATCCTAGCTAGAAATAATGGAATAGGTGCTAAGTCAAAACCCCCCTAAACCTGAAGATACTCAAGTGCCAGGATGCCTCAGTGATATGGTAAAAACTTACATCTAAAAGGTCAGGGTCTCCTATTATATCCAGACCAACACTAGCTATCCTGTTCCTACTTTATCAGGCCACTGGGTTCAGATGGTTCTGGAAGAAATGGTGAGAATGGTGTCTTTGTACAATAGTCTTCACTTTAATTTAAATCCTATACATGTCATGACATCATTTAGAATCAAGGACAATAATAACAACAACAACAAGGTGTGAATGACTGAAATGACTGACAAAAAACTAAGGCTAAAAATAAAGAAAAAAGTTTAGGCTGTACTTTTTTTTTTATGTTTTTGCAAGGCAAACAGGGTTAAGTGGCTTGCCCAAGGCCACACAACTAGGTAATTATTAAATGTCTCAGAATGGATTTGAACCCAGGTATTCCTGACTCCGGGGCCAGTGCTTTATCCACTACCCACCTAGCCGCCCCTAGGCTGTACTTTTTAAAAATTTTTATTTATTGAAGGCAATGGGGTTAAGTGACTTGCCCAAGATCACACAGCTAGGCAATTATTAAGTGTCTGAGGTTACATTTGAACTCAGGTCCTCCTGACTCCGGGGCCAGTGCTCTATCCACTGAGCCATCTAGCTGCCCCCTGTATTTTTAAGAATAGACTTTTCCGGGGGGCGGCTAGGTGGCATGGTGCATAAAAGCACTGGCCCCGGAGTCAGGAGGACCTGGGTTCAAATCCGGTCTCAGACACTTAATAATTACCTAGCTGTGAGGCCTTGGGCAAGCCACTTAACCCCATTGCCTTGCAAAAACCTTAAAAATAAAAAGTTTTCCAAAACAAAGTGATCAAGCATCACCTTGAGCTGCTCAGATCACAGTGGTAATTTTATAAGTAGAAAAGTGACAAACTATATCATGAACTCAAGACTCGAGGTGCCCCTCTCTGGAACCGCTGCAGCTGATCTGCTCTTTTTTCTCAATTTTCTCATTCTATTTATTATAATCCTTCTAGTACCCAGCTTTCAACCTGGGAGTCATCTTTGACTCTTCACCCTATTCAATCAGTCTTATCGATTCTTCCTCTGCAATACTTACATCCAATCTCTTCATAGCTATCATCCTGGTTCAGGCCCTCATCACTGTTCTTGATTATTGTCCTTCATTCTCAAAGAGACAATGACATCACTATTTAAGACTCAAGTTACAATGTGTCTGAATATGGCTGATCATAATAATATAAGCTTGAAATGCTCTACTGGAGGTCATGGGGGAAAAAAAAGGCTAAATAGGCTATGTGAACATTTGGGATAGATTCTTAAAATTTGTACAGTTTAAGTTTCTTTTAACCATTACTATTGTAACAATCTCTTAATTGGTCTTTCTGCACCCAGTATCTCCTCCACCCCCCCTTACAAATCTACATAGCTGATATTTCTTTTTTTGTTTTTGTTTTTGTTTTTGCAAGGCAATGGGATTAAGTGACTTGCCCACAATCATACAGCTAGGTAATCTTTAAGTGTCTGAGGCCAGATTTTGAACTCAGATCCTCCTGACTTCAGGGCCTGTGTTCCTTCCACTGCAGCACCTAGTTGCCCAGATATTCTTTTTTGGTTTTTTGTTTTTGCAAGGCAATGGGATTAAGTGACTTGCCCAAGGTCTGATATTCCTTTTTAAGGGGCAATCAGGGTTAAGTGATCTACCCAGAGTTACACAGCTAAAAGACTCCCACTGCTGCATGCAGGGCCATCTCCAGTTGACCTGATCCATATCTGACCACTGGACCTAGATGGCTTGGGAGGAGAAAGTGAAGCTGGTGACTTTGCACAGCACCCCCTCATTTAAATCCAACTCATTGTCATGTTAGTTGTCATTGTCTACTTCAAGAATGAAGGACAGGGACAGCTAGGTGGCACAGTGGATAGAGCACTGGCCCTGGAGTCAGGAGGACCTGTGTTCAAATCCAGTCTCAGACAGTTAATGATTACCTAGCTATGTGACTTTGGGCGAGTCACTTAACTCCATTGCCTTGCAAAAACAAACAAAAAAGAAAGAACAACAAAAAAGAATGAAGGACAAACATCAAATCTGAGTCTGGATTTGAATTCAGGTTCTCCTGACTCCAGGGCCGGTGCTCTATCTGTCACACCTGATCTGATCCTAAAATGGATATTTCTTTTTTTTTTGCAAGGAAATGGGGTTAAGTGACTCGCCCAAGGCCACACAGCTAGGTAATTATTAAGTGTCTGAAGCCAGATTTGAACTCAGGGACTCCTGACTCCAGGGCCAGTGCTCTATCACCACCTAGCTACCCCCTAAAATGGATATTTCTAAGCAATATGTCTGATAATGTTACTCTTTGCTCAATAAATTTTGGTGGCTTGCAAATGCCTTTAGGATAAAATTCAAACTTTTCTGTTTGGCATGTAAAGGCCATCATAATCTGGCTCTAGCTTATTTTTTCCATGCCTATTGCACATTGCTTATCTTCAATGGCCTAATTACTTTCCCCTGTACCCCAATTGATCAATCATGGTTGGACCACATGACTTCTGAGACCTCTTATATCTCTGTAACTATGATCTCATCATTTCCTGCCTTCATGTATTTGCACAGACCATCTAGTATGCCTGGAATGTACTCCCTCCTTAACTTCATTTAAGATTACTCAATTTTCTTTGAACAATTAATTCAAGTGCCCATCCCATAAGAGGGCCTGCACTATATAGCTATAAATTTATTTTTATACTATTTAGTTAGAAATTTATTTAATCTATATTTGCATTTTCTTCACAGTATAATAGAATTTAGACCTGGAAGGGACCTTAGTTTAGCCCCCTCATTTTGTTGATGAGAAAATAGAGATGCAGACTTGCCTAAAGTCATATAAGAAGTAACAGAAGTGAGTTTCAAAATTAAGTCCTTTGACTCCAAAATTTGTACTGCCTCTGAGAAAGAATTGAAAAAAAAAAAACCCAGAAAACATCAAGAGAAATAAATGATCTTTTAAGTACCAGATCTAATGACCTTTTCTCACTCCATATCTTTCTTGACCTCTGTAGCCTTTGGCACTGTATCATCCTCCTTAATGTCCTCTTCTCTCTTTTTAGGTTTTCCTAACACCACTCTTCTGGTTCTTTTCATACCTAACTGACTTTTCCTCAGTCTTCTTTATTGGATCTTCATCTACGTCATGTCTAGCCCTTGAGGTTTCCCCAGGGCTTTATTCTGAGCCCTCTTCTATTTTTTTTTCCTCATCAGCTCCCATGGATTAAATGATCATCTTTAAACTGATGATTCTCAAATTTACTTATCTAACCCTAACCTCTCTGCTGACCTCCGGTCTCACATTTTCAGCTACCCCATTAGATATTCTATAATGAATGTTCTGTAGATATCTTAAACTCAATATGTCCCAAACTATCTCATTATCTCTGTCCTGCCCTCCATATTCCCCCCCCTTTCCAAATATACCTATTTCTGTTGACCATACCACCATCCTTCTGGTTGCTCAGATATCTAAATTACATCTCAGCTCAACTCCTTATTCTCCCTTACACTCCATAATATCCAACCAAGGACTGTGAATTTTATCTTCATAATATCTCTCATATAAGTCCCTTTGTCTCTGATGCAGTAGCTCAATCACCTGACCCATATACTGTTGCAATAGCTGGTGGGCATACATATATATCCCTTTCCAGTCCATCCTCAGTTATCTAAGTGAATTTCCTAAAATGTAATTTCTTAAAATATATTCCTAAAATAATCTGTATTTGCATTTTCTTCACAGTATAATAGTCCCCTACTCAATAAGCTCCAGTGGTTTCCTATTGCTTTCAGAATCAAATGCAAACAAACAAAAATAGACAAGAAGTGGCTTAACAATTAAACCTTCCCCCTACCAGCTGGGTGTAATTTAACTTATTGCCATTAAGTGTTGTAGTGGATCCTAGTGAAGTAGTTCTCATGGTAAGATTGTTTGCACTATTATATTTGGGTCAGTTCTCTTTACTTTCTACGGGAGGCAGTGAATAAAAAAACAAACAAGAATAAACTATCACTCATTCTGAGAGGTACTTGTTTGATTCATCAATGGCTCAATGATAAAGGAACTTTGCAACAACTGAAAATAATTCAAAGCCCTTACCTTTTTTTTTTCATACCTTTCTAGTCTTCCTAAAACACCTACTAGCAATTATTCTGTGATCCAATGGCACTGGCCCTCCAGAAAGGAATTCCTCTGATCTCTGGGCATTTCCCTTGGCTATCTCTTATGTTTGGAAATTTCTTCTTTCCTCACTTCTAGCTCCTGGTTTTCTTAGTCTTCTTTAAGTCCCAGCTAAAATCTTATCTTCTGGAAGCCTATCAAAATCCTTCTTAATTCTATTGCCTTCCCTCTGTTGATAGTTTTCTATTGATCCCGTATATAATTTATTTGTTTATAGTTGTTTACATGTTATCTTCCTGACTAATTTATATCAGGGACTGACTTTTGTCTTTTTTTGTACCCCAGTGCTTAGTATAGTGGCTGATAGACATGAAGCACCTAAATTTTTATTGCCTAAATCAAACACTATCACTATTACATACATATTAATTAAACATCAAAGCAATTAAATCCTTAAAGGAAGAGGATCAAAATGCATATAATAAAAGTAGGAAACTTCAATACATCATTAATGGGAAAAGGACAAATCAAAATTAAACAAGACAAAAGTGATAAGTTTAAACAGATAATTGAAAGAAAACTATTTAGTAGACATATGATGAGTATAATGAAGAATTCTATTTTTTAAAAAACTGCATTGTAGTTTTACAAAAATTGAATATATCTAGGACAGAAAGAATTTACAAATAAGGGAATAAAGACAAATCTTAGAGACTAGATTCTAATACTATAAAATCATAATCCACTGCCTATATTTTGACCAAAAGATAAGCCCTAAAAGGAGCCTAAACAATAACTTGCTAAAAAAATGCATGTGTCAAAGACAAAATTATAGAAACAATAAACAACTATTTAAAAAATGATAATAGTAATATAAAATATAAAAAATTATGGGCTAGAGTAAACCAATCCTCGGAATCAAATTTATTAAATTATTAAATAAAATATTTATATTGACAAAAAAGAATTAATGGGCTAAATATGTGGTTAAAATTAGAAAATCGACAAATAAACATCAAGCAGCATTAAAGAGGAAATTACTAAGATGAAAAATTAGAATTACCAATAAAACAGTCAAATCACTAAACAAAATAAAGAATATTTTGCAAAGGCTAAGACAATTGATAAATTGCTAGCTTATAGCTATCCTCATGTTGTCCTAATTTCCAAATCAATCCACGCCATATGCATGTAAGCTACTTGAAGGCAAGTACTATGTGATTGTTTATTTTTATTCCCAGCATCTAGCACTGTGCTGGACATAGGTGTAGCAGGTGCTAATTGACAGAAAAAAATATGCACAATGACTACACCAATATAAATGGAAACAAAAACAACAAAAACCCCTGAAAGTGAATACCGTATAATTAAACTGACCAAAGTTGGTTCTGAAGGAGAGATGAGAAAATACATATTGTCAGAAGTTAAAATTTTATATTTATTAATATGATATGTATAATGAAGTTAATAATAGTATCTTAGTTTCTAGAGTTCCCTTTTCATGGGCAGGCAGTAGGTCTGGGAAAATAGTGAAAACAAAGTAACAGAAGTAATCCATCAATCATGACAGGTCCTGCCCTGAATTGTGCTTGCCTGTGTTAAGTGAAGTATATAAGTATTACTGTACTATATGCTGTAACCCCCAAATTATACAGTCAACCCAGTATTTCCACAGGACTCCTACTTGAATAATCACAAGTGATGAAATCATTGTATGGTGGGCTTGACCTGGGATGATCACTCAAAGTCCCAAATCTGATGATTCTCTGATTCACCTTCCCACTTATGATCAAGTATAAAATATCTGATTCCAACAGTAAGGTAGAGCTCCAAGAAATAGAGTAATTCCATGATTTGAAAACTGGTTCCTTGTGGGATGCAGTGGATAGAGTACAGGCCCTGGAATCTGGAGGACCCAAGTTCAAATCCGACCTCAGAGACTTAATAATTACTTAGCTGTCTGACCTTGGGCAAGGCACTTAAGCCCATTGCCTTACAAAAACTAAAAAAAAAAAATTGGTTCCTTGCAAAGAAAGTAATGAACCACTATATGATTTACTGGCACTTTGTCTCTGGACTGTTTTTGTCTTGTTCTGATTAGAGATAGCTCAGTAAGAATTTGGTTAACAACCTCCTGTTCTCCTTTGCAAAGATAGACATGAAACATTGCCTGAATTAGTTAGTTTTAATTAACTATTCCCCCCCCCATCCTTTTAAAATATTAGTTACAAGAAATGTCTCCTTGGGGAGGAGAAAATAGACATACATTTGGAAATGAAAATGATGCAAAAAAACAATAAAAATTTAAATTTGAAAAATGTTAAATGAAAGAAGGTATAAAGAAGCAAATTTCACTCAATATAAAGAAGATTTTTCTAACAATTAGAGTTGTACAATAATGGAACTTACTTGTGAAGTAGTGAGCTCTCTATCACTCCAACAATTTAAACAGAAAATGGATGACTACCTGTCAGTGATGCTGAGGAGGGAATTCTTACAGCGAAATGGCAGATTAGACTAAGTGATTTTTAGCTCCTTTCCAACTCTAGAAGTATGTGAATGCTGATATAAATCAAGAAGGAAAATGGAATAAATTTTAAAAGACAATTTTTAAAGAAAAATTTTGTATGACTGAGTCTCTCTATTTTGCCTAGTCTGGAAGTGCAGGGGCTATTCTGGAGCCCAATCCTACTACTGATTGATTGACAAGGAAATTTTGACCTGTTTTATTATCAACCTGGACCTGTGACTCCCCCCACTCCTGGGGGTTCACCTATACTGATGCTGAACTTAATAATGTCTTATCTATAATCTGTATTTTAACAAATATTTGTTGATCAATGCATATAGCTAGAGAAATGTAGAAGCTTCATCAAGAACGAAGGGTCATAAGTGGAAGCTTGAAAGTCTAAACAATGATCATTCAGAAGGAGATGCTCTTGTAGTGTTTATTCACCAATATAGTACTTTCATGAACATGAAGAAAATTGGGTTAGACTATGAGAAGGTAGACCTAGAGAACCATAAAATGCTAGTGTTTGTTAGTCTGATCTCCACAATTAAAAGATAAGGGAAATGAAGGCAATTTCTGAGCATTATCTGAAATTGTGATCTAAGGGATGAAATACTAGAGGAGAGTTTAGCTACAAAATTTGGGTCCTAGTCTCTTATGCAGTAATTTACTTTATTAGAGAGTACCTTGCTTCTTGTTATCATAGTTGGTGAAATTTTCAACTCCTGAACTGAGGATGAAAAAGATACTGATTTTCTCGTTTGTGAATCAGACTCATAGCCCAAATACTTCTGAGTACAGCCCAAAACAGATTAAAAAATAATTGGCAGATATTTAACAAAATGAATACAAAAACAATAAAACATATATAATATGACATTTTAAAAGTCACTCTGCAGCCTACACAGTGATCCTTATGTATGATTTAGGAGCCCCCATTTCTCTTTGTGTTTGACACCAGTAATAGAAATCACTTCTCATTATTTTCCACTTTTCAATGTATGTTCGTGATCATTATAAGACCCTACTCTATATCAAGAGATAGTGCAGAAGGCAATCACAGGACAGGAAGAGGCATCAAAGGTCATTTAGTTAAATGCGCTCTTGAATTAAAAAAAAACCTATATAATTTTTAACAGGATGCTGAAGCTCATATTCTATATTCAAAAATTGAAAGCAAGTGAAGCTAGTAGTTAAAAAGAATTTTAGGATGATTGCGAATTACAATGTGATTTGTCATTTTGAAAGAAAACCCACTGGTATTCAAGTCAAAAGACCTGGATTTGAGGGGTAGTTCAATCAATAAACAATCAATCATTAAGCTCAGTGCCAGTCATTCTGCTAAGGGCTGAGGATACAAAAAGAGGCAAAAGACAATCCTTGTCATCAAGGAATTTATAATCGAATGGTTCTGTGTGGCCTAGGTAAGTTACTCAACCTTTCTGAGGTTACTTTCTCATCTGTAAAATGGTGATAATTATAATAGACTTTATAATAACAAACTATATAAAGCACTTTACATATTTCACATCCACCCTATGAGGTAGATACTATTGGGAATACCCCCATTTTACAGAAAGGAAGACAGATTTGGAGATGTCAGCATTATGGGATTTCAGATCTAGAGCTGGAAGAGATTTTAGAGGCCAACTAGTCTGACTCCCTCATTGTGCAGATAAAAGAAATCCAGTTCTCATTAGGGTTCTTCCCAACTTGCCTAGCTTCCATTTCCTTGTCCAAGCCAATTCTCACCCTTTCAATATTTTTATTAGGGAACTGGGACAAAAATTAAGTAACCTATTACCAAAACAGAGGAAGTGTTTTAGCAGAATTGGTGAAGGGAAGACATCAGCATCACAAGAAGAAATAACAGAGTGAAAAGAAGATCATTGCAATTCCCAAGGGAAAGTATATATATATATATATATATATATATATATATATATATATATATATATATATATGACTCCAATTAGGGAGCAGGAAGTTGAGGTGCAGATGTGGGAGAAGGACATAAAGACAGTGATTTGGACTTTGGGATTTCTCTGGGAAGAAGTGAATTGACAAGATAGCTTGCTTTTGTTTATTTGTGCCCTTTGAGCCTAGATCCACTCAAACTTGGGAGGAGGAAAAATCACCCAACCCAAGCAAGACTTTGTCCTCACTCGGGCTGGTCAATTCAAGCCTTGAAGGAACAAGTTTCCTGGACAGATTGAGAGAAGAGAGGAGGGGGAATATCATGTGAGGAAAGACAAGCTCTCTTGGCCACGACCCCCCAGTAACCATCACGTCGGTAAAGGTAAACTAACGGGGAGCAAACAGTGCGGCGGAGACTGAGAAAGTTGGGGCTTAAAGGTCTGCCTGCTAGCAGAAAGTGGAACTCCCCTATACAGGGGAAAGGTTGCTCCCTCCCTTCCCAAGCTCTTCCCTCTTTTCTCCCGTCCTCCCCTCCCCCAGGGCCGTAGCTTCTCCAGCGGGGCCAAGCGGGGCTGGGCCGGGACGGGCCGCTCCGAGATGACGTAATGCTTTCTGTGGTACACAAAGCGGCCTCCCCGGGCTCGATCCTCTCCCGCCCCGAGTCCGGCCCAGCCAGCGAGAGTTCGAATCCCCCTCCCGCCGCTCCCCGCGTGCCAGCCCCGGGGACCCGGGGAACAAAGGCCCGGGGAAGGAGGCTCGAGGCGCAGCCGGGCGGCCCAGAAATAGACATCACGTCATTCTCCCAGCCCGGCGGCACCGAACGCCATTAGGTAGCGTAGGGCAGATCCCACCATTACTGTGCAGAATCGAGCCTCCGGGAAGGCCCCCCGGCCCCTCGGCGCAGGGCCGACGGGGGGTCCGGCGGCACTGCTCGGGGCTGCTGCTCTCCCGCGCCCCCCTTCCCCCAGCCTCACTCCCGGGAGGCCGCCTCCCCTGGCTGCCAGCCACTCAGCCCACAATCCCCAAGCTGCCATCTTAATACCCCATCCCCGGTGCCACCTCCCTCCCCTGCAGCCTTATGATGTAGGGAAGGGAAGGGACACCGCCCTTCGTGCCTTAAGGGGAAGGGTTTGGCCTCCCCATACCTGCACCCCCAAAAGAAGGGGTTCACTTTGAACCTCTTGTTTCTCCTCTCTCTCTCGGTGCCTACAGTGACCCAGAAAAGATTTTTCAAACCTTTCTCCCACCCTCACCCCCACCCACCCACTACTTAGCTCTGGTCTGGTGCCAGTTCTGCTTTGCTCACTCCTGCGGTCCACATCTCCAAGGGCTTGGTTCTGTCCGTTGCCAGCTGCCCAACCTTCCTGGCCTAGGATTTTCTGCCAGGGCCCTAGTCCTGGTCAAACTCATTCCTCTGCAGTCGGGGCTTAGTATCTCTGCTATGATTCCAACCACCCCCTGCTTCATTTCCCCAACCCCGACCCCCCACTCACCAAAGCTGGGTCGAATGTTGGTGATCTCGGCCATGGCGTAATCAGCAACACTTGCCGTCAGTGGGTTCCCAGGGTCCTGAGAACTCCCGCACCCCTCTGTGAGGGCAAAGGCCGCAGCCGCAAGATACCGCTATGGGGAACGGAGCAAGCCTTCTCCTGCGATGGCTTGGCCTCAGCGTGCCAGCTGCGGGTCCACCTAAGATGCTCTAGGGATGCTCTGAGCTAAAGATGCAGGTGCAGCCAGACTGGTCCTGATGCGAGGTAAGCTCCGCCCTTTTCCGAACAGTCCCGGGCACAAGGCTCCGCCTCTCTCCGAACAGTTTCAGACCGGCGGTCCCTCCACTTTCCGAAACATGCCGAAGAAGAGACCACGCCTAATTTCGAAGCTCTTGGGCGAAAGGCCCCGCCTTTTTACGAGTATTCTGGGAAAAGTGGAAAAACCTGGAGGCCAGAAGGAGGAGACTGGCGACTTAAAGCTTTCTTTCCTTGATGATCTTAGGAAATCCTATAGCTCAGATGACTAGGTCTTAAAATAGTGACAGAATGTTCTAGGTGACAGAGAAGTAGAAAAACAAATTTCAGATTGTTTGACTTTCGTTATTGATTAGATCACTGCTGTTACGGTGCATTTCTGTGTGACTACAAAGTGTTATTATGGAACCTTTCATAAACTCTAGTCTAAATGTTAGTAATTAAGGATCAAACCGCCAAAGCTGCGAGTTAAAAATCACGTCCTTATAATTTAGAATATCTTCTCTCCAATTAGCCCTCTAGGATCATATAATTACATAGCTTTACAAAACAAAACCAAAAATGAAAAAAAAAACTCTCCCAAACAGAAACACTCCCCTCAAAAGAAAATACCTTACACCAAATTATCAGCGTCACCTTTGTTACAGAAATGTGGCCTCTAAGATTGTGCTTTAAAAAAACCGTATGAAAGTCATCACTATTTAAAGTGAATTTTAGTATAAGATATTTGGACGAGGGCTTATAATTTATTCACAACCGTGTAGGACTTGGTACGGAATTAGATCCTTGTTAGGAGCTCATAATGCATAACTACTCCAATATTTTATTTATTTTTTTAGTTTGACAGAATACAACCCCTGAATCTCTTTCCAAGGTCTCACTGACTTTGCTCCAGAAAAGAGACTGTATTTGGAAGCGATGCAAGTTGTGACTTCTCAATTCTACAGATCCCAAGTATGCCATCTGTATGGCGAGCTTTCCTCCTACGTCCCAAGATATTAGCTCTTAGTTGAAGGGGGGGAGATGGGGAAGAAGAGAACGAGAGTTCAAGAGATGGCCCCTTTAACTTTTGTTCGCCCATGACAAACTTGTCGGCTCTGGCTTCATGTTGCCCGGATTCAAGATGTCTACCGACAGGCGCGCACGCGTAGTTTCAGTCCAACGTCCTAGAACGCGTTTCGGGGGCGCGCACGTCCGTGCCTGACGTCGAGTTATTTCCGGTGGTGGCCTGAGTAGAGTTTCCGCGGGCTCAGGCCGGCCGGTGAGGGTGGCCCGGTCGCGAGGTGCGGGTGGGCAAGAGGCAGGCGGGAGCCAGGGAAAGGGACTTCCGCGGGTGGAAGCCGGGGAGTGTGGACAGGAAGGAGAAACGGAGTGAGGGAGCTTCGGAAAGACCAACTCCATAGGAGGATGTGTGAGGGACGGTGGGAGGCGGGAGTTGGGGGTCAGGGGTCACCTGGTGGACTTTGGGGGTCAGCGTTCGCCTGAGGGACCTTGTGGGAAGCTGGGCCCCGGGAGGCCCGGAGGCGTGAGGAGGGGGCTACTTGAGCCGGCAAAGTGCCGGGGGTGGGGTGGCGAACGCTAGCCTGAGGCCACTTTCCAGGAGCAGAGACCCCGAGGCCTCGCCGGAGCGGGCAGTGCGGTGGTCCCCGCTGTTGGTTCCTGTGAGGCCACAGGTGACGGCTGTGGGAAGCGAGGCCCCGTGTATGCCCTTGAAGCTCTGGGAGCTTGGCACCTGGATCCGGTGGATCCAAGCTCTTTCGACAGTCTAACTTTGGGCAAGTAACCACATTACTTTTATGTTGTAAAATTCTAGGCTAGCGTATCCTCCTCCCTGCTTCCACCATCATATTGTTGAACTTTAAGTTTTTACGAAGTGTTTATCTTCGGTGAGGTGTTATGTAGGTGGTGCAATAGAAAGATAAGTACCTGTGAGTAGGAGGGTCCCTTTGGGCAGTCACTCAACTACCTAACTGCAACTCTTGAGCAAGTCGAGCCATCCCCTTAGAGTTTTGTGCCCTCATCTGTAAAACAGAGGTTGGGAGAGAGGATTTGTGTGTGTGTGTGTGTGTGTGTATCTGAGTGTGTAGATGTTTCGGAGGGAGTAGAGGAGGAGTCCTGACCCAGAATTTCATCAATTCTAGGGAATGCCCCATGAGGAAGTTTAGTACCATGCAGATTGAAAAACTTTTGCAACTTAGAGAAAGTTTTCTGAGGGGCATTGAGAGGTTAACTGACCTACCAAGCTAATAAACTTGAATCTGGGACTTCCTGACAAAATGAATAGCACTCTTTTCCCTCTTTATTGTTGTCCTCTTTCCCATATGACTTAATGTAGAATCTAAGAGCTAGCAGACAGAACTTGTAAAGCTATTATCTTGTCAGCCCACCCATTTGTAGGAGCCTTCTTAACAAATACCAGACAGATGATCTTTTAAAATTCTGCTTGATCATTATGCAGCAGAGTGAACTCAGTGTCTTAAAAGACAACTCATTGCAATTTTTAAAAAACTTTAATTGTTGTGAAGATGTGATGATTGAACTGATTTGCTTCCTATAACTTCAGCTTGGTCTTCCTATTTCTGACCTTTGAAGATACGTAATGTATAATTAATCTGTCTCAGAACAGCCTTTGCTATTGAAGACAGTTATCATGTTCCCCCAAAGTCCTTTTTTTTAGGCTAAATAGTGTACATTCTCTTAACCAGTCCACAATACATAGTTTACAGATTGTTCACCATTTTGGTTGCTCTCTTCTGATCATTTTCCAACTTGTTCATGTCTCTTTCTGATCAGTATAGTGTGGCAGGACCTATACTCTTACCTTATTTTATATTCCATACTTCTCTTAATGCAGTCTAAATTTGTGTTAGCTTTCTTTGTCGAGGGGCACGTTGAGTTTTCATTCATCTAAATCACTAGGTCTTTTTCTTATATTTTTTCCCATTTAAAAATTTGTATACTTATTTTTTTTTTAAGTTCAGGACTTTGTGTTTATTTTTATTTTTTTGGACTTTATGTTAATTCCTGTTGTTATGGAAAAAGCTTTCACCTGAAAAATACAGCTTCTGTCTTTGGCTTTATTAATCTAGATATGAGAAGACTCCAAAAATAATGAAGTGAAAGCAAATTAAAATGGTGCAGAATTATGATATTTCAGTACTTGTGTAGTGTTGGGATTGATTGAGAGATAGATAGGTTCTGTTTGTAGTTCAAGGAAGAGGACCGTGACAGATGCTTTTCTTTAAGGAAGTTAATTCCTTTAATGAGATTGCATGTGTATGGTAGCTTTGTATGTCTTTCAGACATTATGAATTTTATGAATATCATTAATTAACATGGGAATGTTGAGTACATGTTCATGTCTTTTCAGGATGGAGCAGAACTGGTATTCTGTTTACCTTTAAAATGCTTCCTTGTAAGAAGAGAAGAACTACTTTGATATCATCCCCTCAGCACAAAGACAGCCAGGAGGAGACCCAGTTAGAATCAACTACTACCCCAGAACCTGACCATGTTGCAGCCTTGGGGACAGTGTCCTTACCCTGGGGTTTGAGCCATGTCAGAACACCAGGCTTGGATGTGCAACCTATGCAGGATGTTGACGACCATACTTGTAAGGAGGAGCCATCTGCCTCCAGGTTGCTTGTTCAGGACACAAATGTAGAAATCCTAGAAGCTATTGATGTTTCCAGCACTCAGGAAATCAACCTTCCTTCCCTGGAGTCCTCTCAGTCTTGTAATATTCTTATCGCTAAAGGAAAAATTCAGGGAACTTGCATGAAGAGAGGGAAGAGAATTGCACTCAGGCCAGGGCCAGCTCCTCGGGATGATCATCCAAACTGGAAGGACTCTTCACCCTCCGCAGAGGCATGTGAGAAGATTAACAATGAAAGTGGTAAGATGTGAATCTTGAATATAGTCACTAGGTTTTCATTTTCTACCACTGTCAGAAAATTTTTTCTTATGTCTTACCTAAAATCTAGTTGCTGTAGTTTAAATCCTTCTCTTGTTCTGTTTTCAGAGGAATGAGTTACATTGGGGGTATGCAGTAAGTTGCTGTGTAGTTACTAAAATTTTCACTACTGCACTGCAGCAATTTTCTTTATGTGGTCTACAATTCTAGTATTTAGCCAAGGAAGCATACCCTGAAATTCTGAAGAATGGTGACAAGGACATAATCTCTTTTGCCAGAAGAAAATCATTTGTTGCTATGATGGTTATTTGGTATTACTATGTTGGCTCTGTGGTACTTAATGATCCTTCACATCCATTGTTAGAATTAGAATTTCAGACTTGGAAAGGATTTTTAGCTCATCTGGTTTAACTCTTATAGATGAGGAAGCTTATCACATGTCCAGTTGATTATTATAGTTCTTATGGTAGACACAGTGTACCTTTACTGATATAGTTCTATTTCCAGAGTTTTTTGGTAGAGTGAAAAAGTTGGAATCAGTAGCTAGATTGTGACCAGTGGTTTTAGTACACAAATTAAATTTCCTTGGCTTCATTCTAGTTTTTTTCTAGTGTTAATGAATTATATAAATATATTTTGTTTGTTTATCACGGGGTATTTAAATAAAAGTACAGTGAGAACTTAATTATTTGTTAGTCTTGAAAATTTTTTACTGGTATTTATCTTCTATTTATTTGTTTTGGGTTTTTTTTTTTTTGCAATGCAAATGGGGTTAAGGGGCTTGCCCAAGGCCATACAGCTAGGTAATTATTAAGTGTCTGAGGTCAGATTTGAACTCAGGTACTCCTGACTCCAGGGCTGGGGTGCTCCATCCACTGTGCCACCTAGCTGCCCCTGTCTTCTATTTATTTGGAAAATTATTTTGTCCCACTTTGAATGAATTAATAGAATCAAAGAATACTAAGAGTTGAAAGATAACCTTAGAGGTCACCTAGTTCATTTTCATTCTAGGTGCAAGAATCCCTTTTCCAATATCTCTTAACAGGTGGTCACATATCCTCTAGTTGAACATGTCCTGTGATGGGAAACTTGTTAGTCATTAGATGACCCACTCTATTATTAATTTATTTAAATTGTTACCAAACTTGTTTTTATGTTGAGCTGATATTTACTTCTATATTCTATCCATTCGTTCCAATTCTGTGTTCTGGAACTAAAGGGAATATTTTTTGCATGATAACCCTTCAAATATTCAATTCATGTTCACTTCTCTTGAGTTGTCTTAAGGCTATAAACATCAGTTCGGTGGTACAATTAATATAATGTTGGATTTTTTAAAAATTTTACTTATTTAAGGCAGTGGGGTTAAGTGACTTGCCCAAGGTCACATGGCTAGGCAATTATTACGTGTCTGAGGCCAGAACTTGGGCCCTCCTGACTCCAGGGCCGGTGTTCTATCCACTGTACATCCTTGCTGCCCCTACCTAGAATGTTGGATTTGAGAGTCAGAAAGACCTGAGTTCAAATGTAGCTTTTAGGCATTTATTAGCTGGACAAGTCACTTTAACAAAAACTCTATCTGTTTCAGTTTCCTTATCTGTAAAATGGTGCCAATAATTGCACCTAGGATTGCTGGGAGGAAAAATATGAGATAATATTTATAAAGTGCTTCACATATCTTAAATTGCAATATACATATTAACTGTTATTGTTATTATTTCATGCCATTGCCATTCTAATGAACCTTTGAATGGATCCACTTTCTTTGTCAATGTTCCTTTTAAAATAAGCTACCCAGAACTTAAAATATTCTAGTTGTGGTCTAATCAATATAGAATATAGATATATAGGTTGGTACTTCTCTTGTGGTGTACTCTGTACTGTATTTCTGTATAGTAAAATCTCATTGGCTTTTTTTGGCATTACATCACTGTTGATTCTTTTGAGCTCATAGTCAATTAAAAAAACTTTCATATAAACTTAGTTAACTTAGTTTAACAAATTTACATTTTTCTATTTGAGGCTTTGAACTCAAATGCAGGATTTCACACTTATTCTGATTAAATTCAGTATGTTATATTTTATCTATTGTTTTAACTTGATATATTTTTGGATTTGAAATTAATGTGCCATTTTCATTTTCATCCAGATCATTTATGACTTGGGGATAGGGTCCTATGGATTGCCACTAGAGATTTTCCTCAAGGTTGAGGAAAGATCTGTTATTCAGCAATTTTGGATACAGTTTTTAAGCACTTTCAAATTTATTAAACTCTACATATATCCCTTGTTTTTTTACAAGTTTATCAATAACAACTTGTTGAATAGTTTGTTAAAATTAATATAAACTATGTCTCCTGCAGCTTAGGTGGCACAGTTTTATAAAGCTCTGGACCTGGAGTCCCCGTATCAGACACTTCTTTATTTCTAGCAATACTGTTAAACGTAGAAATGAGATTTGTTTGATCTGACTCCTTCCTGGTGATCTAATATTGCTATACTTAATGTGCCTGGGAAATGAAAGGTTAAAAGGTAGGGTCAGAAAGCCATGGTTTAAAGGAGGATAGCAATGGAGGCAAATGAAATATAAAGCTGTTTATCAGAGGAAGGAATGGCAGCTGGATCAGAACAGACTTTAGTAGTGGGTAGTGGGGAAAACAAGTCTTTTTATAAGGTATGGGAAATAGGAAGTGGGATGGTATGGTTTCTATAGGGACTGGAAGCTGTTTGGGGTCCCTATAGAGGGTGTGTTTTATTTGGGAATCACTTAAGATTTGATTGGGAGTTGTTTGGAGTTTCTGTGGAGGTTAGGATTTATGTCTTTAGCAAAGGTTAATCAATGGAGTTCTACTGGGCAAGAATGAAACTCAGGTCTGGATTCAGCATTCTAGCCTTTTTTGTCTTAATTTTACTAAGGAAGGTTGGGGTCAAAAGTTGGTTCTTCTGAAGTTGCTTTTAGCTGAATGGGGGCGATGATTTCATTAGGTACTGAAAAGGGTTGGTATCCTTGGGCCCGAAATAGCATCATGGATTTGGCCAGTTGTAATGTTGCAGTGCTCACTCTCTATTTGTATTAAGGAAGAAAGGAGGACCCAAGAAGAGTGACAAAAAGACTATGATTAGTGGGGTAAATATGGAAAGGAGCCAAGGGAGCAATTGAAGTAGCCCCATTTAACTTGGAAGAATGAACCTAATAATCAAAGCCCTTTAGTTCAGCAGCAGCAGTTGTAGTAAGGGTAACTTGGTTGGAACCTGTCCACTTGGACCTGAGGGCTTTTGGTTGTTCAGGAATGAGCATCAGTAGGACCTGATCACCAAACTTGAGGGGAGTTACATCTGGATAGTCTGGAAGAGGGAAGGGAAGAGTTCAGTTGTCCTGTTCCTTTGGGAGATACTTTGTAAACATAAGGGTGGGAATATAGTCCCCAGTGGAGAGACCAGGTTTAGATGGGAATTTGCCAAGAAGGAAAGCACCTCCATACATGAGTTCAAAGGGGCTCAAACCAAGGGGTGCTCTAGGGGAGGCTGGAATCCTGGCCATACAGAGGAAGAATCTGATTGTATTTCCAAAGATAATTAGTTAAATGTGATTTTAAGTTGGAATTTGCCTAAGGACTGGTATATGGGAGATGCCAGATGATGTCAAGGGACTGAGAGAGGAGCTGAGTGTCCTTAGAAATGAAAGCAGGGCCGTTGTTTGATTGTAATGAGGTTGGAAGGCCCAAACAAGGATCAGATGTTTTTTTCATTTTTTTTTTTTATTTTAAAAAATAAGATGGTTTAACAAGACCTTAGAGATCTCAGAGCCTTTTTCCAGTTGTGGTGGCAAAAACCTCTATCCAACCCAAAAAGTTGTCCACTAAGGTCAGGAGGTCTTTATGCTTCTGTACTGGTGGTATGTGAGTGAAATCATTTTTCCTGTCTTGGCTGGGAACATGCCCACAACTTTGATGGGTTGAGAAAGAGGGAGGGGATAACAAAGGTCCCTTGTTCTCCTAAATGACTTATGGTATCACCCTTTACATTTAAATCCTGTACCCATTTTGACATTATTTTGATATAGGGCATGAGATATTGGGTTATGCCTAGTTTCTGCCATGCTCTTTTCCAGTTTTCCCAGTAGTTTTTGTCAAATAGTGATTTCTTCTTATCCCAGAAGCTATTCTTTTAGGTTTATCAATTAGTAGATCATCATTTTGTCATCATTTACTACTCTTATTTTTGTACTTTATCTATTCCATTGATCCACTTCTCCATTTTTTAGATAGTTTTGTCACTTTATAATATAACTTTAGATCTGGTACAGCTAGACCACCTTCCTTTGCATTTTTTTTCATTATTCTCTTGATATTTTTGACCTTTTGTTCCATCAGATGAATTTTGTTATTATTTTTCTAACTGTAAAAAAATTTTTTTGATAGTGTGATTGGTATGACTGAATAAGTAAATTAATTTAGGTAGAATTGTCATTTTTATTTTTATTAGCTTGGCCTACTCATGAGTAGTTGACTTTTTTTTTATTTTTGCCAGGCAGTGGGATTAAAGTGACTTGCCCAAGGTCATACAGCTAGGTAATTATGAAGTGTCTGAGGCCGGATTTGAACTTGGGTCCTCCTGACTCCAGGGCCCGTGCTCTGTCTACTGTAATATCTAGCTGCCCAGCAGTTGACATGTGTGAAAAGTGTTTTGTAATTGTATTCATATAGTTTCTGGGTTTTCCTTGGGAGGTAAATTCTCAAGTATTTTATGTTGGTTGTCTACAGTTATTTTAAATGCAATTTCTGTCTCTTGTTGCTGGATTTTGTTGGTAATACAGAAATACTGATGATTGCAAACTTGCTAAAGTTGCTAATTGTTTCAAATAGCTTTTTAGTTGATTTTCTAGGATTCTCTACTTAGAGAGTCATTTTACCATCTGCAAAGAGTTTTGTTTCCTTGTTGCCTATTCTAATTCCTTTTTCTTCTGTTATTGTTAAAGTTAACATTTCTATATAAGGTTGAATAATAGTAGTGATAATGGGCAGGTTTGTTTCACCCCTGAACTTAGTGGAAATTCATCTAGTTTATCCCCATTACATATAATGCTTGTTGATAGTTTTAGGTAGCTACTTATCATTTTAAGGAAAACTTCCATTATTCCTGTGCTCTCTAGTGCTTTTAATAGGAATGGGTGCTACTTTTTTGTCAAAAGTTTTTTCAGTATCTATTGAAATAATCATATGATTTGTATTAGTTTTGAAATTGATATGGTCATGGGGCGGCTAGGTGGTGCAGTGAGTAGAGCACCAGCCTTGGAGTCAGGAGGACCCAAGTTCAAATGCGACCTCAGACGCTTAATAGTTACCTAGCCTTGTGGTCTTGGGCAAGCCACTTAACCCCATTGCCTTGAAAAAGTCTAAAAAAAAGAAAAGAAATTGATATGTTCAATTATTGAACCAGTACTGCATGCCTAGTTTAAAATCCTACCTGATCATAGTATATTATACTAGTGGTAACTTGTTGTAATCCCTTTGCTAAAATTTTTACATCATATTCATTAGGGAGATAATTGATCTATAATTTTCTTTGTTTTGACTCTTTGTGGTTTAGGTATCAGTATCATGTTGGTGTTAAAAGAGAAATTTGGGGGCGGCTAGGTGGCTCAGTGGATAGAGCACCGGCTCTGGAGCCAGGAGTACTTGAGTTCAAATGTGGCCTCAGACACTTCATAATTACCTAGCTGTGTGGCCTTGGGCAAGCCACTTAACCCCATTGCCTTCCAATAAAAAAAAAAGAGAGAGAAAGAAATTTGACCAATTCCTTTACCTATTTATTCAAATAGTTTATATAGAATTGGAGTTAATTATTCTTTAACTATTTGGTCTAATTCACTGTAATTCCATCTGATTCTGAAGATTTTTTTCTTAGAAAGTTCATTGATGGTTTGTTCAATTTCTTTAAATGGAATTATTTAAGTATTTTATTTCCTTTAATGTTAGTCTGGGCAATTTACATTGTTGTAAATATTTATCTATTTCACCTAGATTGTCAAATTTATTGGCATATAGTTGGGCAAAATAACTCCAAATTATTATTTTAAGTTCCTCCTCATTGGTGATGATTTCACCCTTTTCATTTTTGAAGCTGGTAATCTGATTTTCTTTTTTTAAAAATCAAATTAATTGAAGTTTATCCATTTTATTGTTTTTTCCCATAAAACCAACTCTTAGTTTTCTTTCTTTCACTTTTATTAAATTACTCCTTTGATTTTCAGAATTTCTAATGTTATTTAATTGGAACTTTTTTATTTGTTCTTTTTCTTTTCTTTTTTTTGGCAAGGCAATGGGATTAAGTGACTTGCCCAAGATCACACAATTAGGTAATTATGAAGTGTCTGAGACCAGATTTGAACTCAGTTTCTCTGGATTCCAGGACTGGTGCTTTATCCAACTGCATTATCTAGCTGCCCCTATTTGTTCTTTCTCTAGCATTTTTAGTTTCATGCCCAATTCATTGATCTCTTCTTTCTCTAATTTAGTCATATAAGCATTTAGAGATATAAAATTTCCCCCTAATAATTACTTTGGCTGCATCCTAAAAGTTTTGGTATGATGTCTCATTGTTATCTTCGTCTTGGGTGAAATTATTGATTATTTATTTCTATGATTTATTGTTTGATTCACTGATTTTTTAGTACTAGGTTATTTAGTTTTAAAATAAAATTTTTCTTGGATTTTTGCAAGGCACTGAGGTTAAGTGACTTGCCCAAGGTTACACAATATTAAGTGTCTGAGGCAGGTCCTTCTGACTCTAGGACCACTGTTCTATCTGCTGTGCCAACTAGCTGCCCTTCCAATTAATTTATAGCTTACCATTACATATTGTTTTTATTGCATCATGATCTGAAAAGAGTTCATTTAATATTTCTGCTTTTTCTGCATTTAATTGTTTGTTTTTTTTTTTTTATCAATTTTTGTGAAGGTGCCAAATACTGCAGAGAAGGTATGTTTCTATTCCCATTCAGTTTTCTTTATCTAAAGTTTCTAAAATTCTTTTCACCTCCCTACCTTTCTTTTTGTTTAATTTTATAGTTAGATTTATCTAATTCTGAGAGAGGGAGGTTGGTCTCCTAGTAATACGATTTTCTTATCTTTGTCTTCCTTTAACTTCTTTAGCTTCTTATCTAAGACTGTAGATGCCATTCCACTTAGTATATATGTATAATGTTGATTTTACTTAATTACTTTCATCACTTCATTACCCATTTACTTCATTACCTTTGTTTTAGGGAAGTTTCCTTCCTTGTTTTTAAAATTTTAATCCATTTTTGTTTTTGCTTTGTTTGAGATAAGGGTTACTACCCTGCTTTTTTTTTTTTTACTTCAGCTGAAGCATTATATATTCTGTTTCAGTCTTTTTATCTTTACCATATATATGTCTTTCTGTTTCAAATATGTTTCTTGTAAATAATGTATTCTAGGTTTCTGGTTTTTTTTATCTACTCTGCTATCCTCTTCTGTTTTTTGAAAGAGTTCCTTCCATTTATTCAGTTATGATTTCTAACTCTGTATTTCCCACCATCCTGTTTTTACTGTTCTCTTTAGTTACCCCTTCTTTCTCCTCACCAGTGTTTTTGCTTTTGACTGTTGCCTCTCTCAATTTGTCCTCCTTTTATCAGCCCACCTTCTTTTTCTTTTCCCTTTCTCCTTTTATTCCCTTTCTTAACTTTAACTTTTACTTTTCCTCTCTCTTTTCTCCCCTTCCCTCTTCTCCTGGTAGTACAGTTCTCAAGAGCCAGAAGCATCCTTACATTATAATCAATTTATACCCACAACCTCTTGAACAAACATTCTTTATATACAACCTTCAAGAGCTAAGCCATTCATTGCATTGCAATCAGTTTATATCCTCATCTCCTTTCCAAGTATCCTCTCTCCAGTTGTCCCAATAGAACTACAATCTTTTTTTTTTTTTTTTTGCAAGTCAAAGGTGGTTAAGTGGCTTGGCCAAGGCCACACAGCTAGGTAATTATTAAGTGTCTGAGACCGGATTTGAACCCAGGTACTCCTGATTCAAGGCTGGTACTTTATCCACTTTGCCACCTAGCCACCCCCTGGAACTACAATCTTTTAAGAGCCAAAAGTTTGATTCCATCAGTCAGTTTATACTCACATCCTCTAAGTATGCTTCTTTCAACTGTCCTGAGAGAAATACAATTCTCAAGAGTTAAAAGTATCATCTTCTTGTGTAGGGATATATAGACAGTTTAGTTTTATTAACTAACTAGTTTTATTGACTAACATTTTCCCTCTTTTGTTGACCTTTTTACATATCTCTTGAGTTTTGTATTTGCAGATCAAATTTTCTGTTTCCAATTTTGATATTTTTATCAAGTAAATTTGAAAGTCCTCTCTTTCATTAAATATCATATTTTCCCCTGAATGAGTAAGCTGAATTTTGCATGGTAGTTGATTCTTGATTGTTATCCAAGTTCCTTTGCCCTCTGATAAATCATATTCTAGACCCTTTAATGTTGAAATTGATAAGTCCTGTATAGTCTTTTTAGTTTTTGCAAGGCAATGGAGTTAAGTGGCTTGCCCAAGGCCACACAGCTAGGTGATATTAAGTGCCGGATTTGAACTCCTCAGGTATTCCTGACTCCAGTGCTGGTGCTCTATCTACTGTACCACCTAGCCGCCCCAGCATAATAATATTTTAATTATAACATTCTGAAACTGCTATGTTACAGGACTTTGTAGAGGAATAACAGAACTATTTTTTGATCTTTGCCCTTCAGGTAGAGTTTTCTAACAAGTCTATCAGGACTTTATATCATGAATTTGGAAGTAGCTAATGGGTTATAGGTTTGAAAATATGAAGTTGTAAATGCACAAAGGTTATAAAATATTTAAAAATATTGTGAAATGAAAGTCCTAATTAGAATTAAACTCAGAATTTATTGTTTCAGTAGAATAAAGTGAAACTCATTCCAAGTGATTATTAGGTTTCTTTGTTGGTATAATTCATTTATTATTGTTATTGTTAATAGTAATTGTTTTTATATTAAGTCACATTCATATAGTGTTTTATAATTACAAAGGAATTAAGTACCTTGTGTCATTTGCAGTTAGCAATATTTGTTCAGGATATCAGCTATGTTGCCTTTTTTTAATTATTATTTTTTATTTTTGTACAAGTGACTTTTTTAATACATTATTAAAATATTCTTGTTTAAGAGTAAACCTAATACCCCCCCCCAAATATAGACCATTATGATAAATAAAGTAAAAGAAAGAGAAAAAAATGTCCTCCATTCTGGGTAGATCACATTCCTTTTTTTAGGATTTTTGCAAGGCAAATGGGGTTAAGTAGCTTGCCCAAGGCCACACAGCTAGGTAATTATTAAGTGTCTGAGGCCAGATTTGAACTCAGGTACTCCTGACTCCAGGGCTGGTGCTCTATCCACTGTGCCACCTAGCTGCCCCCCAATCACATTCTTTATGATAAGTCCATCACAAAAGCTATTTCCATATTTTTCCTGATTGCAACTCCCTCCATCCATACCTCCCCACTACCATATACTGTATTTTCTCTCTCCTTTCACTCTGTCCCTTCTAAAATGTGATGTAGGGTAGCTGAGTGGCTGAGTGGACTGATCACCGGCCCTGGGGCCAAGAGGCCCCGAGCCCACATACTACCCCTGAGACCCAGCAACCACCCTGCCTCGTGGTCCCAGACAGGCCACCCAATCCCAGCACCTTGCAAGAAGTAAAAAAGAAAATGTGTTATATCTGACCACTCTCCCTCACAATCCACCCTCTCCTCCATCACCCACATCCATCCCCCTTCCCCCTTTCCTCTTTCTCTCCTTCTCTCCTTTTTACTGTAGATGTCTATACCCCATTGAGTGTATATGCTATTTACTCTCTGAGCCACCTCTGATGAGAGTGACGGTTCCCTCATTCTCCCTCGCGTTCCCCCTTCCATATCATTGCAATAAAAAAAAATCTTTTATACGAAATAACTTAGCCTATTCCACCTCTCCTTTCTCTTATTCCCACTACATTTACCTTTTAGCCATTGACTCAATTTTTACAATATATTGTATCTTCAAATTCAGCTCTCTCCTGTGCTTCATGTATATAAACTCCTTCTACCTGCTCTATTAAATGAGAGGTTTCATATGAGTATTATCAGTATCATTTTTCTATGCAGGAATACATGCCAGTTCATCATCAAATACGTCATATTTTTTCCTCCTCCTCAGCTCTCTATGCTTCACTTGAGTCCTGTATTTGAATGTCAAACTTTCTGTTCTGTTCTGGTTGTTTTAACAGGAACAGTTGAAATTCTCCTGGTTCATTGAAAGTTCATCTTTTCCCCTGGAAGAGGATGTTCAGTTTTGCTGGGTAGTTGATTCTCAGTTGTATTCCAAGCTCTTTTGCCTTCTGGAATATTATATTCCAAGCCCTATGAGCCCTTAATGTAGTTATTAAGTCCTGTGTGATCCTGTCTGCAGCTCCACAATATTTGAATTGTGTCCTTGTAATATTTTCTCTTTGACTAGGATGTTCTGAAACTTGGCTATAATATTCTTAGATGTTTTTTTTTGGGGGGATCACTTTCTGGGGAGATCAGTGGATTCTCTCAATTTCTATTTTGCTCTCTGCTTCTAGGATATCTGGGCAATTTTCCTGTAGGAATTCTTTAAAAATGAGGTCAAGGCTCTTTTCCTGATCATGACTTTCAGGTATCCCTATAATTTTTAAATTATCTTTCCTGAATTTGTTTTCCAGATCAGTTGTTTTTTTTGATGAGAATGTTTCACATTTTTTTCTGATTTTTTTATTCTTTTGGTGTTGAAGTATTGTGTCTTGACTTCTCCTAAAGTCATCAGCTTCTTTTAGCTCCATTCTACATTTGAGGGATTTGTTTTCCTCAGAGAGCTTTCTTATCTCCTTTTCCATCTGGCCAATTCTGCTTTTTAAAACATTCTTCCGGGTGGCTAGGTGGCGCAGTGGATAGAGCCCCAGCCCTGGAATCAGGAGTCCCTGAGTTCAAATACAGCCTCAGCCACTTAATAATTACCTAGCTGTGTGGCCTTGGACAAGCCACTTAACCCCATTTGCCTTGCAAAAACCTAAAAAAAAAGCATTCTTCTAAACTTTTTGAACTCTTTTTATCTATTTGACCTATGCTGGTTTTTAACAAGTTATTTTCATCAGCATTTTTTTGGATCTCCTTGACTAAGCTGCTGACTTCTTTTTCATGTTTTTACTACATCTCTCTCATTTCTTTTCCCAGTTTTTCTTCTTTTTCCTTTATTTGATTTTCAAAATCTCTTTTTGAGCTCTGTCATAGCCTGAGCCCAACTTCCGTTTTTCATGGAGTCTTTAGATGCAGGAGCTTTTACTTCCTCATCTTCAGGTTGAGTATTTTGATCCTTCTTGGGATCATAGACAATGTATTTCTCAATGGCGTTCCTCTTTTTTCTCTGTTTACTCATTTTTCAAACCTGTGCCTGGTTTTGGGGTGCTTTCTGAGCTTTTGAGTATTACTGGGACCTCCCCCCCCCCCACAAGGATCTCAGTGTGTGGATCTCTGACTGCCTTCCTGGTCTGTGAATGACCACAAGCACACCTCTCTGCCATGGAGCTGATGTTGGGGGGGGCTGTTCTATGGGGGGGTCTAGACTACAATCAGGATCTGAATGTGGTTAGAGCCCCAGAGTCCTATTCCAGGTACAGAGGACAAACCTTGGAAGTCTCCCCTACCTTGGGTGGACTGAGCATTCAGGACTCAGTTACCTGGAGGTTCTTGCTTATTGGACCCACGCCTGCTTCCGTTTTTTGGATCTGGGTGACCTCAGCTGCTGCCACTGCAGTGCTGCAACTGCCCTGAGGGCCTGGGCTTCTCTGGCAGAGGTCCCCTGCTGATCCTCTAAGTTATGCCCCATGTTCCCTGTGGTGTAGGTCAGGAAACTGCCTGTGCTGCATGAGCTGGCTCTGAAGCACCCAGGGGCTCTGGGAGGCTGAAGTTTCTTCACTCTGGTGGGCAGCCACTCTAACCCTGTGGAGCAGAGCCTTTCCACTGTTTTCCAGGTTACCTTGGTCTGGAGAATTGCCTCACTGGATCTTTCTGTGGGTTCTGTCTCTTGACAATTTAGTTAGAGTCATAATTTTTAAGATTTTTGAAGTATTATAGTGAGAACGCCTAGGAGAGGCTTTTCTCCTGGCACCATTTTGGCTCTGCCAGCTATGTTGTCTTAATATATTTAATTCTTTTGGTGCAGAAGTGTGTTATGTTGAAAAATACATGTTTTCTGCAAGTTTTATTTGTTACAGGTTCATTTATAGGGTAGTTAGGAACTAACTAACATAAACTGCAACTATAAATCCTAGTGAAATTCATATTTTGGCCCAAATTTGGTACAAAATACTCAGCATTAGGATGAAAGGGAAAAAATTTTTTTCAGCACCAAAAGAGTTAATAAATATTTGTTGAATGGAAAAAAAAGAAGCTCTAGTGGCTTCCTTTGGCCATTAAGATAAACTCCTCTGTTTGGCATTTAAAACCCTTTATAATCTGGTTCCAACTAGATTGATTGTATAGTATTTCCCTTCCCACATTTTTTGTTTCATTCATACTGTCCTACTTGCTAGTTCCATCCCTTCATCTCTAGACCTTTGTTCAGGCTGTTCCCCTTGCCTAGAATTTACTTCTTCCCATCTTGCTTCTGTTTAGAAACCTAATTGGTCTTCAAGGTTTAGAAAGTATCACCTCCTGAAAATGATCATTTCTGGTCCATCCCCCCCCCCCCCAGTTGTCAAAGGCCTCCTCCCCAATTACAAATGAAATAAGATACAGTTATTCCCTCAAAGAATTTAGAATAGAGATTAAAAGACATGCACACACACAAAAACTATTACAAAGTAGAACAAAGTAAGTATAACTTTACAAGAGATAGATAAGTTTTTAGGAGTTCAGAGGATTGACTTAGGAAGCCTTGATTTTAGAGTCAAGATTCATGAAAATCTCAACACAATGGAATATGGACTGAATCCGGTAATATGTTAAGATATACCTTATTGATGTGACTCCCCCCAGATCCTGATATAATCTTAGATTAGATTAAAAGAAAAATAATGTCCTAAGAAAAGAATTACTTGTTTTTTTCTTGACCATATTTACCATATCACATTTGTATTATTATGTTATGTTCTGTTTGAAAAGGGATTTTGAACAATTAGATAAGGAGGAAGACCAGGGTAGTGAAGGATTAGACTATAATAGGAAGGAAATTATATCTTATGAGGAAATCATTAATGAATACTGAATATTAATTTTGGTAGAGAGAGAGAGAGGAAGAAGATAGATATTAAATTTTTGGAGGACTATTATATTGAAATTGAAGGCAGATTTCAGCTTGATGAGTGGAAGAACATTTTAACAGTTTGCTGATAAAAAAATAGATAAATTAATAGGTTGTGAGTCCTTTGTGACAGTATTGGTGTCATCCATCTGTAAAGAATGTAGTAGGAGAGCTTCCTGTTTTACAAAGGAGATTAATATATAAAAGAGCTAAGTCCCTTCAAGATTTAACTTCTGTGATTCTGTAGTATTTATTGAATACTTTCTATTCTTCTAGTATCTGTATGACAGAATTTATAATTTCATTTAGATAATGAACATGTGAATCAATAAGAAATCTGTATAAAACAACATAATGAGTCTTTTTGAGAAAGGGTGATAAGGAAAATAAAGATACTTTAAGAATGACAGGAATGCAGCAGGTAAAGTGGCACAGTGGATAGAGCACTGGCCCTGAAGTTAGGAGGACCTGAATTCAAATCTGGCCTCAGACACTTAATAATTTCCTAGCTGTGTGACCTTGGACAAGTCACTTCACTGCATTGCCTCAAATTTAAAAAAAGAATGCTAGGAATTCCAAATTGGAAGGAATTTTAGTGAGTATTTTAGTTTAATCCTCTCATATAGATGAGAGAATCGTGGTTCAGAGAAGTACAAGTTGACCTGTTCAAGGTCAAATGGCAAGTTAGATCTAAGAGTAAAAACTATATTGTATAATTGTGTGTGTGATATGAGATTAGGGAGAGATCAGTGTGTTGGAATAGTTAGGTAAAATTTTTGAAAAAATAGTATATGGGATAATGACTACAGGAATCAAGAGTCCAGAGTCTTGAGTGAGAGAGCAGGAAAGGGTCATTTATTTTTCTTTGAAGAAAAAGGATACTGCCCTTGTTGCAAAGTAGCATCAGCCAGGGAGTGTCAAAGATAAGATGCTCATGGTCCTCTTTTTATAATAATAGTAATCCTACCTCTAAATTGTCTTATCTTACCATTGACTGGTAAGACAACTTCACAATCTTTTTACTAATACTACCCAACTGGCACAATGAAAATTCAATTATCCTAATTATTCATAATTAATCTCTAGCCTATTGAAAAGTTATAGTTTTCTTTTTTTCTTTTCTTTTTTTTAGATTTTTGCAAGGCAAACGGGGTTAAGTGGCTTGCCCAAGGCCACACAGCTAGGTAATTATTAAGTGTCTGAGGCCGGATTTGAATCCAGGTACCTGACTCCAAGGCCAGTGCTTTATCCACTACATCACCTAGTCGCCCTGAAAAGTTATAGTTTTCAATCCCTTATTACCATCATTATTCACAGCTAATCTATACCTTATTAAAAATAATGTTTTACAAAACCTCATTATGCATTTCCTCTGAACAAATTTGGAGACTTCCAATCTGAAAGAAAGCCAGTCTAGTTCTTAAAATTACCAAAGAAAACACATGTAATTAGGAAACGGGATGGATTTAGCTTACAAGAGAAAATAAATGACTGAATGTAGATAAGGTATACAAGGGGATATTTATGAGGCATTAAAGTTTCACTTGAAGGTCATCTCTCACAATTGTGTATATGAATGTATTTACGAGGAAACTTCATTGAAGGTGATCTTTCACAGTAGAATTTGGATAGAGACAGGAAATATAGAAGGATTTTCAATATGTAGAAAGTATGACATTATTTGAATAAGGAGAACAGTTTCATTGAAGTGGAGCTTTTATATGAGAAGAAATCAACCATATCTCAGATGTTGCTGATTTGGTTCTAGACTACTTCAGTAAATATCACAAAAAAGTGAGTCATGTGAATTTTGTTTTGGTTTCACAGTGCACTATAAAAGTTTACATTATACTTTAGTCTGTTACATGTGCAATAATATATCTAAAATATATACATATCTTAATTAAAAAATACTTTATTGCTAAAAAATGCTAACCATCATTTGAGCCTTTATTGAATCATAATCATTTTGCTAGTGAAAGGTCTTGCCTTGATGCTGATGGTTGTTGTATTTGTCCTGAATTCAATGTCATTTTGTCTCTGAATATTTTGACTCAAGGAGAGAATTGGAGACAGAGAATGACTGGTCGGTAGAGTGGTCAGAAGATATACAATATTTTTTGTTTGCCAACTTAAGTGCTTGCAATTTGTGACACCATGAAGCAATTAAAAGCGCAAAATCAAATAATGCTGATCATGTATCACTATAACAGATACAATAATAATAATAATAATAATGACAAATTTGGAATTGTAAGAATTGGAATTATAAGAATTACCAAAATGTGATAGAGACATGATAAGCTAAGCATATGCTTTTGGACTTGCTGATAGAATTACTCGATGAAAAATTTTCACAAAACTTCAGTTTATAAAAATTACGGTATCTGGGAAGCTCATTTGGCTATAGATATCTTGGGGGTTTTTTTCCCTCAGAAAATTGCTTTTTTTCATAACCTTTGATTATTTCTCAATTGGGGAAGACTTTTTTTTTAATGTACATGTATTTAAAAAGAATAGCAAGTTGTATATAATAGGTTTTGTTTCAATCATTTTTATCATTCTATATTATGGAAATGCTAGTTTTATTCCATAAATTTAAATAATATAAAATAAAAAATATCGGAACCAGGATTTAAATTCAGTTCTTTTTTGATTCTTAAGTTCCGTTGCCTGGCAAACTTAACCATCAACAAAATAAGCAATTAACCTCCATTAACATTACATACCCAGGAAAGTCAGTACAGTTAAGGTACTGTGCAGCTCTTATGCTTTATAAACATCAGCTGTTATTAGTTTACTTCAAGCTAGTCCCCCAAAATAGGAAGACTCTTATTCTTAAAAATTTGAATCATTTTCCTATATATTATTATAAGACCTCTTTCAGATAAACTTGCTGGAAGCTTTTTTTTTGTCTCAGGTAACTTTTTTTCCTTCTAATTTTAGATGCACTGGTTTTGTACAAAAACTTCTAAATTTTCTCTTATCAAAATTGTCCATTTTATCTGTGATTTGCTTTTTCTTTTGTTTGGTTATGAATTTTTCTCATCCACAGTTCTGAAAGATATTTTTTCCTTTTCTCCTCTGATTTGTTTATGATAGTGCACTTTATTTGTTTATGATAGATGCTGTTTTTTGCCTGATTTTTGTCAATTTTCTAGTTTCAAGTGGTTTTTGTCAATTAGTGAATTCGTTATCCAAAAACTTAACATCTTTGCATGTATCAAATGCTAAGTTAATGTGCTCATTTGCTTCCATATATAGTGTATGTAAATCTTTTTCTACTAATTGAGCTCATTATTTCTTTTCTAGTCACAATTTGCTTTGATGATTACTACTGTGTAGTGTAGTTTGAAATCTGGTCCTAGTCCTGCAAAACTCTGTTTCTTTACATTTTTTCATTATTCCTATTGAAATTCTTGGTATATTGTTCTTTGGAATAAATTTCCTTATTTTTCTTTCTAGTTCTATTAAGTAATCCTTTGATAGTTTGATTGGTGTGCTGCTGAACAAGTAAATTAATTTAGGTATTGTCATATTTAGTGTATTAGGCTTACCCATGAGCGAATAATTATTTTTCCATTTATTTACATCTTTGTCTTAGGTTTTTGTATTCATTTAGTTCCTGTGTATGTGTTGGCAGGGTTACTCCCATGCATTAAATTCATTCTGTAGTTATTTTAAGTGGAGTTTTTCTTTTATTTTTATAATTTTTTCACCCACCCATTCTTTAAGTTATTTAGTCTCTATTTTGTCAGTAGTTATTTATTGAATATATTTTTTCTTTTTATTGTGATATGTAAAAGATTTATTTGCTGTTTCTTCCTTTTCTTCATCTATTAGGGAAGTTTATGTGCCACAGATGTTGATACTATCTAACTTTTCTAAAATTGTTTTCAGGTTATTAGCTTCTTTGGTTGAATATTTTTTGGAAAGGGGTATATTGATGTCCCTTACTATTATAGTTTCAATGTCTATTTCACCCTACAATTCATTTAGATTTTCCTGCAAGTATTTTGATGCTATGCTGTTTGACACACACGTGTTTCATATTGATACAAATTAATTGTCTGATACTTTTTAGCACAAATTTCCCTATTTACTTTTTTAATTATCTATTTTTGTTGTTGCCTTTTCTGAAATGATTGCAACCCCTACCTTTTTCACTTCAACTAAAGCAAAATACATTTTGCTTGAGCTCCTTGTTTTAACTCCAAAGTTTCAGTTGAGTTTCTTTTAAACAATATATTTTTAGATTTGAGGTCTCTAGTCTGTTTTTGTTTATACGATCTTCCATTTTGGAGGTGAATTTATATCATTAACATTAACAATAATAATAGATAATTAAGAATTTCTTGGGGTGGCTAAGTGGCACAGTGGATAGAGCACCGGCCTTGGAGTCAGGAGTACCCGATTTCAAATGTGGCCTCAGATGCTTAATAATTATCTAGCTGTGTGGCCTTGGGCAAGCCACTTAACCCCATTGCCTTGCAAAAAAAAAAACAACCCTAAAAAATGAATTTCTCTTCCAACTATTCTTTTACTCCTTTTTTTGCCCCCCCCTTAATAAAGAAGAGAGTGGTGCACCAGTGCTCTAGATTTGCTTCTTTAATCTTTTTCTTGCCTAGAGCATAGTTATCAATTCATATCCTTTATTTTTTTCTTTTTGAACCTCTCTTCATGGTCTCCATCAGGGCTGTCCAACCTTACTTTTAAATGTTTTTATTGAAACAGTAGACAATATTTTTTGATTTACCATTTTAGTGCGAACTCTGCAGTAGGTAGGCTTTGTTTACTAAAACATTTAATAAATCCACAGGCCAGCTACATAAAAGCATCTTGTAAGGTGCATTTTGGACAACCCTGCTGACATGGTTAAAGTTTCTCCCCTGATACTATTTTCTCTATCATTTCACCCCATTTCTTCTCCACTTTCCTTCCTGTTTCCCTGTTGATTGAAATGTTTTTTTCTGTACCCAGTTTAGTTTGTATATTCTTTCCTACTTTAACATATTAGATGCAAATGAGGTTTAGGTGTCATTTGCTACTCTCCTTCTCCTTCACTTATTTTTTATGTAGCTCTTTAGAAAGTACATTTGATTATGTGAGATAATTTCCCTTTTCTCTCCTCTCCCTTTTCTCTCTCCATTTACTTTCTTCTTTTGAAATTATTTAAAAAGTTGGGGGTGGCTAGGTGGCACAGTGGATAAAGCACCGGCCCTGGAGTCAGGAGTATCTGGGTTCAAATCCAGTCTCAGACACTTAATAATTACCTAGCTGTGTGGCCTTGGGTAAGCCACTTAACCTCATTTGCCTTGCAAAAACCTTAAAAAAAAGAAAAAGAAAGAAATTATTAAAAAGCAACAAAACCAGGTCAGCTAGGTGGTGCAGTGGATAGAACACTGGCCCTGGAGTCAGGAGGACCTGAGTTCAAATGTGACCTCAGACACTTAATAATTGCCTAGCTGTGTGACCCTTGGCAAGTCACTTAATCCCATTGCCTTAAATAAATTTAAAAAAATACAACAAAACCCTTCCCCAGGCCATCTTATTTGACTTTCTCTCTGACCTTGATGATATTGGGTTTTGAGGGGACATTATCTTCCCCTATTAGAATGGAAATTCTTCACTCTCGTTTAAAAGTTTCTTATGGCTGATCAACTTAAGATTTATTTTTTTGTATTTTTCTTGATTCCTGAGTTTGAACTTCAAAATCTTTGTATCATTCTGGCATTTTTTAAGGAATGCTTGAAAGTCTTCTTTTCACTAAAGGTTCACTTTTTTCCCCTCTGTGAGAATATACTCAGTTTTGCTGAGTAAGTTTTTCTTTATTGTAAGTATCTTTTGCTTTTTGGAATATCATATTTCAAGCTCTTTATTTGTTCTATGGCGGTGACTACTAAATCTTGTATGATTTTGATTGTAGCTCTTTGATTTTTTAATTCTTTATTTCAGGCTACTAGCAGTTTTTTTTTTTCTTGACTTGAAAGCTCTGGGTCAGGTTTATTCACTCCACAGCCCTCAGGCCACACTTGGCCCTCAAAGCTCATTTATGTGCTCCAAATCACATAACCTGAAAATGAATGTGAGCCCATGCGGCAGCATTGCAGCATCACAGACCAGCTTAAACCCTTAACTAATAACATGGCTCAACTTTTTCACGTAACTAACATTGTATGGTCTCACAGACTGTTGGAGTTTATTTTTTTTTAACAAAAGCTATGCATATTGGAATTAGTATCTTTATTTTAAAATGTTATATGACTCATCATAATTGCAGCAGAAAACTTTATTATATGGAACATTAATTGCTGTTTTGTAACAGGACTTTGAAAATAGATTTCAAGATTTTAGAAAACACTGAATTTCATTATATATGTTACTCCATTCTCAGCAGACATCAACATGTGGCTTGAAAACTTGCAAATCAAATGAATAGAATTGCAATCAGAAATGAAACTTAGAGAAAAATTTTATTTCTTTATTTATGACAATGGGGTTAAGTGACTTGCCCAAGATCACACAGCTAGGCAATTATTAAGTGTCTGAGGTCTGATTTGAACTCAGGTCCTCTGGATTTCAGGGCCTGTGCTCTAGGCTTTTTTTAATGGGTGGGAAATGTGACTCAGAAGATCTAAAAGGTTGAACACCCATGTTCTAGATATCGACTTTAATGTTTCGGGGAATTTTCAGAAGGTGGAGTTTCAGAAGGTGATTGATGGATTCTTTTATTTTTACTTTGCCTTTGGTTTTAAAAGAACTAGTCTGTTTTATGATTTCTTGAAATATGATGTCCAAGCTCTCATTTTGATTATGGCTTTCAAGAAGTACAGTGATTCTTAAATTATACCTTCATGATCAGTTTTTCAGGTCACATGACTTTGCTATAAGATGTCTTAGATTTTCTTCCATCTTTTCACTCTTTTTGACTTTATTTTAATCTTTTTTTGGTCCATTCTCATTTTTCTTTTTGAAGGCAATTTGAAGGCTGGATTTGAATTTAGATCTTCCAGTCTCCAGGACCAGTATCCAATCCACTATGCCATCTAACTACCCTAGGCCATTTAAATTTTTGAGGGGTCTGTTGTTGCTTGGTGCCTCGTGCAAAAGCAGTTAATTCTCTTTCTAAGATTTTCTTCTATTATCATTTCTTTTGCTGTCCTTTAGTACTTTCATTTATAAATTAATTTTTAACTTTTAAAAAATTTGAATTGTTTTCTAGAAATTCTAGTTGAATTTGTGCCTAAGTTGTGTTTTTCTTTGAGGTTTTTCTTTTGGATGTTTTGGAGTCATTTTATCTTCTGACTTGTATCTGAACCCTATTATCATAATAGCTATATTTGTTAAGTTTCATTTTTCATTTGTCTATTCTTCCAGCCTTACTTCTTAATTTTGGACTTGAGGTAGTTTAGGAATAGATTGCTAGCTTATAATCAGGAAGATGTTAATTCGAATCCTGCTAGTTGACTTACTAGCTGTGTGACCTTGGACAAATCACTTAATCTTTATCTTGGCTAAACTTTGTCTTCGTTACTTCATATTTAAAATGGGTATATAAATAGACCTACCTTCCAGGTAAATTGGGAAGTTAAAATGAGATAATGAAGCACTATATAAATGATATTTTCATTGTTTTTGTTCTTTTTTTGTCTAGTTAGGACTAGGCTCTCTCTGTATATATATATATAGGTCTGGAGGGAATGTTTATGGGCTGTGCTTGGTGATCTTTTGGGTTCTGTTGCATTGTTATGTTATTCAGATATATCCAGATCTGCTCAGGCTAGGGACCCGTAGGCTTCTGTTATGTGCAAAGCAGTCTGACAAACAGCTGCCTATTTGTTCTAAGCTTCACATATTCCTCATTTGGGTTTGGATCTGAGCAATACACCTGGTGAGCTTGTTCCTGTTCCAGTTTACTACTAAATTCAAATCCTGTTAGCTTATGTGGAATGTTTTGTAGGTTCAGAGTTATAGAACTTCAGGCTCTCATTCAGGTTGAGTTTTCTGGACTGGTTATTTCAAGTGTATGTTTCAAATTTCTTTCAGGTATACCCATTTGCTGCTTACTTCTGTTTTGCTTCTTGCCCAGTACATATTCTTTTTTTTTAATAGTTTTTTTTTTTTTGCAGGGCAAACAGGGTTATTAAACAGCTAGGTAATTAGTAAGTGTTTGAGACCAAATTTGAACCCAGGTACTCCTGACTCCAGGGCTGGTGCTCTATCGACTGCGCCACCTAGCCGCCCCTGCCCAGTACATATTCTTAAGTCCTTTATTGCATCTTTCTCTGTCTGCCCTGCCATGTATATGCATAGGTTCCTCCCTCAGTTTGTATAGATTTGTGACCTAGTTTTAGAGTCTGAGCAATAGAGCTGCCAGTTGGCACTTGTTTTTATTGTCTGCACACACAGTTCCTAGGTTCTTTATGCAGGTTGCAGGATCTCTTCTTCCTTCAGTCCCCATTTTGCTTATGCCTGCCAGGCTCTAACTCACCCCAGTGACCCCAGACCTTTCTGTTTTTGACTCTTTTTTTCCAACCTGGGCAAGACAAATGACATACTGTGATTATTTTTCTTGTATTTCTCAATCAGAACTTGGTTTGTGCATTTTCTAGGGCTTTGTTAAATAATTGCAAGAGGGGACTGGGCTACACTTGCTTCTTCTGATTCTGCCATCTTGGCTGGTCTCTAAAACTATTATTAGGCAAGAGAGAATTTCAGGAAGGAAAGGGTGGTCAATAATATTTATTGTCGGGGTGGCTAGGTGGTGTTAGTGGATAGAGCACTGGCCCTGGGGTCAGGAGTACCTGAGTTCAAATCTGGCCTCAGACACTTAATAATTACCTAGCTCTTTGTGGCCTTGGGCAAGCCGTTTAACCCCATTGCTTTGCAAAAACGAAAAAAAAAATTTATTGTCATGAAAAATAAAGAATGAAAAAAGGATCATTTTATTTGTCCAAAAGGTTACTTATGAGGGACAGCTAAGTGGCACAGTGGATAGAGCATCAGCTCTGGAGTCAGGAGAACCTGAGTTCAGATCCACCTCAGACACTTAATATTTGCCTAGCTGTGTGACTTTGGGAAAGTCCTTAACACCATTACTTTAAATAAATTTGTTTAAAAAAAGGCACTTATGACAGTGAGAAAAGTGAGTTGTATTGACTTTCTTATTTATTATTTACTTTATTAACTTTATTCAAGTTTAAAAAAATTTAAATATATGATTAATTTGTAAAGGGAATTCCTGATAGGAAAGTTTGCCAACACAGATACACAATTGTTTTACAATTTATAACCTTAGGGAATTGCCAGTTTTATGCTGAGGGTCTCGCGGCTTGTAGGTATCAGAAGTCAATTCTCCCTTTCACTACTACCATGATGCTTCTCCATTCAGAAATTTTTTAGGGGGAGAGAGAATGGTTTCTAGTAGTACAGCAGGATCACAAGATCAAATGGAGAGAATTCTCCTTCCTTAAGGAAATTTGTATGTATCTGAAAGAAAATAGAGAAAAGGAAACAATTGAAGATGGTAGAAAGAGAGAATTAAGTCTAAGAATAAGTTCCCTTATTCATTAGGAAGGAATAGTAGCTAGACATATGGGGAAAAACACTGCTTCTACTTCAGATCTTAAATATAGCCAATTCTCTTATCCACTATTTTTAAATTTAGGCTGACTTCTAGAAAGAAAATATTAATAATTTGTATATTTGAGGTAGGAAAAGATTCAACCTAGGTAGAGGAGGTATTTTGAGTTTATAGGCATGGAAATAGGTGATTTGAAGAGATGATATTCTGTAGGAAGTTCTTAACAAGTCCTTGCAACTCTCCTTTTTGGAATAATACTTTTAAATGCATAAATTCACAAAGTAAAATATCTAGGGTTTCAAAGAAAAAGCAGTTATTGAAATGAAATTTTGTGTGTCTGTGGGTGTGTGTGTGCATATATGTACTTTTTTTTTTCATCAAGTCCATAGCTCATCATCCATAGATACCAGATTTAAAATCCCTAGTGTTAGGAAAAGAACTGGACTTGGAGTCTGGGGAGACTTGAGTTTGAATCTAAGGTGTGCTACCTTGGACAAGATAGTCAACTGTAAAGAGTTTTAGTTTCTTCATTGATAAGTTGACGACAGCAATACTTGCCCTAGCTACCTCACTGAGTATTGGAAGAAAAGAGCCTTTATAAAGTGTGAAGTGCTGTTATAAATGTTGAGTAAAGAACAGTAGTATTCACACCTATGTGGCTGAACCTACATGATTGTGTTTTGCTTTATACCATATTCTAGAATTATGGATTTTTTGGAGAGAGTTGTAGGATACAAAGGAAAGAAATGTAGCTTCAGAGTTGCAGTTTGAATATCATGGACTATAAAACATATTTGAGGTACAAGATTATTTACTGAGTAGAGATAGACCATCAAAAGAATTGGTTCTATGACTTCTCTCCCAATTGAAAAAAAATCAGTGTCCATAGGTAATGATCTAGAATCATAGCTTTGTAAGTAAGAGGAATTAATGAAGTCATCTAGTTGAACACACTTATTTTATAGTTTGGGAAACTGTGGCCTAGGGAATTGCCCAGAATTACATTGATAGTAAATGTCATAGGCAAGATTTGAGTGACTCCACAGTTAGTTCCCTTTCCATTCTGCCTTGCTGGTGATTTTTGCTTTTGTTTACTATTATTTTGGGATATGTCTTAATTAATTGGGTCTGAATTGTAAAATGATACCAGGTCCCATTAACATGAGCCAAAATTAAATTAATGTGAATGTGTTACCTAATTGAGGGTTGTGACATATTCCTACATTGTCATCCTGCTCTTAAACCTGTCATTGCATGTAGATATCATGTGCTGCTGGATATCACAGTACCAACAATTGTGTCAATTTTGTTTTTTATAAAGAGCTCTAAACAAAATGGACAGAATGAAGAATATTCTAGATGGAAACATTGCCATCACAAGAAAGAAAAAACTTGCTACTATATTAGAACAAAAATTTGATGACATAAATATGACCATAGTAACTCTAAGATAAGTTATAATAAAATCCATGATGAGGAACAAATCATACAATTTTGAATGATACAATTTAATATTCAGATTATGCTTACTTCAATAGATTCATTATTTGCGTAACTGGGACCTAGCTGCACTGCTATTTCCCATGTATAAGATGTACCTTAATTTTGGAGCCTGAAATTTGAAAAAAAAGAGTATTACATAAAGTTATTGAACTCAAGTTTTATTCATTATAAAATTCATGCAATTCCTCATCACTATCAAAACTCCCATCCATTAGCGTGTCCTCATCTTCAACTTAGGAGAGGCTCTGACTGCTCTTGTGCCTATCATCTGGTCTGTGGTTGACCACAAGTTCTTCCTCCCTGAGCAAGTTTGGTGTGAGGATCCATCCTTAGGCCATGCCATTTCATGAACCTGAAGCACCAATTGCATCCTCCTTTGAAATCAGTAACTTCTTTTTCATCAGCAGTTCTTCTGGCTTCATGTCGAACCATCTTTGGGGGCAGGAATTCCAGTGGCCCTTTGCTTTTCAGTCCATCTCTTCAATTCCCTTTCTAAATCAGGCCATTTTGCTAACTTGCTTCTCATGGCCTCCTTCTGCCATGGCATTTTCAGTAGGGCTTCTCCTTCCTGTAGCCACTCTCAGATTTGTTTTCTCAGTTGGAGGAGGACCAAACTTAGATTCAGCAGTTCCATTCAGTTTTGCAAACCAGATCACTTTTTTTTTTTAAGGTTTTTGCAAGGCAAGTGGAGTTAAGTGGCTTGCCTAAGGCCATACAGCTAGGTAATTGTCAAGTGTCTGAGACTGGATTTGAACCCAGGTACTCCTGACTCCAGGGCTAGTGCTTTATCCACTGTGCCACCTAGCCAGCCCCAAACCAGATCACTTTGAACTTGAATTGATTGCTGTACGAAAATCATTTCTGAGTCATTTCTGGGCAGAACATTGCAAAACATAACCTAATATACATGTAACAAAGGTGAAACAATGAGCACAAAGACAAACACGAAAAAGTGGGAAATGCAATAAAAAACATCTACAACCACTGTATAGACACTCCCAGTTTTTAGACCCCGAATTTTTCAAAAAAAGGGTGCATCTTATTTGAGGGGGAAAGTTTGTTTTTTGGTTTTTGGTTTTTTTTTGCGAGGCAAATGGGGTTAAGTGGCTTGCCCAAGGCCACACCACTAGATAATTATTAAATGTCTGAGATCGGATTTGAACCCAGGTACTCCTGACTCCAGGGCCAGGTCTTTATCCACTATGCCACCTAGCCGCCTCATATCCTTCATTCTTTTTTTTTTTAATTTATTTTTTATTCTCATTTTGTACAAATGTTTTTCTTTACATTAATAAAATATACTTGTTTACAAGTAAACAAAATACCCCTCCCCCCATTGAATATAGATAGACTTGCTTGGGCAAAAAAAGTAAAGGGGAGAGAAAAAAAATTAAAATTAAAAAAATAATAGTAATAATTGTAGGTATGGCCAGGTGGTGCAATGGACGAAGCATCAGCCCTAGAGCCACAAGCACCCGAGTCCATATCCAGCCTCGTAAACCTAATAATCACCCAGCCATGTGACATGCAAGCCACCCGATCCCCACTGCCCTGCAAAAACCAAAAAGAAGAAAAAAAAGACCCAAAATAAAATAAAATAGTAATAATAGTAGGGGTGGCTGGGTGGCAGACAGAGCATTGGCCCTTGAGCCAGGAGCACCTGGGTCCGAATGCGGCCCCAGACTCCCAATGATCACCCTGCTATGTGGCCCCAGGCAGGCCACCCAGCCCCACTTGCCCTGCACCCTCCCCCAAATAATAATAACAAAAAATGTGTTTCAGTCTTTGTTCCAACACCATCAACTCTGTCGTGAGTGGATCACATTCTTTATGATAAGTCCATCACAAAAGTTACTTCCATATTTTTCCAGCATTGCCATTGCTGATCGCAACTCCCTCCTTTCTTATTTCTCCACTACCATGTACTATATTTTCTCTCTCCTTTCACTCTGACTCTGCTGTAGGGTAGCTGAGTGGCGCAGCAGACAGATCCCTGGCCCTGGGGCCAAGAAGCCCTGAGCCCCCATACCACCCCTTAGGCCCAGAATCCACCTAGCCCTATGGTCCTGGGCAGGCCTTCCAATCCCAGCTCCTTTCAAGAAGTAAAAAAAGAAAATGTGTTATATCTGACCACTCTCCCCCATGGTCCATCCTCTCCTCCTTTATTTACATCCCCACCCCTTCCCCCTGCTCCCCCCTCCTTCTTACTCCAGTTGTCTATACCCCATTGAGTATATTTGCTGTTTCCTCTCCTAGCCATCTCTGATGAGAGCAAAGGTTCTCTCATTACCCCTTGCCTCCCCCCTTCCATATCATTGCAATAGCTCAATGTAATAAAAAAAAATCTTATTATGTGAAATAGCTTGGACTATTCCCCTTCTCCTTTTTCTTTCTCCCATTCCATTTCCCTTTTTTTTCTATTGACTCCATTTTTACACCATATTTTATCTTCGAATTCAGGTTTCTCCTGTGCTTCAACTATAAAAGCTCCCTCTACCTGCTCTATTAACTGAGATGGTTCATATGAATATTATCAGTATCATTTTTCTATACATGCAGTTCATCCTCATTAAGTCCCTCATATTTCCCCCCTCTCCTCCAATCTCCATGCTTCACCTGAGTCCTGTATCTGAAGATCAAACCTTCTGTTCAGCTCTGGCCATTCCAAAAGGAACCTTTGAAATTCCCCTGGTTCATTGAAAGTCCATCTTTTTCCCTGGAAGAGGACATTCAACCTTGCTGGGTAGTTCATTCTTGGCTGCATTCTAAGCTCTTTTGCTTTCTGGTATATTGTATTCCAAGCCCTACGAGCTTCCAATGTAGCTAATGCTAAGTCCTGTGTGATCCTGACTGCAGCTCCATGATATTTGAACTGTGTCCTTCTGGCTGCTTGTAATATTTTCTCTTTGACTTGGGAGTTCTGGAACTTGGCTATAATATTCCTGGGGGTTGGTTTTTTGGGATCTCTTTCTCGGGGGGATGGGTGGATTCTCTCCATTTCTATTTTGCCCTCTGCTTCTAGAACATCAGGGCAATTTTCCTGTAGTAATTCTTTGAAAATGATGTCAAGGCTCTTTTCCTGATCATGACTTTCAGGTATTCCAATAATTTTTAAATTATCTTTCCTAAGTCTGTTTTCCATATTAGTTGTTTTTTCAATGAGATATTTCACATTTTCTTCTAATTTTTCATTTTTTTGGTTTTGAAGTATTGATTCCTGATTTCTGGTAAATTCATCAATCTCCCTGAATTCTATTCTTTGTCTGAAGGATTTATTCTCCTCAGAGAGTTTTCTTATCTCTTTTTCCATCTGGCCAATTTTGCTTTTTAAAGCATTCTTCTCCTCAATAACTTTTTGAACTGTTTTATCCATTTGACCTAAGCTGGTTTTTAGCATGCTATTTTCTTCAGCATTTTTTTGGATTTCCTTGACTAAGCTGCTGACTTCATTTTCATGTTTTTCCTGCATCTCTCTCCTTTCTTTTCCCAGTTTTTCTTCTAACTCCCTCATTTGATTTTCAAAGTCTTTTTTGAGCTCTATCATAGCCTGAGCCCAATTTCTGTTTTTCTTGGAGTCTTTAGATGCAGGAGCTTGTGCTTCCTCATCTTCAGACTGAGTATTTTGATCCTTCTTGGGCTCATTTGCAAAATATTTCTCAATGGTTTTCTTCTTGTTTCTTTGTTCATTTTCCCAGCCTAAACCTGTTTTTTGGGGTTGCTTCCTGAGCTTTTGGGGGACTCCCACAAGGGTCTCAGTGTGTGAGGTTCTGTCCTCCCTCCTGATCTGTGAATGACCATAAGCGCCCCCCTCTGCCACGGGGCTGAGGTGGGGGGGCCCTGCTGTTCTATGGCGGGGCCTAGACTGCAATCAGGATCTGAATGTGGTCAGAGCTCCAGAGTCCAGTTCCAGGGACAGAGGACAGAGCTCTGCAGTCTCTCTTCACTCCCCTCCCTCAGCTCAATGGGCTCATGCCCTGGGGGCTCCTGCTTACTGGCTCCACCTGCTTCTGTTTCCGGGTCTAGGCTGCTGAAAGACCAGGCTGCTGGCTGTGTGTCCTGAGGGCTGGGCTCCACGTGCTTGCTGCTCCCCCACTCCGTGCAGGTGCTCCCCGGGGTGCAGCTCAGGAGACTCCCCCACTGCTGTGAGCTGAGGCTCCCAGCGCCCTGGGGCTGCCTCCGGGAGGCTGAAGTTCTTTGGCTCAGGCGGGCCACCCCTCTGGCGTGCTGCCCCTCCAACTACGGGGAGCAGAGCCTTTCTGCTCTTTTCCAGGTTACCTTGAGTAGGAGAACTGCCTCACTGGGTCCCTTTGTGGGTTCTGTCTCTCGAAAGTTTAGTTAGAGTCCTTAGTTTATGAGTTTTTATAAGAGAGCTCCTAAGACTTGATCCCTTCATCATATCCTTCATTCTTAAAGAGGACCAGTGACATCACAGAGTGTGATTTCTTGACTTTCTAAAAAATTGGATTTAAGTGAGGCAGAGCTGGGCAAAGTAGTCAGAACTCAGTTTGGACTTGCTTCTGACTCGAGGGTTCACTACAGGGAGATTCACTTTTTCTTTCATGAAGATCATCTCCTACTTACATAAAACTTGTGGTTCATTTAATGTGGTGTTTGTGGTTGTTTTTAAATCCTTGTTTTATTATACCTGGAATGTTGTCTGTCACACAAATTATTTTTGTAGTAAAATCAGATTTTGCTTGTCATTTTGACTCATAGCAACTTTTACAGGAATCTAGTGTAAATTTGAGGGCTTTCCACAGAAGAATTAATACATAGGTGTTATTATGTAGTTGTACACTGTTATGTTATTGATTGACTAAGGAAAACTTTTAAGTGGACAAAACAGTATAAACATTAACCATATGACATTACACTTATGACCTTTCCACAGGGAAACCTCCAATGCAGTCTGAAGTGGAAGAGTCTTTACAGCAGGTGGACAGCTCCTCTATAAGACTTGGCACTGAGCTAAAGAAATCCTCACAGCCAGGAGGGTTTACTTCTCAAGAAAAGCAAGCCAGGACTCCAGCTCATCAGAATGAAGAAGAGATGGAGGATATTGGACTGTTTATTCCTCTTGGTAAGTTGTGGAAGATTTGATTAGCATGGTAATATGTTTAAAAAGACCTTAAGATTGGTTCCGGGGGTAGCTAGGTAGCACAGTGGATAAAGCACCAGCCTTGAAGTCAGGAGTACCTGGGTTCAAATCTGACCTCAGACACTTAATAATTACCTAGCCGTGTGGCCTTGGGCAAACCACTTAACCCCATTGCCTTGAAAAATCTAAAAAAAAAAAAAAGATTGGTTCAGGGAATCAAGTGAACAAACGCAAGTTGTCACTGGCTTTGTTCATCACTAACAAAGTGAATTTTTAATTAAACTTCTTGTTGATAGGACAATCTCTGTTGGGGTAAATTTTATTACTAGTCACTCCATAATATTATCATCTATTTGATGAATACCTTCTTTTGAAGAGCAAGAAATTATATAGTTTTTTTGTCTTCTTGAGGCCTTATTTTAATAAATGTAGTTTTTTTATTTATATGAAATGTTGGGAATTCCCAGAATATTTTGATATTTTTGCTGAAGTTAAAGAACACAGATGTAATTCAAAGCAAGATAAAACATAATTTGGAAATTATCAGCTCTTTAGATTATCTCTGTAACTGTTTCTTCTTTTTATCTGGATAGTTGAGATATATCTATGCTAGAATTTCTTATATAGGTTCATGTTCCCCAACAAATTCATCAGAATCAAAGGAGCCAGAGATGGGATTTAATTTAGTCCCTAGACCCATTCATTATGATATTCAGGGATTTTCACTTCAGATCTGAAAAAAGCCATCTCAAGAGAGAATTGATTTTGTATGCCTACTCTTGATGGTTTATTTCTCATTGTCTTTGCTTTGAAAAAGGTATGCATTGTACCTTAATCAATGAAGAGGATACAGATTATTTTAAGTCACTAACTTCTCAGTTCCTTAGCTTCCTTAAATCCTATGACCATGACTCCACCTCAGTCACACTTATGGTGTGATTTAATTAATTAATTAATTAATTAGTTAAATTATAGTTTTTTGTTTTTTTTGTAAGGCAATGGGGATTAAATGACTTGCCTAAGATCACACAGCTAGGTGTCTGAGACCAGATTTGAACCCAGGTTCTCCTTACTCCAGGGCTGATTCTCTATCCGTTGTACCATGTAACTGCGCCTTTATGGGTTAATATCTTTTCAGTCCATCTCTCTATGTCTTTAACACCCCCAAATTTATTCTCCATCCATTGAGACCTCCATTTTTCTCATCCCTCAGTTTTCCTCAGGCAGTTAGTGTTGGTCTGTCTACTTCACTTCTTCCCTTTTCATTCTCATTCCAGTAGATTATCATATGAACTCTGCGTTGACCTGCATCTTCACATCTCTTGTCCACTTAGCCTACTGCTGCTCATCTATCTCATCACTTGTCAGCCTAAGGTTACTTAACCTTCTGTCCCCTCTGTTCTACTTAAAGGCTACTAAGCAGAGCTAGAGAAACTCTGTTCCCTTATTGATTCTCTTTATTACTTCCCACAGAAGCTATTCCAAATCTTCTCAAGCTTTCCACATCTGTCCCTTCTACTTCTCTTGTCAGCTGAGGACTTTGTCTTGCCTCTTATTCCAGAGAAAATTGAGGCCAATGTACATGAACTTCCTTTTCTTAGTTTTTTTTTTCAATCTCAAAACTCTTTGGTGTCATTCTTCATTCTTTCCTTCTTTTCAGTGTCTGTTAGTGAGGTGACCCTTTGCTTTACCAAGGTCAGCTATTCACTCTACATGTGTACTTGATCCAGTCCCTTCCCACCTTCTCTAGCATATTACAACTTCAGTTACCCCTTCTTTCTAATGTTTCAACCTTATCTTATTCATTAGTTTCTTCTCTACTGTCTTCAGACTGTAGTCTTTTCCATCCTTAAAAAATTATCATTAGATGATTATCATGGTACATATCTTTTCCCCCCATTCTTAACCAAATGACTTGAAAAAGTTATTTCCATTTTTTTAATATTTAATATTTATTCTCATTTTGTACAAATTTTTTTTATACATTAATAAAATATTCTTGTTTAAGAGTAAATACCGCCCCCAAAATGTAGACTCGCTTGAGAGAGAAAGGGGAGAGAAAAAAATTAAAATTCTTTTTTTTTTCTTTTTAAGGTTTTTGCAAGGCAAATGGGGTTAAGTGGCTTGCCCAGGGCCACACAGCTAGGTAATTATCAAGTGTCTGAGACTGGATTTGAACCCAGGTACTCCTGACTCCAGGGCCGGTGCTCTACCCACTGCGCCACATAGCTGCCCCTGAAAAAAATTAAAATAAAAAAAAGTAATAATTGTAGATATGGCCAGGTGGCGCAATGGATGGAGCACCAGCCCTGGAGCCAGGAGCACCCAAGCCCATAGCCGGCCCCAACAATCACCCAGCCGTGTGACATGCAAGCCACTCCAACCCCACTGCCCTGCAAAAACCAAAAAAAAAAAAAAAAAAGACAAAAAAAGACCCAAAATAAAATAAAATAGTAATAATAGTAGGGGCGGCTGGGTGGCGGACACAGCATTGGCCCTTGAGCCAGGAGCACCTGGGTCCAAATCCGGCCTCAGACACCCAACAATCACCCTGCTGTGCGGCCCCAGGCAGGCCACCCAGCCCCATTTGCCCTGCACCCCCCCCAAATAATAATAATAATAATAAAAAATGTGCTTCAGTTTTTTTCCAACACCAACAACTCTGTCACGAGTGGATCACATTCTTTATAAGTCCATTGCAATAGTTACTTCCATATTTTTCCACTGTTGCCATTGCTGATCGCAACTCCCTCCTTTTGTTTTTCTCCACTACCATGTACTATATTTTCTCTATCCTTTCACTCTGACTCTGCTGTAGGGTAGGTGAGTGGCGCAGCAGATAAATTCCTGGTACTAGGACCACGCTGTTGCCATGGTCCATCCTCTCCTCCATCACTCACATCCCCCCCCTTCCCCCTGTCTACCCCCTCCTTCTTACTCCAGATGCCTGTACCCCATTGAGTATATATATGCTGTTTCCTCTCCTAATCACCTCTGATGGGAGTGAAGATTCCCTCATCCCCCCCCTTGCCTTCCCCCTTCCATATCACTGCAATAGTTCATTGTAATAAAGAAAAATCTTATTATATGAAATATCTTGGCCTACTCCCCCTCCCCTTTTTCTTTTTTTTAATTTAAATTTATTTTTTTTAAAGATATTAGTTGAGTTTTACATTTTTCCTCCAGTCTTGCTTCCCTCCCCCCTCCCCTCCACAGAATGCACTCTGTCAGTCTTTACTTTGTTTCCATGTTGTACCTTGATCCAAATTGGGTGTGATGTGATGAAAGAGAAATCATATCCTTAAAGAGAAGTCTAAGGGGTAACAAGATCAGACAATAAGCTATCTGTGTTTTTTCCCCCTAAATTAAAGGGAATAGTCCTTGTACTTTGTTCAAACTCCACAGCTCCTTATCTGGATGCAGATGGGACTCTCCTTTGCAGACAGCCCAAAATTGTTCCTGATTGTTGCACTGATGGAATGAGCAAGTCCTTCAAGCTTGAACATCACTCCCATGTGGCTGTTAGGGTGTACAGTATTTTTCTGCTTCTGCTCATCTCACTCAGCATCAGTTCATGCAAATCCCTCCAGGTTTCCCTGAAATCCCGTCCCTCCTGGTTTCTAATAGAACAGTAGTGTTCCATGACATACATATACCACAGTTTGCTAAGCCATTCCCCAATTGAAGGACATTTACTGGATTTCCAATTCTTTGCCACCACAAACAGGGCTGCTATAAATATTTTTGTACAAGTGATGTTTTTACCCTTTTTCCTCATCTCTTTAGGGTATAGACCCAGTAGTGGTATTGCTGGGTCAAAGGGTATGCACATTTTTGTTGCCCTTTGGGCATCATTCCAAATAGCTCTCCAGAAGGGTTGGATGAGTTCACAGCTCCACCAACAGTGTAATAGTGTCCCAGATTTCCCACATCCCTTCCAACAATGATCATTATCCTTCCTGGTCATACTGGCCAATTTGAGAGGTGTGAGGTGGTACCTCAGAGAAGCTTTAATTTGCATTTCTCTAATAATTAATTTTTTAGAGCATTTTTTCATATGGCTATGGATTGCTTTGATCTCCTCATCTGTAAATTGCCTTTGCATATCCTTTGACCATTTGTCAATTGGGGAATGGCTTTTTGTTTTAAAAATATGACTCAGTTCTCTGTATATTTTAGAAATGAGTCTTTTGTCAGAATCATTAGTTGTAAAGATTGTTTCCCAATTTACTACATTTCTTTTGATCTTGGTTACATTGGTTTTATCTGTGCAAAAGCTTTTTAATTTAATGTAATTGAAATCATCTGTTTTTGGTGATGTTCTCCAACTCTTCCTTAGTCATAAACTGTTCACCTTTCCATAGATCTGACAGGTAGACTAGTCCTTGATCTTCTAATTTGCTTATAGTATTATTTTTTTATGTCTATGTCCTGTAACCATTTGGATCTTATCTTGGTAAAGGGTGTGAGGTGTTGGTCTAATCTAAGTTTCTTCCATACTAACTTCCAATTTTCCCAGCAACTTTTATCAAAGAGGGAGTTTTTATCCCAATGGCCAGACTCTTTGGGTTTATCAAACAGCTGATTACTATAATCATCTCTTGCTCTTACACCTAGTCTATTCCACTGGTCCACCACTCTATTTCTTAGCCAATACCAAACAGTTTTGATAACTGATGCTTTATAATATAATTTTAGATCAGGTAGAGCTAAGCCACCTTCTTTTGCACTTTTTTTCATTAAGCTCCTGGCAATTCTTGACTTTTTATTTCTCCATATGAATTTACTTACAATTTTTTCTAACTCGTTAAAGTAATTTTTTGGAATTTTGATTGGTAGGGCACTAAACAGATAGTTTAGTTTTGGTAGAATTGTCATTTTTATTATATTCGCTCTACCTATCCATGAGCAGTTGTTATTTACCCAGTTATTTGAATCTAATTTAATTTGTGTGAGAAGTGTTTTATAATTGTTTTCAAAAAGATTCTGAGTCTGTCTTGGCAAAATAGACTCCCAAATACTTTATATTGTCTGAGGTTACTTTGAATGGGATTTCTCTTTCTAGCTCTTCCTGCTGTTTCTTGCTAGATATATATAGAAAAGTTGAGGATTTATGAGGGTTTATTTTATAACCTGCAACTTTGCTAAGATTGCTAATTGTTCCCATTAGTTTTTTGGATGATTTCTTGGCATTCTCTAGGTAGACCATCATGTTATCTGCAAAGAGTGAGAGTTTTATCGCTTCCTTCCGAATTCTAATTCCTTCAATTTCTTTTTCTTCTCTAATTGCTGATGCTAACATTTCTAATACAATATTGAATAGTAGTGGTGATAATGGGCACCCTTGTTTCATCCCTGATCTTATTGGGAATGCCTCTAGCCTCTCCCCATTGAATATAATGCTTGTTGATGGTTTCAGATAGATACTGCTAATTATTTTAAGGAACAGTCCATTTATTCCTACACTCTCTAGTGTTTTTAATAGAAATGGATGCTGTATTTTGTGAAAAGCTTTTTCAGCATCTATTGCTATGATCATGTGATTTCTGATAGGTATTGTTGATATAATTGAGTATACTAACAGTTTTCCTAATATTGAACCAACCCTGCGTTCCTGGAATAAATCCCACTTGATCATAATGTATTATCCTAGTGATGACTTGTAATCGTTTTGCTAAGATTTTATTTAGGATTTTTGCATCTATATTCATCAGGGAGATAGGTCTATAATTTTCTTTCTCTGTTTTAACTCTTCCTGGTTTAGGTAACAGTACCATATTGGTTTCATAGAAAGAGTTAGGCAGAGTTCCATCTTTCCCTATTTTTCCAAAGATTTTATATAGGAATGGAACCAATGTTCCTTAAATGTTTGGTAGAATTCACTGGTGAATCCATCAGGCCCTGGAGATTTTTTTTAGGGAGTTCAATAATGGCTTGTTGAATTTCTTTTTCTGAGATAGGGTTGTTTAGGTATTTAATCTCTTCTTCATTTAACCTGAGCAACTTATATTTTTGTAAATATTCATCCATTTCACTTAGATTATCAAATTTATTGGCATAGTTTGGCAAAATAATTTCAAATTATTTAATTTCCTCCTCATTGGTGGTGAGTTCACCTTTTTCATTTATGACACTTAGCAATTTAGTTTTCTTCTTTTTTTTAATCAAATTGACCAGAGGTTTATCAGTTTTATTAGTTTTTTTTCATAATACCAACTTTTGGTTTTATTTATTAATTCAATAGTTTTTTTGCTTTCAGTTTTATTAATTTCTCCTTTAATTTTTAGAATTTCTAATTTGGTACTGAACTGGGGATTTTTGATTTGTTCTTTCTCTAATTTCTTTAGTTGCATGTTTATTAGTTCTTTGATTTCCTCTTTCTCCAATTTAGTCATATAAGCATTTAGAGCTATAATATATCCCCTGAGAGTTGCTTTGAATGAATCCCATAGGTTTTGGTATGTTGTTTCATTATTATCATTATTTAGGATAAAATGGTTAATTCTTTCTATAATTTGTTTTTTGGTCCACTCATTTTTTAAAATGAGGTTATTCAGTTTCCAATTTGTTCTCACTCTATATCTCCTTGGCCCAGTATTGCATATGACTTTTATTGCGTTGTGATCTGAGAAAGATGTATTCACTATTTCTGCCTTTCTGCAGTTGATTATTAGGTTTTTATGTCCTAGTACATGGTCAATTTTTGTATAAGTTCCATGTACTGCAGAGAAAAAGGTGTATTCCTTTCTATCCCCATTCAGTTTCCTCCATAAGTCTACCATATCTAATTTTTCTAACAATCTATTTACCTCCCTAATTTCTTTGTTGTTTGTTTTATGATTCGATTTATCTAGATATGATAGTGGGAGGTTGAGGTCTCCCACTAGTAGAGTTTTGCTATCTGTGTCTTCCTGTAATTCTTTCGGCTTCTCCTCTAAGAATTTGGGTGCTGTCCCACTGGGTGCATATATATTCAATATTGAAATGACTTTATTGTCTATGGTACCTTTTAGGAGGATAAAGTTTCCTTCCTTATCTCTTATCACTATCTATTTTTGCTGCTGCTTTGTCTGAGATAAGGATTGCTACCCCTGCTTTTTTTCACTTCAGCTGACACAAAATATATTTTGCTCCAACCTTTTACCTTTACTCTGTATGTATCTCTGTGCTTCAGATGAGTTTCTTGTAAGCAGCATATTGTAGGATTCTGGTTTTTAATCTTCTCTGCTATTTGCTTATGTTTTAAGGGAGAGTTCATCCCATTCCCATTCAAGGTTATGATTACTAATTCTTTATTGCCCTCCATGCTGTCTTCCCTCTGTATTTTTCCCCCTTTCCCCCCTTTTATCCATATTCCCCAGTCTTTTGTTTCTGAAAACCACCCCCTTCAGTGTGTTTGCCCTCCTATATCAGGCTCTCCCCTTTCTTTCCCCTTTCCCTTTTTCCCTTTTCCCTTCTCTTCCTTTTGTTATTTCCCCTTATTTCCCCCACTCTCCTTCCCTTTCTCTGTCCCCCCTTCCCTTTTCCCCTTTTAATACTTGAAAGATTAGATGTTTTATAAGTTAACTGAGTATGTGTAGGTTGACTTTAAGGCAAGTCTGATGAGAAGAAGATTCAGGTGTTTCTCCTCTGCTCCCTTTTTCCCCACTATTACCATAGGTTTTTTGTACCTCTTAGTGTAATGAGATTTACCCCATTCAATCCCCTCCCTCTTCCCATTTCTTTCCTGTCCCCCTTTTTAGGGCAGTAGTGTTTTGTTTTGTTTTTTTAGATCATTCTATCTAAGTCATTGAAAATTCTAAGTGTCTGTCCCTTTTAGTTCTGTATATCCTATCGAATAGAGTCGAAATTCCTGAGAGTTATTAGTCTTTCTCCCAAGTGGGGTTAAAGCCAGTTACCTCCCATTAGATAGTAGTCTCATTTCTGGCTAGGTGTATTCTCCCTGTTAGAGTTACATTTCTCAAGGTTTATGAGAACCTTTTTTTTTTTTACCCCCATGCTGGGATATAGCCAGTTTCAACTTACTGGATTGCAATTTTTTTTCTTTTACCGCCCCCCCCTTTTTTTTTTACCTTTTCATGTGTCTCTTGAACCTCCTGTTTGATGCCCAAATTTTCTGTTTAGCTCTGATCTTTTCATCAGAAATTTTTGGAGTTCTTCCATTTCGTTAAATGTCCATCTTTTTCCCTGGAAGAGAAGGCTCAGCTTTGCAGGAAAGTAGATTCTTGGCTGCATTCCAAGCTCTCATGCTCTTGGGAATATCTCATTCCAGGCCCTTCGATCCCTTAAAGTTGATGCAGCCAGGTCCTGAGTGATCCTTACTGTGGCTCCTTGATATTTAAATTGCTTCTTTCTGGCTGATTGCAGGATTTTCTCTTTTATCTGATAGTTCTGCAGTTTGGCTACAACATTCCTTGGTGTTTTCCTTTTAGGATCTTTTTCTGGTGGGGATCGATGTACTCTTTCAATAACTACTTTGCCCTCCGATTCCATGATATCAGGGCAGTTTTCCATCACTAGATCCTGTAATATTAAGTCCAGGCTTTTTTTTCTCTTCACTGTTTTCAGGAAGTCCTATAATTTTCAGGTTGCCCCTCCTTGATCTATTCTCTAGGTCAGTGGTTTTGTTGATGAGGTATTTTACATTTTCTTCTATTTCTTCTATTTTTTAATTTTGTTTAACTGACTCTTGCTGTCTCATGGAGTCACTAGTTTCTGTAGATTCCATTCTTTTTTTGGGGAAGGAGTTTTCTTCGTTAACCTTTTGCAACTCCTTTTCTAATTGGTCAATTCTACTTTTGAAAGAGCTTTCCATTTGACCAATTGAGGTATTGAGAGAATTAATTTCTTTTTGCGTTTGCCCATTTGAAGATCTGAGAGATTTGTTTTCTTGTTGCAAGGTATTAATTGTCTCCCCCAAATTTTCTAGTTGATTTTTAAACTCCTTCCTCATTTCGTCAAAGAAGTCTTTCTGTGCTGGAGACCATATTGTATTCTCCTCAGAGGTTCCAGGTCTCTCTGAGTTAGTGTCTTTCCCTTCCAAGAATTTTTCTATGGATCCACCTTTCCACTGACCCTTCTTCATTTTGCTGAGACCTGAGTTTTGGAGGGGCTGGTTCACAGGGGCTTGGAATCACTAAAGGCTTTACTCACTGAGTGCTGTTTCTCTGGCTGGCCAGTAGCAGGTGCTGGTTGCTTTCTCTGGAGTGTCTGTGACCTTGGTTGAGGCCCTCTCCTTTTCCTTGAAGGGAGGAGTTGGAGCTATTGAATTCTTTTGCCTTCAATCTATGGTGGACTTTACCCTGGCCTGAGGTCATGGGCTGGTTCTTCTGCTCACATACCTGGGCCTGAGGCAGAAGTAGCTTGCATTTGTTTGTTAGGGGAGAAGTCTGTGTTGTAATGGGACTCATACCAGAGGATCCCAGGGATGGTGTCCACAGCTCCCCTGCTCCAGAATTCTCCCCCCAGCCCTTTCCGGGATTTCCAGGGGGACAGCTCCAACACCAGAGCCTCTGCTCCCCCGCAGACTCATGCCCCCGCGGTCCAGCCCCACCTCTGATCCAGCAGGTCCGGCTCTTCGGCCCTCAGACTCCCAGTTCCAATTCAGCTTCTAGTCTGGTTGATTGGGGCTGAGCTTCCCTCTGGGCCCAGACTCACCTGCCCGAATTTTCAGCCACAGCTCCTGTTGTAGACAAATCCCGAGGTAGATGTTCCTTCTTCTGGCTTTTCTTTCTGGGTTTTTTTGAGTCGGATTTCTTTTAGGAGGTTTGTTTTATGTGGTAGATGGGAAAGAGATCAGGAGACTTTAGAACTGTGCCTGTCTTCTCTCCGCCATCTTGGCCAGAAGTCTCCTCCTTTTTCTTTCTCCCATTACATTTCCCTTTTTTCTATTGACTCCATTTTTTCACCATATTTTATCTTCAAATTCAGCTTTCTCCTGTGCTTCAACTATAAAAGCTCTTTCTACCTGCTCTTTTAACTGAGAAGGTTCATATGAGTATTATCAGTGTCATTTTTCTATGCAAGAATACATGCAGTTCATCATCATTAAGTCCCTCCTATTTTCCCCCTCTCCTCCAATCTCTATGCTTCACCTGAGTCCCGTATCTGAAGATCAAGCCTTCTGTTCAGCTCTGGCCATTCCAAAAGGAACATTTGAAATTGCCCTGGTTCATTGAAAGTCCATCTTTTTCCCTGGAAGAGGACATTCATTTTTGCTGGGTAGTTGATTCTCAGTTCCATTCCAAGCTCTTTTGCCTTCTGGTATATTATATTCCAAGCCCTACGAGCTTTTAATGTAGTTGCTGCTAAATCCTGTGTAATCCTGACTGCAGCTCCACTATATTTGAATTGTGTCCTTTTGGCTGCTTGTAATATTTTCTCTTTGACTTGAGAATTCTGGAACTTGGCTATAATATTCCTAGGGGTTGGTTTTTTGGGATCTCTTTCTCAGGGGGATCGGTAGATTCTCTCCATTTCTATTTTGCCCTCTGCTTCTAGGCAATTTTCCTGTAGTAATTCTTTGAAAATAATGTCACGGTTCTTTTCCTGATCATGACTTTCAGGTATTACAATAATTTTTAAATTATCTTTCCTAAATCTGTTTTCCATTTCAGTTGTTTTTTCATTGAGATGTTTCACATTTTCTGCTAATTTTTCATTTTTTTTGGTTTTGAAGTAATGAGTCCTGATTTCTTGTAAATTCATCAATCTCCCTGAGTTCTGTTCTTTGTCTGAAGGATTTATTTTCCTCAGAGAGTTTTCTTATCTCGTTTTCCATCTGGCCAATTTTGCTTTTAAAATCATTCTTCTCAATAACTTTTTGAAATGTTTTATGCATTTGACCTAAGCTGATTTTTAGCATGCTATTTTCTCCAGCATTTTTTTGGATTTCCTTGACTAGGCTGCTGACTTCATTTTCATGTTTTTCCTGCATCTCTCTTATTTCTTTTCCCAGTTTTTCTTCTAACTCCCTCATTTGATTTTCAAACTCTTTTTTTTGAGCTCTGTCATAGCCTGGTCCCAGTTTCTGCCCTTGGAGCTGTGAGAAGGATCCCTGCTCGACTATGATGGTTTGGGGGCCCAAACTGCAGCCTGGATCTGAATGTGGGCAAACAGCTGAGTCCTTCCCCCCGGGAAGAGTAGAGAGACCTCTGCAGTCTCCCCTAACCCCCTTACTTTCTGTGTGCTGTGTTCTGGACGTTCAGGCTGGCTTCCCCAATTCCTGCTGCAGGTTCTCATCATGGGTCTGCTCTCAGACCAGTGCTTGCTCTGCACTCACTCTGGTGTGACAGAGTCCTCTCACCACCCCTTCAAGCTGTTCCCAGTGATCCCTGGGCCAGGAAGTCTGGAAACTGGCCCCTCTGCCACAGAACCAGGCCACCCCCAGGGATCTAGGCACACGGCCTGGCTACACTGCACTGTGGCTAGTCCCAGTGAAACAGACCTTTCCTGCAGAACTTCTAAGTTGTCTTGGACTGGAACATTGTATCACTCAGTCTTTCTGTGGGTTCTGCCCCTCTATATTTTGGCTAGACTCTTAATTTGATGGCTTTTGGAGTTTTTGGGGGGGATGAGTTTCTGGGAATTCCTGACTTCACATGCCACCATCTTCGATTTTCCTTATTTGTTTACAAAAGAACAAGATGGTGAAGAGGGGGAGAAAAGACGGAGAAAGAAGAAGGCCACCAAGAGGAAACGAGATGGAAGAAGTCAAGAGGAAGGGGGCTTGACTTATGACCTGAAACTAGATGACATGCTTGACCGTACCTTAGAAGATGGTGCCAAACAGCATAATCTAACAGTTGTCAATGTGAGAAACATCCTTCATGTGAGTAAAGTTTAGGTGGATTGGGGAACAGATGGGCCATCAGGATATATGTGACAAGGATGAGCAAGAAGACCCAGAGATTTAGAAATTTAATATGCAAACTAAATGATATCCAGTTTAACTGAATATTTGTAGAGTATTGTCCTATGTATTCAGAGGTAAAATAATACAGTCCTTGCTGGCAATATTTGCTGCCAGTAAGCATAAATTAACTTTTTACTACACATTAGACCAGATTAAGTATAAAGGAAAAGTTCAGTTCAATTAGAGAGAGAGATTTGAAAAGATACAGATTACTTTTACCTGAGAAGTCAGTGAAGGCTTCATAGAAATGGAAGTATTGACACCTGATTTGGGTTTTAAAGTAAAGGAAACATTTCTGCAAGTAGAAATAGAGAAAGAAAAGGTCCACATTAAACATAAGGGAGAGCTTAAGCAAACGCATAGAGATGGAAGATAGCAGAACAAGAACTGGGAGCCATGAGTAGACCAGTTTAACTGAAAGGAGCAGTGCATTAAGAGGATCATTAATGGGGGTGGCTATGTGGTGCAGTGGATAGAGTACTGGCCCTGGAGTCAGGAGTACCTGAGTTCAAATCCAGCCTCAGACATTTAGTAAGCCTTGGGCAAACCACTTAACCCCATTGCCTTGCAAAAAAACCTTTAAAAAAAAAAAGGATCATTATGAGAAAATGATAGAAAAATAGGTTGGAGCCAGAAGATCTTGAATGCCAACTATGTATTTTCTTTATTAGATAATAGGTGGCTAGTGAACTTCGTTGAAACTGGGATGTTTTCATAGCCCTTAGCAAGATTGCGTAGGCAGTGGTGTAAAGGGTTGATTGGAGGGGGAGAAATTGGATGCAGGAGAACTGGATAGGATGTTATTAAACAATTCATTTAAAAGGTAAAAAGCAGAGGGTGATACCCTCTTCTTAATGACAGTTTTCATGTCACTCCTAAGACTTACTCATACCTATTCCCTCTCACCAATCTTCAATAATGCCAGGCCATCCAGACCATCCTGATTGTCCTCTTCAGGAAAATCTCTAGTTTATTAGTGCTCTTTTATAGTACTCAGAACTGAACACAATACTCCAGATGAAATTTGACAAGGACAGATTACAGTGGGGTTATCCAATTTCTGGAAGCTGTGCCTCTCATAATACAAGATCCATATTAAATATGAGGAGGGTCTAAAACAGAAGTTTGGGGGATACCCTTTGTTAGTATGTATTATTTGGCTGAAGGTCCAGAAGAGGAGCCTGAGAAGGAGCAGTCAGATAAGGAGAAGAATCAGAAAAATGTTTACAAAAAAACAAAACAAGGAAAAAGAGTGATTAACTTACAGGTTCCCTCACTTTCAATTCTCTACATAGAAATTTGGGTATCTTGTTTTTTATCTGTATCCTAGTTCTAGACCAAAGGATTTGTAGTAGAACAAAAAACATTTTTGTTAATAAAGACATAGATGATTAGCTCATCAGGTTTTCAGATGACACAAAATCTAGGGAAAATAGCTGGTATATTGGACAACATTATCACTATCGAAAAGTATGATGATAGGCAAGAACACTAGGTCCAGTCTAACATTATACAATTCACTTGGGACAGATGTAAAATTTTGCACTTTGATACAAAAAAATCACAAGTGGAAGATAAGGGAAGTGTGGTTAGACAGAAGTTCTAAAAAAGATCTGGGATTTTTAGTGAACTGCAAGCTCAAATATAAGTCAGCAGTGTAAAAGTACAGCCAAAAATGCTTGACCTTGTATTGTCTTCTGTTGAGTGTACTGTATTTTGTTTGTTTGTATGTTTGTTTTTTGGCAAGGCAAAGGGGTTAAGTGGGTAGCCCAAGGCCACATAGCTAGGTAATTATCAAGTGTTTGAGGTCAGATTTGAACTCAAGTACTCCTGACTCCAAGGCCAGTGCTCTATTCACTGCACTACTTAGCTGCCCCAAGTTCTGAGTACTATAAAGGAACATTGATAATCTAGAGGTTTTATTGAAGAGAACAATCAGGATGGCCCGGATTGCCTGGTATCATTGAAGATTGTTGAGAGGAAATTGGCATGTGTATCCTGGAGAAGTCTTAGGAGTGACATGAAAACTGTGTCACAGGAAAGGTACTTGTTCTGTTTGACCCTGGAGAGCAAATCAGGAACAATGGGTGAAGATTACAAAAATTTAGTCATTTTAGGCTTGATATGAGGAAAAAACATCCTATGAATTAGAGCTGTCCCAAAGTGGTATGTACTCTAAAGAGGCAGTGTGGGTTTCTATTGTTGAAGATCTTCAGACAGAAAGAATGATCATTTGTCAGGTAGGTTGTAGTGGGAATTTTCTTTCCTTTATATATTTGTCTAGATGGCCACAAAGTCCATTCCAATTCTCCTTTTCTTTGATTCCATAATATAGATTTAAATCATATGAACAAACCTTTGTTTCTTAAAGCAAAAATATCCTTTTTCTGCAGGAAGTGATCACAAATGAACATGTGGTAGCAATGATGAAGGCAGCCATCAGTGAGACAGATGACCTGCCCGTGTTTGTGAGTTATTAACTATTTAATGTGATGGGATTCATTTAGCCAGGAAAAACTGAAGGGACTTGAGAGGAGACTTGGAAATAGATTTAATAGCATTATCTTTAACACAATGTTGTATTCTTATTACTTAAATGGATAATTTTGGTTTAAAAGCTGATAAGCACTTACACTATATTTCTCAAAAACTTTTAAGGAAAACAATACCAAAGAGTATTTATAATTGAGAATATATGCAATCTTATACTTTTTTTAAAATGTACTGTTTTAAAGGAAGAGGTCTCTATTCTATAACTGTAATAAAGTAGTTTTTGCATTGTATTAAATTAGTTTTTTTGACCATGCCCTTATCCATAGTTGTAATCAGTGTATATTCTTTTCAATCTGTTTCCTTCACTCTGCATTAATTTATACAAGTCTTCCCATATTTCTTTGAGTTATTCATATTCATTTTTCCTTACAGAGCAATATTCCATTGCATTCCTGTTTATTCAGCTATTCCCTACTCTTGGGCACATGATTTGTTTTACATTTTTTTGCTATTAGAATTAGTGAATATTATTTAAAAATTGAATTTTTGAAGAGGGAGAGTGTTATAAACCTGGTAGCAGTGCATTGAGGGTCAAAGAATACAAACAGTTTTCTAACTTGCATTTCATTTAATGATTCCATTTTGCTTTCTAAAATGATTATAACAAATTGCACCTTCATTAGCAATGAATTAGTGTACCTGTTTTTCCTCCCACGTTTCTGCTAACATATTTTTCCATCTTTGCTCATTTGATAGGTGTAAATTGATATTTCAGCTGTATTTTAACATTCATTTCATAAATTATTTGCAAAAACTTTTCAAATGGTTATTGATAATAGTTTTTAGAATACAAATTATTCATATTCTTTGACTCCAAATTAATATTCTTCAGAGATATGACATAATTGAATCAGTTCTCTTCATATTTTGATTCTGATTTATGCATAATTTGTTCCCAATTTATGTTTCTTCTGTTTGCTTTACTTTTATTTGTACAAAAGCTACAATTTTATCTAATTAAATTACATAATTTTACTTTTTAATAACTTTTTCATGTTTTAATTGCTTAAGGATTTCCCCCCACTTGCAGTTATGTTATAAACCTTCATTTTTTCCAAACTTTTATGGTGTGACTTTCTATATTTACTCTGTATGTGTTTGGAATTTATTGATGGATATAGGTGAGATGTTAGTTTGAACCGATTTTCTATACAATTTAAGAGTCCCAGCTGTTTGTGTTGAAAAATGAGATCCTTCTCCAGTAATTTACCTTTTTAAGTTTAACTGCTGATATCATAAATGCCATATCACTGAAATAATTAACATATTTTTATTAATATCAAAATAATGTATTCATTGAAAAGCTTTTGACAAAAATATAACACTTTTGTTGAAAAGTGGAAAGCAAAGGAGTGATAGCGTCTTTCCTTAGGTTTAAAAATCTGTCTAAAATGTACAAACTTCCCCAGTAAAATTAGGAGTAAAGCGAACATTTTCAGTATCATCATTATTGTTTTTTGTGGTCAGAAATACAACCTAATTAATTACCGAGCTATGTGGCCTTGGGCAAGCCACTTAACCTAATTGCCTTGCAACAAAAATTAATTAATTAATTTTAAAAAATATGACCTATTTCATGACTTTTGTTTTTATTACATTGTCTACTACCTTTCCTTCTCTACATCCTCCCCCTACCACTTTTATAGATATTTTTCTAACAAAGAAAAACCAATACTAAAATAAAACTGACTTTTTATGTCATTCTTCACATGTAAACCCTCATCTTTCTAGTGCAATGATAGAGATGCATCTCCATCCTCTTAGGGGCCAAGATTTTATCACTGCCATTTAGCATGGTGCTATAAATGTTAGTTATAGAAGATAAGAGAAATAAATTAAAGAAGTAAACAATAATATAAAAGAAACAAATATCTGTTTGGAAATTGTGTGATTTTCCTAGAAAATCCAACTTCAAATTCATTTGCAATTTGTTTTCCTTTTTTTTTTTTTTTTAACTTCTCTCAGGAACCTAAAATGACACGATCAAAACTGAAAGAAGTCGTAGAGAAAGGAGTGGTAAGTAGCTTTTTGCCTTTCCTTTGGATCTCTAGTATGTCAGGTTAGATTTGGTGTGCTTACTGGAAAGAAATATAGGAAAGAAGAATTTGGGCTTAAAACACCATATAACATCTATATGCCAAGTACTGACTAAGCACTTTTTACACATATTATCTCATTTGAGCCTCACAACAACCCTGTGAAAAGATGCTGTTTCTTTCTACAGGAGAGAAAACTAAAACTGAGAAAAGTAATTTGCCCAAAGGTCACCTAGCTAATAGAACATCTAGAGCAGGATTTGAATTGTGGTCTTCTTGTTTCCAATCTAGAACTTAGAATCATATATCCTGCTGCCTAATGAACTATATTTCTGAGCTGCCCAATGAACCTATAACCTTAAAAAAATGAAACTATTTAGAGATATAGAAATCATATTGAGGAATCCATCTACTTAACTGCCCACAGAACTCACTCCAGGTTTTAACTTTACCTTATTGTTATGATAACCTAAATTTGGAGATCATCTCTTTTCTCTTGGGTGTCAGAAACAGGTACAACTTTTCTTTAGAGCCTCAGTGCTTTTGGTGCTTTTAACTTGAGGTTTGCTCAAACAAGGTAAATTCTGGAAGCAGAATTTAGGATATAGGATATAGGATATAGGATAATATAACATATATAACCTATAATAATGGAATCAATAGATATCTGAACCTCTTACTCTTTTTGTCACGTAGATATAAAGCTCCTCAGACACTATCATCTGTCTTATCTGTCTCCAGTGTGTGTCTATTGTGATAGTAAAGAAGGAAGAAAGGAAGAAAGACTCAAAGTGATGCGTGTTTATGTATAAGGCAGCTTACTTTTCTTAATTTTTTTGGTAGGTAATTCCAACATGGAACATTTCTCCAATTAAGAAGGCCAATGAAATCAAGGTAAACTTTGCCAGTAGGATTCTTATAGCCAATGATCAGTTCTAAAAACCTTGTTTTACTACTATGTGGCTCATCCTATTTGTGTTTTTGCCATTCTGTTTACTTTCTTTTCCCTCATAATCTTGTGACCATGTTCTTTTTATGTGACTGCATTTTGGAATGAATGTAATCTGCCATCAGGGTTGCCTCTTGCTTCCTCCTCCTTCAAGTTCATGTGTTTTTTATGTTCCTTCTGTTCTGATGTCTTATGGTTGGATTATTGCAGCCTCCTCAATTTGTGGACATTCCCCTTGAAGAGGATGATTCTTCAGATGAAGAATATCAACCAGAAGATGAGGAGGAAGATGAGACAGCTGAAGAAGTGAGTAGATAGCTTCCATGGCTCTATTGATTACATAACAGTGGTTTGCCTCCACAATTCTAGGTATTCTTTACTTTCTTAACTTTATAAAATTACCTGTCCTGTAGGAAAGATGGAGGCATATTATTTTTTGTTAGCTCATTTCCTTGTAGTTTAGATCCAGAGACTGGATTTGCTTATTACTCATACTTTCATGACATTTTTAATAGAATTTTTGGCAAAGATAATTAAAGCAAATGGGTCCAAATGACTTGGATTACTGACTTTCTTTTATAGAGTTTATTGGAAAGTGATGTGGAAAGCACTGCTTCTTCTCCAAGGGGATCAAAGAGGTCCAGAATGAGACAGTCCTCAGAGTTGACTGAGACAGATGAGGAGGGTGGAATACTCTCAGAGGTAAATAAGAAATGTAGTCAGCTTTCTTTTTTCTGAATGTGAATGAATTGGGAATTACCTATTCTAAACCCAGGACTTCTCCTCCAACCCAATATAGTTAATTAGGAAAAAATTATATATTCAGAGTGAGGAGGATGAGTGATCAAGTGTCAGAGAAAGAGAAAATATATGCATGTGCTATGTGCCTGTAAGCATGCAGATTTTTGTTACTGACAATGTGACTGACTACATGTATCTTAATGTGTTTTAGAACCAACTTTTTTCTATTATTATCGTTTTATATGTTTATGTACTCTGCAATTCTCCATAATATAATTGAGAGTTGCCCATAAGCCTAAGCTATCAAAAGCCTGACATTTGTATCATTCTTTTGCTTATATAGCCAAGGTAAACTCATTGACTTATGTGACCTCTGAATTTGACAAAATGTTAAGTCACTGTATAGTTTTCTTGAAATTGGAAGTTGTCATTTTTTCTTAGCTGCCTTGGTTACAAAGGGATTCCATGAAATGAGTAGTTAAGACTACATTGAAAATTACCATTGAAGGAAAAATTTCTTAGTTCTTAAATAGAGAGAGAGAGGGAAAAGGCAAGAGATCCCTGTATTTCACTTAGCCTTCCTTTGTCTGATACCTTGTATCATTCATTTATACCCCTCCTCCCCATTCAAGTTAAAGACCTAATAATTTTCTCACTCCATGTTCACCTTAGTAGTATTTCATTAGAAGGTAAGACCACAGAATGAAATATTATCAGTCCTTGTCTAGGTGGAGAGAAGTGAGTCCTTTCTATTTTATAAGATTTTTGTTTTAATATAATTGCCTTTTTTAATCAGGTTGAGAAAATCACCACCCCTCCTATAAGACACATCAGTGCTGAGGTTGTACCCATGGGGCCTCCCCCACCTCCTAAACCCAAACAGAATAAGGATAGTACTTTTATGGAGAAACTGCATGCAGTGGATGAAGAACTGGCTTGCAGTCCAGTCTGTATGGATTCATTCCAGGTAAACATATAAACACATGAACTCCAGGTAATTTAGTATGTCACATACAGTAATTTGGTATGAAATTTGGGGTTGAGAGGAAAGAAGAGATTTTCCCTTTGAATTCCTATACAAAAGCATAGCCTTGTGAATGAATTCTACTCAGTTTGTGCTTTTTCATTGCCATTAAGTGTCAAAGCTTCTAAAGAAGAAATGGGGTATATAGTATAGGTAGGAAGATTATCATTACTGAATTTAGGAATTCAGCCAATATTTTTATGTCTCAATTATGTCTACAATTTTTGTTGTCAGTGAAGTATGGTGCCCTAGTATTAGAGAGCAGAATTTCAAAAGTTGATTTTTTTTAACCCTCGTATTTCTGAGGGAAGAATTAAAAAAAGAAACTTCCTAAAAAATATAAAAAATTATAATGTTTTTGAGGAAGGAAAAATATGAATCTGAGGGAATGCATATTAAGGTCACTCTTGTTCTCATTATTTTAGGCATCCTCGTAAAACTCATTCATTCATTCATTTGCTTACTTATTTTTATTTAGGTTTTTTTTTGCAAGGTGAATTGGGTGAAGTGGCTTGCCCAAGACTATGCAATAGGGGGAGGCTAGTTGGTACAGTGGATAAAGCACTAGAGTAGAAGAGGATAAATTCTGATTCTTTTCCTTAATCTAGTTATCCAGCCTTGTGATAATTTCAGCTAAGAAGGATGATGTCCTCAAAGAAGACTGTGAATATACAGATGAATTGGTTTTGAGCGAGGGAGGGTGCTGTCTTATCACCAACCTCACTTTCTCCTCCAGAGCCATCTGGGGTCCAGGAGCCAGATATGAATCAGGACAAATGGAGATGGTCCTGGATTCCAGGCAGTCAGGGTTAAGTGACTTGCCCAGTCACACAGCTAGAAAGAGTCAGTCACGTGTCTGAGGCCAAATTTGAATTCAGATGCTTCTGACTCCAGAGTTGTGCTCTATCCACTATACCATCACTGCCCCTACCCTTAAGATAATTCTCCCTGTTCTGCTCACCTTAATGTGCATCAGTCCATACAAATCTTATATGAATGTTTCTTTGAAACAATTCCTGTCATCCTTATTACACAGTGATGTTCCATCATATTTATCAGACAACTTTGTTCAGCTATTCCCTACCTGATGAGCATTCCCTCAGATTCATATTTTTTCCTTCCTCAAAAACAGATCCAGAAGAGAAGGCACCTGAATTCAACTCAATCTTTATTGCCAAATTTAATGGCCATTTCTGTGTAGTGTTTTGACACTTTGAGTCACCCTCTTCTCTTTGATACTCTGTGTTCTTTAGGTTTTTGTGTCACAGTTTTCTTCTGGTTCTCCTATTTCTGTTCCTTCTCAGCCTTCTCTTCTGGATCTTCATCCAATTCACAGTCCCTGACAGAATATGTCCCCCAACCCTGCATCCTGAAATTTTTCTCCCACTATAATATTTCAGTTGGTAATCTCATTAGCTCACATGAATTTAATTATCATCTCTGATGATTCTCACATCTGTTAATCAGTTTCTAATATCTATCCTGACCTCCATTTTCACATCTCCAACTTCCTTTTGGACTTATCAAACTGGATGTCTTGAAAACATTGTAAACTCTATGTCTGAAACTGAATTCCAGGCACCTATACCTCACAATATGTGTCTCCCTGGACTCCTCATTCCCTGTTTGCTGCCCCCCCCCCCCACTTTCCTCCCACATATAAAGTCATTACTAAGTCTTATCAATTCTACCTTCCAGACTTCTGTCGGCTAGGTGGTGCAGTGAATAGAGCACTGGCTCTGGAGTCAGGAGTACCTGAGTTCACATTTGACCTCATACACTTAATAATTACCTAGCTGTGTGGCCTTGGGCAAGCCACTTAACCCCATTGCCTTGCAAAAAAACAAGCAAACAAACTAAGACATCTATCACCCATCCCCTTTAATTTCCTCTGATGCTGATACCACCTGAATGCAAACCCTTTTCACTTCACAATTTGGACCATTGCAATGAACTGCTGGTTAGTATCCCTCCATCCATTGTGGAATGGTTGAACAAGTTGTAGCATATGATTATGATGGAATACTGTGTACTGTAAGAAATGTTAAAGGGGGTGGTTTCATGAAAACATGGGAAGACTTATGTTAACTGATGAGAATTGTACCAGGAGATTATTGTGCATAGTAATCGCAATATTGTAATGATGATCAACTATGAAACACTGATCTCCTTTGATCAATATGATAATCAGAGACAATTCTGAAAGACTCTTGTTGAAAAATGCTGTTTCTCTCTCCAGAGGAAGATAGTGCAAATTGAAGTCCTACTTTTCTCCATTCATTCATTCATTTATTTTTGATGGCATGGCTTCTAAAATGAAAATGTTTTTAAATTATTTCATGTGTATAGTTGATATATTGCTTGCCTTCTCAGTGGTTTGGGGGAGTGATGGAAAGAGGAAGAGAATTTGGAACTCAATTTTTTTAGAAGAACATTAAAAATAATTTTGGGGGGGATGAAATGAATATATTATGTAAACCAAGAATTCATTTGGACCCCAAATCCTTCCAGAAGAACAAAAAGGTCTAAGAAAGCTCTAGGAGCACATGTACTGAGGAAATAGTATATGAGAATTTCGGTCTAGATTCTGAGAACATAGGACATTTATTGATACTCTGTTTCACTCTTTTTTACCATTGACCAGCCACTGGATGACAGCCTCATTGCCTTTCGCACACGCTCCAAAATGCCCTTAAAAGATGTTCCGTTAGGACAGTTGGAGGCTGAGCTTCGGGCTCCAGACATTACACCAGACATGTATGACCCCAATACAGCTGATGATGAGGACTGGAAAATGTGGCTTGGAGGACTCATGAATGATGATGTGGAAAATGAGGGTAAGTGAATTTCACTGGCATCAGTTTGTATTTCTTTCCTTATCACAGTGAACTGAAAACTTAGAGAATGGGATTTTTGATTAGTTAAATTCAAACTTCAAGCATTTATTATATTTGTTTATCAAATATTAATTTTGTATTCTCTGGTGGATCCTGGGGATACATAAACATAAACCAAATTAGTTCTAGATTCTTATGGAGTTTCATTCTATGAGCAAATACAACATTCACACAAGACAGTGTATTATACAAGACAGTGTGAGTAAGGAGAAAGCATAAGAATGATCTACCTGTTAAGTTTATTAAGGGGGGAGATTCTTGCATGAGATGAGAGGATAGATAAGGTGACCTTGACTTATAAAGTTCTGTTTTACTTAGGGTCATGAAATCTTTTGTTTGAACCTATAATGTTAGGTTTTAAAATTTTTCCAGAATCTGTCAAGATGTCTTTCTGCCTTAGCATGATATAATAAACATCATTATATTTTGCTCTTTTATTGAATAGGAATTTGCTAAAGAACCTGTTTTATATCTGGCATTATGCTAGACCTGAGAGCAGAAAGACAAACAAATAACTCCTCTCTTCCAGGAGCTTATGTTCTGTTTTGTGGATACACAATAAAGAATCAGATGATTAAGAAATTACAAAATAAATTTAAAGTCAAAGGCATTGAATCCCTAACAACTGGGATCCCAAACAAGAATCAGCCTCTGATGAGTATAATTTTTTTTTACCTACTTCATTGTTCTCATTCTGAATACCAGTGTTCATTGTTCAGTAAGAAAAAAAGTGGAAAATATAGGGATCATAGAATTCTAGGATCAGAAGAAACCTCAGGGATTCATCTAGGACAGTCTAATTCCCATATATCCTGGATTGTTTAGACAGAATCCCTAATACGTTTTATATGATTGGATCTCTATAACTTATATTGTTTACCATCTTTGGGGGGAGGGAGGGGAAAATTTGTAATGCAAAATATAAAAAATGAATTGAAAATTGTCTTATTTTTGGAAAAAATAAAATACTATTAAAAAACAGTATCTAAATATTTTTGATTTTGTTCATTTTGATGTTTCCTCTACTGATAGCAGGAGCAGGTCTTTTATGATTTGGTTATATGGTCTTAAAAAAATTTGTTTGAAAATTTATTTTTCTAAAAAAGTCTACACTTGGGCGGCTAGGTGGCATAGTGGATAAAGCCTTGGAGTCAGGAGTACCTGGGTTCAAATCTGGTCTCAGACACTTAATAATTACCTAGCTGTGTGGCCTTGGGCAAGCCACTTAAACCCCATTTGCCTTGCAAAAAAAAACCTAACAAACAAAAAAAGAAAGTCTACACTTAGCAAAATTGGTGCTCAGATAACATCCCTGATGTGAGACTTGGTTGGTTTGTTTGTTTTTTTTTGAGAGAAGTGTGGTGATAGTAGTTTGACTCTGTTTTCAAAGTGAAGTTTTCCCAAAAAATTCTGGTTAAATTGTATGTATATAACTCGGTTATGAGGCTGACATTTCGTGAAAAAGGTTAGCTGCTCTCTACTGTTTATGTATAGTGACTTGTACACTCCATTCCCCAAATCCTAATTCTTCTTTTTTTCCCCCTTCAAACTTTAATCACAAGTCATTGCCATAGAGCACTCATTCCTCCATTCCCATATTGCGTATACAAGAAAGGATGGGTAGAGGAATGAGAGACTTATTGGAAAGTATGTGTAAATGTTTGGCTAGGTGGGGTTAGATCTCACTAGGTAGAAATGTGTAGTGAGTGAGAGTGGAAAGAAGGGTTATTTCAGCCAATAGGATACATATAGGAATTGTACTTCAACAAATATTAATTGAAGATTTGCTGTGTATAAGGCAATATTATAGGTGCCATGGGGACATGTAAAGCTTAATATACCTGTTAAGAGAGTGAGACAACAGTGCTTTGCAAAGGAGTGCAAATATTTGAATGAATAATAAATAATCCATGGTATCAGGCAGTTTGGCATAGTAAATACTTCATGTAAAAAAAAGAAGTGGTATAGATGAAATGTTATAAAACTTCAGAAAAAATAACTTTTTACAGATTTGATCAGAAAATATTTAATGGAGGAGATTGCAGCTAAGGATGATTTTTGAGGGATGGTTGATTTCCATTGGTAGAATTGGAAGTGGGAAGTATCTCAGTGAAAGATATAAACAAAAGAAGAAAAGTGAGAATATTGAGGCAAGATCTATATTCTTTCAGGAGCTTAAAGTTATTTTATGTTTACTGATAACTCTCAATCATTTGTAGTTGTGTGGGAAATATAATAATTGAAATCCTTTATCCATATACCTAATTTTTGTCCTTATTTCCAGCCCTTTTTTCCACCAAATGTTTGAAAGAAATTGTTATCTAGTAACAAACTACAATGGCTTAAATTTCATCTTTTCCTTTCTTTCTTCCTATAATCAGCCAAAAAAGTCTTCAAAAGTGAAAGTGAGCAAAATATGAAACTCAAAATTTGAATGGTGCACAAAGGGATTAAGATTGTAAGAATTAAGAGTTGTAAGGGACTTTACAACAGTCAGATTGTTTATCCATCCCTTTTCACAGATTATGAAGGTGGGGCCTCAAGAAGTAAAGTGATTAGGATAATTTGGAGTATAGTCCTGTTAGGGAGAGAAGAATGAACAGGATTAGGCTTCACATTTTGTTTTGATTAAAATGGAAACCCAAGAGAATCCATTTACTTGCCCAGAGAAACACAGTAAATCTTTGGCAAACAAGGACTAGTGAACTCTGCCTTGCGCTTTGAAGCATAAGCCAAGACAAAGGAATTTATAGAAAGTAGGTTAATTGCTTTTGTTGATTTCATAGTTTTCATAGTAGCTTCAGCTTTAGTATCTTGTTTTCATTATCTTAGTTATAAAGATATTATAGCTGACAGCTGATAAAGCAGAAAGCCAGACAGAGTAAATTGACTTTCAGGGTTTTGAAGGTCTAGGAGTGGGAATAGTGGTTGTTGATATGAGTTATATCATTCTCTTAAAAGTGTTTATTTTCTTTATTAGAAGAATTAAAGAGAGAGAATCAGTGACTTAGAATGTGTATGTAATGTCCTTGTTTCTGGTAGCTGAGTTTGCTGAGAATTTTACAGGGATGAGAGAGGGCATTGGATATAGACTGCCAGCACCCAGCTTTAAACATATGCTGCTCTTTGTGTAGTGACTCAAGATTAAACTATTTTTTACATATGCCTTGCACTAAATGATCTGCATATTTTTGAAACTCATTTGCAGAAAGTAATTAAGAAGTAACTTTGGAGGAGCACACTAAGCTGTAATAATTTGGGTGGATGTTAAGGTTAATTACAGCCAATTATGTCCAGAGGGCAGAATACATAACTAAACTGCTAAAAGCTGAGAGACTTTTCCTAAAGGCTTTTTCAACAGGCTTTCCAAATCATCATAAAGATTGATATTCTGGGGGATCTGTTGATCTACCCCATCTCTGCTGCATTTGGACAAGAGCTATCTATAGATAAGGTGGTTTATAAACCTATACACAATTCCTTATCTATTGAACATTCTCCAGTACCTCTGCTGGTCATTTAACAGTTTTATTTTGTTTAAGAAATTGTGGTATAGTCACATAACTACTAGTTTCCTTAGGTAACTACTAAAGAAATAGACAAAAACACTCTCAGAGACAGTAAAGACAACATTAATTAACATACAAATTAAATTATTCTAAACTTGTAAGTGCATAAATACTTTGAAAAGGAGTCATTAGAATTGAGTGGAAGTTATATTGGGTTTCCTAAATAAGTTAGGACTTTGTTAAATGTTTTGAAGGATGGAAGGGCAGCTAGGTGGTGCAGTGGATAGAGCACTGGCCCTGGAGTCAGGAGGACCTGAGTTCAAATCCAGTCTCAGACACTTAATAATTACCTAGCTGTGTGATCTTGGGCAAGTCACTTAACCCCATTGCCTTAAATAAATAAAATTCTTTTTAAAATTTTTGAAGGATGACAAGGATATATGTTTTGATGGAGAGAAATAGGAGGACATAATCTTATATAATTATTTAATATGCTTGTTTGATTTTTTTTAACATAAATGCAGGACTTAAATTTATATTTACCCCAGCTACATTTCACTTTGTTGGATTTTGACTTTATCAAGTATCTTTAAAGGCAGTGGTGCAGAAAGGACAAATTGTTCTCTGGTCTTTGATGGAGCACCTGCCCAGAGTACAGAAATTGTTGAACATTGAGCTTTTAGCATCAGGGTCAGAAATTAGAAAGTGGCTAAAAATCATTTCCTTTTATTTCTCTTTAGATGAAGCTGATGATGATGATGATCCAGAATATAACTTCCTAGAAGATCGTGATGAACCTGACACAGAGGATTTTCGTAATGACCGGGCAGTGAGGATTACCAGTGAGTCCTAGTTGAGTGTGTGTTTAATCCTCAGCTCTTCTCCACTTCTCTTCTGATGTCTTTTAGTATAAAATTTGGGGGGATAGGATTTACAATTTTTGTTAGTTGAGATGCTCAGATCTCTAAAATCTTCATTTATAAAATGAGGAATTTGGACTAGGTGGCCTTTAAGGACTCACCTCTATAATTTGATGATTTCTTGGTTAGGACCATTTACAAATGTCTGGGGAAATGGGAACAGGCCTTTTGCAGAAGGTGAAACTTGAGCCACAGTCTCTTGAACTTGGGATGTTAGAAGGGAAAATAATCTCTATCTGGGGTGATAGCCTATGCAAAGGTGTGGAGATAAAAGAAGGGATGTCATATAAAGGGACCAAATATACAAATTTGGCTGGACTATAGAATATGAGGGAAAGAAGAATATAACATCCACCTAGAAAGATAGTCACGAGTCAGATTGTGTAGGACTTTAATTGCCAGTAAAGGAGTTGGTATTTTTTTCCTAGAGGTTAAAACAGGCACTTTTCAGGTAGAGGGGTGACATACAGTCAGATCCATGTTTTTGGAAGACCAGTTTGGCAGTTGTGTGGAGTATACATTGCAATGGAGCCAGTTAGAAAACTTTTGCAGTTGTATAGGTTAGAGGTAGTTATGCTGTGAGCAGAGAGAAGTAGATGGATGCAAGAAATAGTAGTATTTATAAGTTAATGTTTATAAGTGTTGAACACGGTTTCTAGATTTGCAAGTCTGGGTCACTGAAAGAATAATGGTGCTGTGGCTAGTAGGGTAATTTGGAGGAAAGATTAAGGAGCACTTCTAGACTCTGAAATTTGAGAGGTTGATAGGAATCCAGATAGAGAACTCAAACGTGGAATTGGAAGTAAAGAATTGAAGCTTATTGGGGTGGCTAAGGTGGTACAGTAGATAGAGCACCAGCCTTGGAGTTAGGAGGACGTGAGTTCAAATATGCCTCTGTTATTTGCACTTAGTAGCTATGTGACCCCTATGCAAGTCACTTAACCTTAATTGCCCCCAAAAACAAATACACAAAAAATACACAAAATAAAATTGAAGCTCAGAGAAATGGGGATTCCTAGGGTACTCTTCTCAATAGATAAAGGGCTGATCCTAGAGCCAGGAACATCTGAGTTCAAATATTGCCTTAGACACTGACAATCAATGTGACCCTAGCTAGGAAAGTTGCTTAACCTCTGAATGCCTCAGTTTCATCATCTATAAAATGAATATCACAATAGCCTCTTTTTCCCAAGATTATTATGAGAATAAAATTAAATAGTATTTATAATGCTTTATAACCTTTTAAGAACTACTTAAATGTTAGTTATTTTTTTTGAATGTAGGGACTATACATGAACTGTAGCTGAGTTATTCATGAACTGATGCTTAATGATTAACAGCAATATTGTATAATAATCAAATATGATGAACTTAGCTCTCCTTAGCAGTACAATAATCAAAGACATTCTAAAGGACTTATGATGAGAAAAATACCATCCATACCCAGAGAAGGAATCATAGAGTCTAAATGTAGGCCAAATCATTTTCCATTTTAGAAGTTTGATTTATGCTTTATAGTTTATTTTACGCTCTCATGGTTTTTTGTTCCCTTTTATTCTGATTCATCTTTCACAACTTGACTAATATGGAAATATGTTTAATATAGTTATACATGTATTACCTGTGTCAGATTACTTGCTTTCAAAGGAAGGAGGGAGAGAATAAATATGTAACTCAAATTCTTCTCCCAAAAACCATATTTGCATGTAATTGAAATAATAAATAAATTTAAATTTAGAGAGATAGAGAAGAGAGGAGACTAAGAGGAAAGGACCTGGGGTATATTCCCATATGGTGAGTTGGGATATAGAGCCTGAAGATAGATTAGAGAGATATTAAGAAAACTGATCATATCAGGAAGACCTTCACTTTATCCTGCTTCTGTTACTTATTAGTAGCATTACCTTGGTCAGATCATTAAACTCTCAGGCTCCATTTCTTTTATTTGTAAAATATGGACAATTATTCTATAGCCCCTCAATTCCTCCTTTGTAAAAGGGGTTAATTATGCCTGTGATGGTTATTCAGCAGGATCATGCTGAAGCACAAATGAGATGAAGTTTTTACAGCATTGGGCAGATTTTAAAAGTGTTGTTTATCTGCCAGTTTTCATAACTTCATTTACTTTTCATCTCAGTGATGCAGCAAATATTAGATACCTTCCAGATAACCCTATGTAAGCACTGAGAATACGAAGAGAAAGTAAAACTTTTTTTTCCTCAAAGAATTTGCAGGCTTTTGAGATTTAATATGTGTATCCACAGAAGAAGGAAAAATCAGACAGAAACATCTTTTTTCTTTTAAAAATTAATTTTTTCTAATTTCATGTAAAAACAATTTTTAACATTATTTAGAATTGCAAATTCTCTCCTTCCCACCTTTCCCTTTCCCAAGAGGATAAGCAATTTGATATTGATTGATTATACATATGCAGTCATGCAAAATATATTTCCATATTAGTCATGTTGTAAAAGAAAATACAGATACACACAAAAAATAAAGTAAAAAATAGTATGTTTTGATCTACATTCAGACTTTTTCAGTTCTTTCTTTGACGGTGGATAGCATTTTTCATCATAAGCCCTTTGTCTTGGATCTCTCTATATTGCTGAGAATAGCTAAGGAATTCACAATCTGTTATCACAAAATGTTGACTATATACAATGTTCTCCTGGTTTTGCTCACTTCACTCTGGATCAGTTTATGTTAAAGTCTTTACAGATTTTTCTGAAAGTAAACACTTTTAACCACCGATGGTTCTGGAGCATTGGTGAGGGAGACCAAGATAGACTGGTCTGGACTGACAGAAATTCTTTGAGGTATTAATGCATTACAGGCATGAGAGACCCCACTTGGACAACTTCATTGATATGGAAATGAACTATCAAGTTTGAGAAGCAATTTATATCCCAACCTTATTGAAATAGAAAGTTCTAGGGGAGGCTAGGTGGCACAGTGGATAGAGCACCAGCCCTTGGAGTCAGGCATGCCTGGGTTCAAATCCAACCTCAGACACTCAATAATTACCTAGCCGTGTGGCCTTGGGCAAGCCACTTAACCTCATTTGCCTTGCAAAAAAGAAAAATGGGAGTAGTATGAAGTAAGACTGGAAAGGCAAGCAGGAGTCATATTCTGAAGAAATTATGTTCCAGACTCTGACATTTGTCCTTTTGCTATTGGTAGATGGACCTCTCAGTATACTATTTTCCTTAAAGTCACATCTGACCCTGTCACTCCCTTGCTCAGTAAATTTAATAGTTTTCTCTTACTTCCAGGAATAATATACTCTTGTCTGGTATTTAAAGCTCATCCCAGCTAGGCCCTTTATTTTTCCCTTCCAATATTTTTACACATTATTTTAATCCATATCCTCTGAATTACTTATGATAATTCACACATGACCCACCACAGTCTCATTTTTGTGGTTTTGTACAATGTTTCTCTCATTTCTAGAATGTATTTCATGAATTCCTAACAGAGCTCAGTTCAGGTGTCACCTTCTTCTATAAGAAGTCTTTTTTTTTTTTTTGCCAGGCAAATGGGGTTAAGTGGCTTGCCCAAGGCCACACGGCTAGGTAATTATTGAGTGTCTGAGACCGGATTTGAACCCAAGTACTCCTGACTCCAAGGCCGGTGCTTTACCCACTACGTCACCTAGCTGCCCCAAGAAGTCTTTTCTTATCTGCTCAAGCTGCTAGTGCCTTTTCTCCCTATCTACCTCCTGTTCACTTTGCATATATACTCTCTACATATACATTTTTATATATATATATATATATATAATCTACATAAATATATCTGTGTATACACACACACACATATGTACTTGTTGTCTTCCCTGTTAGAATGTAAACTTCTTGAAGGCAGAGACTGTTTCATCTTTACCTTTGTCTCTCTTGCACAATTCCTGGCACATATTAGGTATTTAACAAAGGCTTATTGTTTGGTTTGTGAGTAGAGGAGTAAGGTGAGCACATGTGTTCCTTCTGAGGATTATTTTGACAGCTTCTGTGGACAATGAGTAAGAACAAAGCAAGAAGATAAATTATTACAGTCATCAAGACCAGAGGTGATTGAGGGGTTTGGATTAGGGTTGTTACTTTATTAATGAAGAGAAGAGAATAGAAATGAGAGATAAGGAGGCAGAAATGACTTGATAGTTGATTGGATGTGAGGAGTGAACTAGGGAGAAATTAGGATTGACTCTGATGTTAGGATATTGAGTGACAAGAGTGTGTTGGTGCCCTCGGCAAAAATAGGGAATTTTGGAAAAGGACTGGGTTTGAAAGAAAGATAGGAATATATTTTGCATATGTTTAGTTTTAGAAACTAGTAGGATCTTTAGGTAAAGATAACCAGGGGCTGCTAGGTGACGTAGTGGGTAAAGCACCGGCCTTGGAGTCAGGAGTACCTGGGTTCAAATCGGGTCTCAGACACTTAGTAATTACCTAGCTGTGTGGCTTTGGGCAAGCCACTTAACCCCATTTGCCTTGCAAAAAAAAAACCTAAAAAAATAAGATAACCTGCAGGCAGTTTATGGTATAAGATTGGAGTTTAGGAGAAAGATTGGGTTATACAGATTTGAGACTCATCTACACAAAGGTTATGCTTGAACACTTGGAAGTAGATAAGGGCATTGCAACCAGAAGGTCACAGGGTTCTATCCTTGACTTTTTCTTAACCCATATACTCAGCAACCTTGGGGAGAGTTGTTCAGTTATGAGTCCTCCAAACTCAACTGTTTTCTGCGCAGTCTCTCTATCTTGTCCATGTGACTACTGTGATAAGCATTTTCAGATGTCTGATTTAAAGTAAAATATATCATTCCTAGAACATTTCCCCTTTATCTTCTATTATCATGATCTAAACTGAAAAGAAACCTTACTGGATTCACTAATAGTCTGCTTGGTTTTGTTGTAGAAAAGGAAGTGAATGAGCTGATGGAAGAATTATTTGAAACTGTAAGTAGCTAACTTACAAAGTGGGACCTTGAATAGTAAAACTGGATGAACTGTGACACCCCTTCCTTTCCCAGTTTTTGCCAAAAAGCTAGAAGAGTCTGAAAGGGCAAATCTATTTCCAAGACTCAGGACAACATAGTCTCAGGAGATTATTTTTGATTTCTGTCAACTTTCCAATATGCTCAGTAAAATTTTTGCCTCTGAAATTTTATCTGCCACATAGCGAACTATAGCAGCTTCTGTCCCCACTGAGCAAATATAATTAGGACAAGTAATATACCTCTTCAAATATTTCATTGCCCAATAAAATTTCACAATTGTATCCCATTGGTGAAACTAACTGAGAGTTGTCTTTGTGAGTTAGGTTTAACATACATACATAAACACACACACACACACACACACACACACACACACACACCCTGTATGTGAGAATATGAGAACCTCAAAATAATAGTGATGGCCTCTAGAGGTTCATTTTGAATTCCTTAATTATTAAAATCCCGTATTAATTTGGAGTTAATTGGAAAGGGTTTCCTAAATGATTGAAGCCCAGAATTTTTTCTTTTATTTAGTATTTTATTTTCTCCATTTAACACATAAAAACAATTTTTAACTTTCTTTTTTAAAACTTTGAGGGGCAGCTAGGTGGTGCAGTGGATAGAGCACTAGCCCTGGACTTAGGAGTACCTGAGTTCAAATCCAGCCTCAGACACTTAATAATTATTTAGCTGTGTGGCCTTGGGCAAGCCACTTAACCTCATTCCCTTGTAAAAACCTAAAAAGAAAGAAAAGAAAACTTTGAGTTCCAAATTCTGTCCCTTTCCCTAGAAGACTTAGCAATTTGATAAAGGTTATACATTTTTAGTCAAGCAAACTATTTCCATAATGGTCATATTGCTAAAGAAAGCAGATAAAAATGAAAACCTCAAGAAAAATAACGAAAGTAAAAGTGTATGCTTCATTTTGTTTTCTAACAATATCAGTTCTTTCTGTGGGATGGATAGCATTTTTCATCTTGAGTCCTTCAGAGTTGTCTTGAAATCATTGTATTGCTGAGAAAAGCTAAGTCATTCACAGCTAATCATCTTACAGTATTACTGTTACTTTGTACATTGGACATTTTACTTTGCATCAGCTCATGTAAGACTTCCAGGATTTTCTGAGAGTATTTTATTCATCATTTCTCATGGCAGAATAGTATCCCAATACAATCACATGTGACATTTTTTTCAGCTATTCCCCAATTGATAGACATCCCTCAATTTCCAACTCCTTGCCACCAGAAAACAACTGCTCTAAATATTTTTGTGCATAGTGATCCTTTTCCTTTTTTTTTTTTTTAAATCTTTTTGGGGATTGGTCTTAGTTCCAACCTGCTCTACTAAATGGCTGCATGAGTTTACAGCTCCAGCAACAGTGTATTAATGTCTCATTTTAACCATATACCCTTCAACATTTGGCATTTTTTTTTTCTGTTCTAGTTGCCAATCTAGCCAAGGTAGGAGGTACTATCTCAGAATTGTTTTGATTTACAATTCTCTAATCCATATGGATAAGAGTATTTGTTTAATCTGGCTTTTATAGCCTTGATTACTTCAACAGAAAATTGTTTATTCCTTTTGATCATTTATCAACTGGGGGATTGCTCTTATTTTTATGAATTTGACTCAGTTCTCTGTATGTTTGAGAAATGAGTCCTTTATTAGAAAAACTTAAAGCCCTGGATATTAACCCATTCCTCTTGCCCCTAGTTTCAAGATGAAATGGGCTTCTCCAACATGGAGGATGAAGGTCCAGAGGAGGAAGACAGTGTGACTGAATCCCGGCCCAACTTCAATACTCCCCAAGCCTTACGGTAGGATTGATAGAAACCATAGATAATATATCTGGGGAAATATAATAGGAAGGATCCAATCCTATGCCTTATACATCAGTTTCTTAAGGGTACTTTGTCTAAAACTAGGGAACTTTGCCTTGTCTTCAGAGCTTGCTCTTTTTATTATCTTCAGTACTATTTCACTGTTCTCTGATTCCTAACCTCTAAGTTACTAAGCCTCTTGGAGCTTGGCTCTATGTCTCCAAGGACCTGTTCTTCTCAGTTCCTGATAGCCTTTCTGGCTTCTGCATCTTCTTTCTCTTCTTCTCCTTGCCATCATACACTCTAAGCTGTAAGAATGGGTTTCTGTTTACATGAGAATAAAATACACATTTAGAAAAATTATGTCATGGTAAAATAACTGGAAGTGTAGAAATTAAAATAATTTATTTTTTTCATTTATTAAAGATTTTATTTGAGTTTTACAATTCTCCCCCCCCCCAATCTTACTTCCCTCCCCCATCCCCCCCACGGAAAGCAATCTGTCAGTCTTTATTTTGTTTCCATGTTGTACATTGATCCAATTTCAGTGTGATGAGAGAGAAATCATATCCTTAAGGAAGAAACAAAAAGTATAAGAGATAACAAGATCAGATAATAAGATATCTATTTTTTTCCCCTAAATTAAAAAGGGAATAGTCCTTGAACTTTGTTCAAACTCCACGGCTCTTTATCTGGATACAGAAGATATTCTCCATTGCAGACAGCCCCAAATTGTCCTTGGTTGTTGCACTGATGGAATGAACAAGTCCATCAAGGTTGAACATCACTCCCATGTTGCTGTTAGGGTGTACAGTGTTTTTCTGGTTCTGCTCATCTCACTCAGCATCAGTTCATGCAAATCCCTCCAGGCTTCTCTGAATTCTCATCCCTTCTGGTTTCTAATAGTTTCTAGTGTTTCATGACATACATATACCACAGTTTGCTAAGCCATTCCCCAATTGAAGGACATTTACTTGATTTCCACTTCTTTGCCACCACAAACAGGGCTGCTATGAATATTTTTGTACAAGTGATATTTTTACCCTTTTTTGTCATCTCTTCAGGGTATATACCCAGTGGTGGTATTGCTGGATCAAAGGGTATGCTCATTTTTGTTGCCCTCTGGGCATAGTTCCAAATTTCTATCCAGAAAGGTTGGATGAGTTCACAGCTCCACCAACAGTGTAGTAGTGTCCCAGATTTCCCACAACCCTTCCAACAATGATCATTCAGATATTAAAATAATTCACATATCAGCTGTTTGGTCTCAAAATTGATAAAACCCATTTTAAGCTTTTCATTTTGCTCTAATTGGACCACAGTGATGCTGTTCAGGTCATCTTTCTCTTCATGTTCCCTGAGGAAAATGACTGAGAGAGAGCCTAGGATAGTAGGATGAGTGAATGAGCTTGATCTGATATGCTCAGATGAGATGGACAAATTTCTTGAATTAGGGTTCTGTGGCTAGGAATATACTTAGCTTTCATTATGAATTTTTGGTGCACCAGTTATGTGCCTTTAAAATCATTTAAACAGGGGCAGCTAGGTGGCTGACTCTGGAGTCAGGAGGACCTGAGTGCAAATCCAACCTCAGACACATAATAATCACCTACCTGTGTGACCTTGGCAAGTCACTTAACCCCATTTCCTTAAATAAACAAAAATTAAATTAAAAAATAAAAAAATCATGTAAACAATTATATCTATTTTTCTCCCCCAACTGAGGAAAAATAAGGTAATTCAAGTGGTACAATGTTCTCATTCCCCTAACATAAAATTCATTTATCTTAACCGCTTTCCTTATATCTGCTTTGTAAAAAGGATGCTGGGAAACCTCAAAAAACAAGGTCTACAGTTTGCCCAGTACTGAATGAAACCCTAGACACAAATTTCTCAGTTACTTGTAGGTCTTTTGATGCAACAAAGTTCTCCAGAAACTGATTCACACAAGATTACATTTTGTAGGTCATTATAGCTTTTTTTATTGTGTCCTTTATAATGTCCTAACTTTGTTCTTTCCATGATTTCTCAATTAGTCCTTTATAGGACTTTCTTTATTATTTTAATATATAGATTAGTATATAGATATTATTATTATTATTGTCACATAATTAAGATACCCAGTTTTTAATGATTAACATTTCTAAGGTAACACAGGAATTTCTCTGGAACTACATGATAGCTTTTCTTACTTGGGACTGTTCATAACTATAAATCACCCAGTTATCTCTTATACTAATGCTTATAGTTGATAAAAGATTAGCAAGGAAATAGAGCAAAATGCTCAAGGCATCAATTATTGAACTTTTTCCATTCAACTTGTGGAGGGAAAATAACCTAAATTTTTGAGAACAGTGGTTCTCCACAAGAATGTTAAGTCTAGTTGAGAATTAAATGTCAGGTGAAGGTGTGAGTCTCCTTTTTATGGGGCAGTGCAGCTCTAGACCAAGCTGTGTCTGTTTGGGAAGGGAGCAAAAGTAATAGCTGGCATCACTAAAAGCCTCTCTGGATGAGTTGTTCTTGAGAGGTGTTGAATTATGTGACCAGCTACAGATTACTTTTCAAACTATGATGCCTAGTCTGTTCTTTCCAACTCTGCTTGTACTTCTCTTTTTACCCATATCCATTTGGGTCATTGATGTAAGCTCGTAAATTCTGACTGCATATCCTTGGGGTGCTCAGCAGTGTTCTGGAAGATTGGAATAGATGTACTTGTATTTGTACATGAATTTGCATGATCTAATTTGATAAGCTTTTATTAAATACCAGCTATATGCCAAACCGTGTGCTAGTTGTTGAGGATAGTGATAAAAAAAAGAAACAATTTCTGACCACAAAGAGCTTACATTTTACAAGAACACAGATTAGTGGATACAAAATAGAGACAAAAGTAAATAGAAAGTATTTTCCTGAAGGAAAACAGCCAGAGTGCTTATAAGGGAGAAAATGACATTTCAGCTTAAGTCTTTTTTTTGCAAGGCAAATGGGGTTAAGTGGCTTGCTCAAGGCCACACAGCTAGGTGATTATTAAGTGTCTTGAGGTCGGATTTGAACTCAGCTACTTCTGACTCCAGGGCCGGTGCTCTATCCACTGCGCCACCAAGCCACCCCTCAGCTTAAGTCTTAAATGAAGCTTATAGGATGTGTGTGTGTGTGTGTGTGTGTGTGTACATATATATATATATATAAATAAATTTTTTAAATTAAGGATACATTTATATGATTTAGCCATACTCTTTTCATCTGAAATTCTTATGAACAAGATAGCTTGTTTACTCTGGTTTGTGCTACATAGGGATTGAACCTACCATTTGTCCTTATAGGCCTAATGTTTTCATTTGCTGAGATCTCCAAATATGAAACTTGGGATATTGACACCTTTCATATTACTTGCCTTCTAAGAACTTATAATCTAATCGGATCAATGAGAGGAACCATTATATAATAAATAGAAACATTGGTCAAGTACATCACAATTTTTTTTTTTTTTTTAGGTTTTTGTAAGGCAAACAGGATTAAGTGACTTGCCCAAGGCCAAACAGCTAGGTAATTATTAAGTGTCTGAGGCCAAATTTGAACTCAGGTACTCCTGACTCCAGGGTTGGTGCTCTATCCGCTGCTCCACCTAGATACCCAACATCACAATTTTTTAAAATTCACAATAGCTTAAAAGAATTATTTCAGCTGGTTGGTGTTTATTTCAAATAAGGTTGACTAGGTTTTATCAGTTTTGTGAATTGTCTGTAGGATATTTATAGGTAGATTTTGAATGTTATGATCACCACCAAAATCGAAAATTTGGTGTCTGAGTCAGAAATCAGAAAAAAGGTTTTTATTTTTTCTCAAGAGCAAGGGCACAGCCCCATCGCTTAAACTGCGGTGCTGAGGGAATGTGAGATGCAGAAGCTTGTAGACTTCTTTGTCCTATCCCTAACCCCCCCCCTTGTCCTACCTCACCATTTGCTCTTGAGGCAAACTCACTTCATACTACGGTTTTTTTCTTTATTTTTTATTAAAGATATTATTTGAGTTTTACAAGTTCCCTCCCTCCCCCAATCTTACTTACCCCCCTGCCACGGAAAGCAATCTGTCAGTCTTTACTTCATTTCCATGTTGTACATTGATCCAAATTGAGTGTGATGAGAGAGAAATCATATCCTTAAAGAAGAGACAAGAAGTCTAAGAGGTAACAAGATCAGACAATAAGATATCTGTTTTGGTTTTTTTTTTCTTAATTAAAGGGAATAGTCCTTGCACTTTGTTCAAACTCTACAACTCCTTATCTGGATACAGATGGCACTCTCCTTTGCAGACAGCCCCAAATTGTTCCAGATTGTTGCACTGATGGAATGAGCCAGTCCATCAAGGTTGAACATCACCCCATGTTGCTGTTAGGGTGTACAGTGTTTTTCTGGTTCTGCTCATCTCACTCAGCATCAGTTAATGCAAATCCCTCCAGGCTTCCCTGAAATCCCATCCCTCTTGGTTTCTAATAGAATAATAGTGTTCCATGACATACATATACCAGTTTGCTAAGTCATTCCCCAATTGAAGGACATTTACTTGATTTCCAGTTCTTTGCCACCACAAACAGGGCTGCTATGAATATTTTTGTACAAGTGATGTTTTTACCCTTTTTCATCATCTTTTCAGGGTGTGGGTACACAGGCTATTCTAACAGCCATGACACAAATCATCTCCAAGTAAAACCGCCACCTGGACAATCTCAGGAGCTGGCATGCCGCCCTGAGAGATAAGGTGAGCCGGAGTCCTTGAGAGCTCAAGTCCTTGAGAGCTGGACATTCTGCCCCAGACCAAGGACACTAGACACAGCTGTGCCTTATCATCTCCTCCCTAATGTACCCCCCCATCTTGTAATGCAAGACGCTGCATGTATACAATGCTTTCACCCCCATTCCCCTCATTATTCTTTGTTCTATCCCGGAAGACCTAACAGTATATATATGTAATAAAATTGAGCTGGAGGCATAAGGCAGTGGTGGCTTGACTCCTTATTCTCAGCTCCCCTCCTGGAGGGAGGTCACCGCTGTGGGCCCCAAGGAAGCAAGCCACAACATCAGGGTATAGACCTAGTAGTGGTATTGCTGGCTCAAAGGGTATGCATGTTTTTGTTGCCCTTTGGGCATAGTTCCAAATAGCTCTCCAGAAAGGTTTGATGAGTTCACAGCTGCACCAACAGTGTAATAGTGTCCCTAATTTCTCACAACCCTTCCAACAATGATTATTATCCTTTCTGGTCATATTGGCCAATCTGAGAGGTGTGAGGTGGTACCTCAGAGAAGCTTTAATTTGCATTTCTCTAATAATTAATGATTTAGAGCACTTTTTCATATGACTATGGATTACTTTGATCTCCTCATCTATAAATTGCCTTTGCATATCCTTTGACCATTTGTCAATTGGGGAATGACTTTTTTGTTTTAAAAATATGACTCAGTTCTCTGTATATTTTAGAAATGAGTCCTTTGTCAGAATCATTAGTTGTAAAGACTGTTTCCTAGTTTACTACTTTTCTTTTGATCTTGGTTACAGTGGTTTATCTGTGCAAAAGCTTTTTAATTTAATGTAATTGAAATCATCTAGTTGGTTTTTAGTGATGTTCTCCAACTCTTCTTTAGTCATAAACTGCTCCCCTTTCCATAGATCTGACAGGTAAACTAGTCCTTGATCTTCTGATTTGCTTATAGTATTATTTTTTATGTCTAAGTCCTGTAACCATTTGGATCTTATCTTGGTAAAGGGTGTGAGGTGTTGGTCTAATCTAAGTTTCTTCCATACTAACTTCCAATTATCCCAGCAGTTTTTATTAAAGAGGGAATTTTTATCCCAATAGAGTCTACTCTTTGCGTTTATCAAACAGCAGATTATTATAATCGCCTCCTGCTTTTGTACCTAGTCTATTCCACTGGTCCACCATTCTATTTAGTCTTCTTACTAGTGTAACAAAGTTCATCATTACCATAATTATTCATAACTCACCTGTGCCCCATCAGATGGCCGTGATTTAGAAAACCTCACTATACATTTCCTTTCACCACCTTTAGAGGTGGCCAATCAGAAGAGGGCTAGTATTGTTCCTTTTAGGTTACCTCTTTTCAGGAAATCATGAATCACTCAAAAACCAAAATTATTTGGGTTCACTAGGAGAAACAGAGATATTAGTAAGTAAACCACTAGGGGTCATCTTTTACAATCCCCCCTTTTCTTTTATCAATTCTTTGACATTTCCTCACACCACTGTCAATATACTTCTTCTGCTAGGCTCTTCTGCTGGCCTTCAGGCTCAATTCCATCCTCAGCTCTAATGGAGCCCACCCTTGAGCTTTCATTACCCTGACCTTGATCTCCCCATTACCTGTCACATGTAACATCTTTTGTAATGAGATATCAATACTCCTCTTTTCATTGTTTATGTCTTAATATAATTGCATCCCTAGATTACTCCCTTGCTGCCCAGTTAGAAAGAAGAAATGGGGTAGGGGTGGCTAAGTGGCTCAGTGGATAGAGCACCAGCCCTGGGGTTAGGAGGACTTGAGTTCCAATCTGGCCTCAGACACTTAATAATTACCTAGCTGGGTAGCCTTGGGCAAGCCACTTAACCCCATTTGACTTGCAAAAACCTTAAAAAAAAAGAAAAAGAAAGAACTGGGGTCTAACCAACCCGTTATAATAGCACCTCTACTTAGTGAGCAAGTGTATATATGCAATTAACCCACAGATCTAATATTGTGGTCTTATTAAATGTAAAAGTATAATAGTTTGTATAATTCCACCCCAAGGGCCTCTCCAATCAGGTGGTGGGGATAGGTACAATTCTACAAGGAGACACTACTATGCCATCTACATTCCTCTACTGTGTTCTTTTCTGTCACATTAGAGTTCTTAATGAAGTGGCATTGTAGAAGAGTAGCAAGTAAAGGGAGTTGATGATAACAGTCATGGTCCCATTGTAGCAGTTTGACTTCCCTAGAAGGACAAATGTAACATCAGTGATCCCATCCTTCATTCAGAGGTCAGAGTCAGTCTCTCTGCTTCTTGATAATGATCCAAAGATTGTCAGGATCATGAGAAGCAACAGTCCATCCAGGATGTTAGTTGACAAATCCTTTTATTTGCATAGATTGGGTCTGACCCATCTCATTAGTCTTTACTGTTGTGTCCATGGTGAGCAGTACTTGGAATGGCCCTTCTCAGGCCAGGATCAGTTTTTCTTCTTTTCACACCTGGATAAGAATCCAGTCACCAGGCAAAAATTTGTGCACAGAGAAACCCAATGGAGGAATTTGAGCAATGATTCCCCACCCCCTTTTTTTCTATAACGAGAACAAATAGCTTGCCAAAGATTGTACACTTTCTCTAAAAAAAAAAAAAAAACATTTAGGAGCAGCTGGGTGGCACGGTGGATAGAGCACCAGCCCTGGAGTCAGGAGTGCCTGAGTTCAAACCCTGCCTCAGACCTAGTTATGTGGCCTTGGGCAAGCCACTTACTACATTTGCCTTGCAAAAACCTTAAAAAAACAAATTTGTTCCTAGTATCACTTTGAGGGGGCCTGAGATGACCCACCCGGGTAAGAGTGGCCATACAACAGTTCATAGGGGCATAAACCTATATCTCTCTGGAGCTTGGTCCTAATGTGGAGAAAGGCTAGGGAAAAACACTTTGTATATAGAGCTGGGTTTCTATCATAAGTTTTGTGTGTTGTCTTTTGATTTTCTGGTTCATCCTTTCTACCCTGCCCAATTAAGGAGGATGCCAAGGAGTATGTAACTCCCAAGAAATTCTCAAGACTTTCATTAAGGGCTGGAAGACTCTAGCAAGGAATTAGTTACTTTGGTCTGATTCAGCCCTCTCAACTAACCCATAATGGGGAATTATTTGTTCGAAGATTTTACTTAGGGTTGATACAGTGACCTGAGCCAAGGAAAAAGCCTGTTCCCAGGAGCTGAGATGAGGGAGTTGGTCCACCTAAACCTACCCAAAGGAGGTACCTTTGTGAAGTCCAACTGTTTTTTTTTTTTTGAAATGCCCTAAGTCCTGGGAGCCAACTTCCTTTCAGGTGACATCTCTGGCTGTTTGTATTCATCCTTCAACAAATAATGCAATCATCAGTCACTTGTCAGGCAGGAGCATAAATGCCAGGAAATACATACTTGGCCAGCACAGTATCTCACAGATTTTGAACATCTTACCTTGATGTACGTGCTGCAGGACCTATCTTGTGGTGGCTTCATTTTGGCCTCATTTAGACCTCTCTTCCATCTCCCTTGCTCATTTCCCCAACCTCCAAGCTCCTGGGCTCTTATTTTTCTCCTTTTCAGACAGGTGAGAGCTTCAGATCAGGAGGAAATGTGGGAATTAGCACCAAAATGGGCTTCATCTCTACCTGCTCAGGTTCTCCTGCTCTTTTTGTCTCCTCATTGGCTAGGCAATTTCCCCTAGTTTCAAAAGATCGCCCTCTCTGATGTCCATTAGCATGCATCAAGGCTATGGATGTAAATTTACTAACACCTGTTGTATTAAAGAGTTGTGCGCTAACTCCTTTCCTTTATTATTCATCATACCCCCTTCTTCCCATATTTTTCCGAATACATGTACAATTCCTCAGATGTACTTTGTTTTTTTAGATGCTAATTTTCTTTTTTTCTTAGAATTTTATTTATTTTGAGTTTTACAATTTCCTCCCTAATCTTACTTCCCTCCCCCCTCCCGCCCCCCCCAGAAGGCAATTTGTCAGTCTTTACATTGTTTCCATGTTGTACATCCATCCGAATTGACTGTGTGATGAGAGAGAAATCATATCCTCATGGAAGAAACATAAAAGTATAAGAGATAGCAAGATCAGACAATAAGATATCAGTTTTTATTTTCTAAATTTAAGAGCTTAGTCCTTGGTCTTTGTTCAAACTCCAGTTCTCTCTCTGGATACAGATGGTATTCTCCATTGCAGAGAGCCCCAAATTGTCCCTGATTTTTGCACTGATGGAATGAGCGAGTCCATCAAGGTTGATCATTGCCCCCATGTTGCTGTTAGGATGTACAGTATTTTTCTAGTTATTCTGATCTCACTCAACACCAGATGTATTTTGAATCTATAAATATTTCCCTCCCTATGCTCCAATAATTTCAAAGTTTGATTCAGTGCATACAGTTCACAAGTTTGGGAAGACCAATTACTTGGAAGTCTTCCTAAAACTCTATAATTCCCTATTCCCATCATTCTCACATCACAAATAACTAGAGATTTTCACAGAAAATCTCAAATTATTACTCCTATTATTTATATCTTTTTCATGTTACTCAAGTGCTTTTCACAGTTGTAGGATTACGTAACCACAATAATGCCAGTTTACATTTATAACTGGAAAATTCCTATGCAAATAACTCTATGTTAAATCTATTTAATTATTAACCATGCTTAAAATACAAATAATTATTTTGGAATTCTTTCAAACATTAGATCATCTTAGATGATTTTAAATCTTTAACATGTTATTAATTCCAAATGTAACAAAGCAGTAATAAGAATAACACATTAATTACTAGATTTTACAAAACTGTCTTTCCATTATTACATTATACATGAACTTACAGATCTAGAGCAAGTTCCAACACATTGTTTAAAATTTTCAGAGATCCCAGAGGGTCACGATTTTTTATATTTTCCCTCATCATCCCTATAAAGCAATCAGTTATTAATTGCAAGCTTCAGCATCATTACAGTAACTCCAAACAGTTTATATTTTTACATGGATAACCAAACAATTAAAGATATAATACCTCTACAATTTCAAAAGTATATCACATAACTGATAAAGACTTCTGAACATCTTACTCATCAATAAGTTACCTAACTTAGGGGCTGCCTAATTTTTCATTTCCCAACCATTCTTTAGAGCCCCTCACACTTATTCAGTATTTTTGGAAAATAATCTTGCAGTCAGGGTATGCTTTCTAATTTCCTATCCACTATACTTCTGAGTTTACAATTAACATGGGAAATCCACAATCTTGCCTTCTTTAAAACTGAACATTTAACTATTAGCCTACCTGAAACATAAGGTTTCCATGCTGTCTTCTTAGTCTCTTAAAACAAAATAAAACAACAGAAAGGTTATCTTAATTAAAGTTAACCTTACAACTTAATATCTTTTGCATTTTTTTTATATTTTTGTTTTACAAGCTTATTTACCCCTTATGCTAATTATACTTCTGTTTTCGAAAAGAAAATGAGATTCTCCAAGAATGTAATCCTATACATATATATGATAATTTCAAAACCCTAAGGTAAACTCTTATTATGCCTGTCAGTATTATATTTACATAGAACATCAAAGAGATACATTTTCTTATTTTCAAATGACAGATTAATTAAAGTAAGCTACTTTGACCATATACATATGTGTTTGTGTGTATATATGTTTATGTGTATGTGTGTGTGTGTGTGTGTATATACATATATATAAAATTTCCTTTTCTATAGTTTTTCACTTACTTTCTGGGCCAAAGAGACCTTGACAGAAATAGATCATTGACAACATATTCTCAACTAGAACATTAGATGAAACCTCAATTTGTTCATTCTGCTTGCTATCACAACACAATTTTAAATTTTCAAAAAATTTACTTTGAATACATAACACATTTAATGTATATTCCCTTTACTTCCTAGAACTTTGCAACACAGAAAATTCTTAAGACCAAATGTTTCTAAAAATCCTTTTTTATGGCTATAAGATTTTTTTTTTTACTTTAGCAATCTAATAAATTCCAAAAGTCACATACAAAATAACTTTATTTTCTTTCAAAACTTAAAAGTTTGCAGGTTCTTCTTATCTTTATCAGTGCAATTCTAACTTCCTAATGCTCTAACTTATAAGAGCTTTTATCCTCTCTGGTCAGTATTCCTTTATATTCTTAACATTGAGTAACATCACAACATCATAATCAAAATTGTGCATTTTTACAAACCCCTTCATTCAGTTACGTGTATTTTCAGATTACTTTATAGAGAGGATTAGCCCATATAGAGTTATCTAATTGAAGAAACAATAAAAAAATTTTTAAATTCGTATTTACATAGAAATTATTTTCATGTGAAACATTTCATATTGTGGGGTTTATCACTATCCAGTCAGTTCACTGCCAGATATTGCAAAAGTGGTAGTCTAATGCAGTTTTCAAATTACTGCAATCTCATTGAAGAATACATTTCAATTTAGTACAAATCTGGGCTATGCAATCCCAGAAGACATTCCATAGTTTATAATTCATTCTATTCTTTCTCTTCTTACATTGATTTTTAAATCAATTTTCAAAGCTCCCAAAAATCAGTCTTTTTACTTATGCCGTTACACTTGCTCATACTTTCTACATGCTTTAACTAACTTCCATAAATTTGATATACTTCAAAGAAAAAGCCTCAGCCTTCTCTATACCTTTTCATTTTCCCTTGCAACCCTTTTGTCATTCTCTTCACAGGTCTTTCAAAATCATTACTCGGACTGCACGACTTGCATATTCCCCTGATGTACTATTTAACCATATTTCAGACTGTATTTGATTTCCCATTGTGTTTTGGCAATTCATCCGAATTACTCAATCTGTTCTCTAATGGGCTGTCTGGGGGCATTTGTGGAAAGGGGTTCCCACCACTTAATTTTGACTAAGACTTTACCATTTCAGTTCCCAGTTCCATTCATGAGCAAAGAGCAAGCTTTACCATCTTTGTTTCTTGCTGGTAAGGCTCTGAATCTCCGAAATTAGTTTCTGCAGCCTGAATCATTTATGGGATGTGCACCCAACCTAGCTCAACAAAGCCTCAACAATTCCCTGTCTCTTGCCCCGGGTGTCTTGGATTCTGAGACCTAAGGCAGCCAGAGAAGTCCTCGTCAGGGTTTTCTCAGCCCGTGTGCTAGATCTTCCAGGCTCCTCAACCCTCATGACTCAACAGTACCTGCTGGTCCAGTCACCCAGGTACATGTAGTCTTGCCTGGATCCACACATAGACTTACACATCTACAATTATTCGCCATCTTTGTAAGTGGTCTTCTGTTTCCCCTTGGTTGTTTTCTGCTTTCAGCTTCAGCCTCCCTTCAGGCCTCACTCTCATCTGAGGAGAGTAATTCCCCTGCCCTGAGGGCTGCTGAGAAGGATGTCCTGTCAGTTTGGTCATGGCTGAAGGAAGAATTCCTCCCTCTTTCAGAGAGAAGTCCAGATGTCTTGCTGGGGTCTCTAAATTGTGTGGTATGATGACCACCAAAATCAAAAATTCAAAGTCTGAGACGGAGATCAGAAAAGGTTTTATTCTCATGAGAAAGAGCACAGCCCCTGTCATTCACACTGTGGAATCAAGGGGTTTGCAGACTTCTTTGTCCTAATCCTAAACCCATTCCTACCTCCTGTCTTATTTTGCCATTTGCTGGTGAGGCAAGCTCATAGTTTTACTAGTCTTAACTAATCAATCAGCACAAAGCAATTTCAGTTCATCATTACCATAATTATTCATAACTAATCTGGCCCCTATCAGAGGACTGCAGTTTACAAAACCTCATTTTCACCAAATTTAGAGGTGATCAATCAGAAGAGGGCTAGTATTGTTCCCTTTAGGTTACCTCATTTCCAGAAATTATGAGTCACTCAAGGAACAAGTTTACAAGGAGAAGCAGAGAGATACTAATGAGGAAATTTCACTATGGGCCATCTCTCAAAATTTCCTTGTCCATCTCACAATTTCTTTTACTTTCAAGTGGGAAAGTTCATTTTAACATTAGCCTAAATAAGATTTAATGAAAGAAAATCTGCTGTCCCTAAAATAATATGTAATTTCCAAATCTGCAGATCATTTTTACATTAGCCACAGTTTTGGCTTTTTTGTTTCCCATTGTCCTTGCATTGGTATAAGTAAATACTGGTTCACATTCTGTGCAGATATGTCATGTGGATAAAACTTTCTGTTATTTGCCAAGTCCTGTGTTTTCTGGCTGTTGAAAATAAAATGAATTGAGCAGAAGGAAAAAACAATTTTGACTCTATAGGAGTTCATTAAAGCATGTTTTGGTTGTTGACACAACACAAAATAGGTGCTAAACTAGTTGTTATAATAGCTCAGGCAAGACCTTATCCCTTTTTCTTGTGGTATCATTCTGGAGCTGCTACTGATATAGGGGATTCTGACCTCCAAGAGAGAGGATGGTAGGTATTTAATTTCTTGGTTTGTTCAGGGGTATACCTTATTATTTGATAGATTGTATTGTAAAGCAAATCAGAAGAATAGTGGTTTGTGGGAAAAGGTACCCTGATAGTGCCAAGAGTAGAAAGATTCATGAGACCAATGTTGTTAATATTGATTATAATATCAATAATTGTGACATAAATTATATTGTTTGTGATTGTGTATTATAGTATTAATAATAATCTCCTTATCAAATTCCGTTCATTAGAATTAGTGTGTGTCCCACAGAGCACCTCCCACATCATCTCTGCACATGTTTCCCAGCAATATATTGGCTTAGATTCTGACATCTCAGGAAAAGAAACAGTAAAATTTAGTAGAGAAAGGGTTAGAAGTAGGGATATGATAGAGGCCATATCTGAAGTACAGGAATCATATAAGTTTGGGACTTGGTAGGTTTGCCTTTTTTTTCCCTTCAAAAAAGTCTCAGTTATTCTTAGAAAGAATATTTAATGTGATATGTCCAGGTAATACAAGAGTGACACCCATTAGTTACTCAGGGGCCCCTTAGTATATTTTGTTTTTATTGTGTTTTGAGGCAAACAGGATTAAGGGACTTGCTCATGGTCACATAACTAATATATGTTTAAGGCCAAATTTGAATTCAGGTCTTCCTTACTAAAGGGTTGGTTCTCTATCCACTGCACCACCTAGCTGCTTATAATACTTAGTGTATTATACCAGTGCATTTTCTGCTTCCTTCAGTCAATTCATTTCCTTGCTCATCTGCATGTCTTCAATAGGTGATCAAAGGAAAGGAGAGTTTGGAAAACTCATCTTATTTTTTTTTATTTTTTATTATTTATTTATTTTTTTTAGGTTTTTGCAAGGCAAATTGGGTTAAGTGGCTTGCCCACAGCCACACAGCTAGGTAATTATTAAGTGTCTGAGGCTGGATTTGAGCTCAAATACTCCTGACTCCAGGGCCGGTGCTCTATCCACTGTGCCACCTAGCTGCCCCAGAAAACTCATCTTATTTGGGCCATTGTTGTCTTTTGAAAAAATTGACCAAGGATAAGAGTAAAACCTTTGTCTGAGATTGAATATAGGTCTTGGAATCCTGTAAATTTCAATTATCTGAACTCTTCTGATATCCTTTCATCTTCTTAATGAAGTTTGGGTTCTGGAAAATGTCCAAATTTCTAAAAAAAAAAATCCCTTTTTTGGAGACAGATTTGAAGAACCCCTAGCAAACTTGCTCAATGAGCAGCATCGTACAGTGAAGGAACTCCTGGAGCAACTAAGGATGAAGAAGTCTTCAACTAAGCAACAACCAGAGGCAGAGAGGACCAAGCCCCAGAGTGATAAGGCCCAGCAGACACTGATTTTGGATGCAGCTCAGAGGAAAAGACTCCAACAACAGATGCAACAGGTGGGATTCCACGTAACTATGGTAATATTTAGTTTTCATATGATTTGAGGGATCAGGGATTTAGGCTTATAGCTAATGGCCTTGAAATAGACTTTTTTCATATCATTAGAAATTACACTATTTGATCATGAGGCTGAAAGAGATTCTGAAATAGCCATTCTCTTGCCATGCCTTCAAGAGACTCTGTTACTCATTTGTGTTCAATTCTTTGTGACTCATTTGGGGTTTTCTTGGCAAAGATACTAGAGTGGTTTGCCATTTCCTTCTCCATTTCATTTTATAGATGAGACAAACAGGGTTAAATGACTTACTCAGAGCCATGAAACTGCTAAATGTCTAAATCCAGATTTGAATTCAGGAAAGTGAATCTTCCTGATTCCAGACCAACATCTCTATTCATTGCATCATCTAGCTGCCCACCTTCAAGGTTACCAAATTCCAGATATTCTTTAATGCATTTGAGTCTTTCAACTCACATAAGACAGGTTTAGTTCTTCCTTATGGTTGTTCTAAATTCTTCATGTTAGAGTTGATACTTCTTCTAGTTCTGTCATTCTGATTAAAAAAAAAGAGTTCTGTCTGATGGAAGGTCTTAAGTCAAGACAGAAATTGGTCACTGTTCTTATAGGCCCCTAGGAAGAAAACATTTGAGTTAAAGTTAAAAAACATAATGTAATTTCCTTTTTTTTTCTCCCTCTTAGCATGTTCAACTCCTGACTCAGATTCACCTCTTGTCCAGCGCCAACCCCAGCCTCAGTTCGGAAGCCAATACAACCAAGATGTTTCTTGTAAGATAGTCTGAAAACTAGAGTGTAAAATTAGTTTGGCAAATTACCAAAATAATTAATCCTTCATAATTTACGTCAATCTTTTCACACATATTGACCAATCCTCCTTGATTTTTTTTTTTTTTTTTTTTAGATTTTTCAAGGCAATGGGGTTAAGTGGCTTGCCCAAGGCCACATGGCTAGGTAATTATTAAGTGTCTGAGGTCGAATTTGAACTCAGGTACTCCTGACTCCAAGGCCGGTGCTCTGTTTACTGCGCCACCTAGCTGCCCTTCCCCCTTGATTTTTATCTCAGCTATTTTCTTTATGAAAGTATAAATAATATATATATGTATAATTAGTTTTCTTTATACCTGCCACCTCATACTCTTTGCTCTTTCAGTTTTATGGAGGTCCACTGTTTTTTTTCCTTATCTTTTACTATATTCCCTATTTTTATAGTTATAGAGCTAATTGGTCATTTGCTAAACATATCCCCAGTGATTTATATAGTGTCCTAACCTCATTTTGTACAAAGTAAAAAAATGATATGACAGGGATCATTAAGTTGGAAAAGGGAGCTGAGCATTAAATTCTATAATTTACCAATGGGAAAATTGTCCCTGAGGTTAGTGGTAGGGAATTGTTGATGTGTATATTTTTGTATATAGGCATCTTGTGTGATAGAATTAACTAGCCCAATCTCTTCCTTGAGAGGATAAAAAAACAGTAGAAAACATGGTCTCTGCTAGCAGATAACGTATGGTCTATTCAGGAAGAAAGAAAACACTTGGAGGAAACGATTTTTTTTTTAAATTATGTGCTACTTTTGTTTTTATATCATCTTTATTTCCTAATATATACCTCTTTCCTTCTCCCTTCCCAAAAGAGCTGTCTCTTATAACAGAATTTTTTAAAAAGGGGGAGAATAAACAAAACAAATCAACTTGTTGAGCAAAACCAAACAACTTCAACCACATCTTACCTTATATTCAGTATTCAAGAACCATAATCCCTCATTTGGCAAAGAAAGAAGGCGGGGGGATACTTTTGAAGATGAACATTTTTATGGAACATGTAAGTGAAAATAGGTAGAGTACAAATTGTGCATATAAGCATTTTTAATGCTCTAATTAAAAGTGACAAAAAGAATTAGATGAGGTTAAATAAGGAAGTTTTTCTGAAAGGGACAATATATAGAATTTATTTTGTAAATACCAGTGAAATGTGTATCTGTCTCCACCTTGTAGCCTTTCCTTGTTGAAAGAGTTTTTTGACCAGATTTTAATCCTTATGTTTGGGGCAAAGATCATTTTCATGTTCATTTTTTCCCAGAGGGAGCTGGGGACCTTTGCTCAAAGTTCCGTTGTCCTTCATCATCAATTCAACCCCAAGTTTCAGACTATGTTCCAGCCATGTAACCTGAAGGGTGCTATGCAGCTTATTGAAGATTTTCACTCACATATCCACATTGACTGGAGCCCTCGAAAGAACGTCAAGAAGAGTGGTGAGGGACGGTGCTCAAATTAACGACCAGTAATGGTGCTAGGTGCATGAGGGTCTTAGTCCTTTAAGTAAAGTTAACACATGTGACTAGAGTGGGGAAGAGGATAGGATAAGTTTTGTCTATTACATCCTTCTCCTTTTTCTTTTTTTAGGTGCTATACGTGATGTTTTAATGCAGGACAAAAGTATGGGTGGGAGATAAAGTGGGAGACAGTGTATAGGGAGAAATATCAGTGCCAGGAGTAGAACTGGAACTTTGGACAAGAGTGGAGCTTTGGTAAATAAGGTAGCATGTGGATTATAGTTTTTAAATCTTCAAAGCAGCCAATTCTCACAAAATTCTTACAAGTAGATTATATAGAATATCCATTTTACTCATAGATAAATTGGTGCACAGGGGCCAGGTAATTTCACTGAACTAGTAATGGTGGAACCAGGAATAGTACCAACTTTTATTAGGGACTCAGATCAAATGAATTCCATGTGGGGGAAAATTCAGTTCCAGGATTTGGTAAATTTTATTCTGATTCCATATTTCTAGAAAATAGAAAATATATGATTTTGCTTCTATTCATATTGGTTCAATAGATTTTATTTTGGTACATGGGGAACATGATTTGGTTTGCTGTTTCCTAAAAATAACTTTGATCTAATTTGGTTCAGGTAGATATACAAAAAAATTTCCTGTACAGTTATGGCACTCAAGTTGGCAGAGTGAAAACAATGGAAAATCTCAAGAATATTATAAATCAGATTTAATGGCAGTTTTTCTAAATGCACAGGGATGTAATATATGACCTACCTCGATGGAGTTCCAGATTTCTGTAAACCATAGATTCTTTTTGCAGCCAGTGAATTTCCTTGTCTGCCAAAGCAAGTGGCCTGGATTCTGGCTACAAGCAAGGTCTTCATGTATCCAGAGCTGCTACCAATATGTTCCTTGAAGGCAAAGAATCCCAGGGATAAGATATTTTTCACCAAAGCAGAGGACAAGTATGTATTCATTTTCAGGAAAGAAGAAAAATAAAAAACAGAATGAGGAGGAGTCCATAGGGCTGCCAATTTAACATAGCAGATAGAAATGAAACAAGACAGATATCAAAAAGAGAAATGAGTTTGGAAGACCTGATTGGACAGAACTGTTGCTATCAGCCATTAGTGACTGGGAACAGAGAGAGAGAGGACGTCATAGAACTGGAGGGGGGTCAGAGAATGAGTCAGGGAAATTTGGAAAAAGCATTTGGAAGGAGGAGGAACAAGGCCTGTTTTTGAGTCTGTGCATCTTTTTCAGTTTATTAGCTTTGGGGCTGAAACATTTTGAAGGGACTGAGTTTCCAAAACCTCTAATCAGTAAATATCTCCTGACTGCCAAGTCTGCTCACCAGCTGACAGTGAGAATCAAGAACCTCAACATCAACAGAGCTCCTGACAATATTATAAAAGTGAGCTGCCCCTTCTAATTCAGACTCCCTTGTTTTGAAGTATTATATTAAACTGATAGAATGTGGGATTGGGAACCCCAAGTTTTAAGTCAAACTTCCTTCCTTGTTTGGAAGCATTGTATTACAGTTGGCCATTATGTACCTCCCTTTCTCCCTCTGTATGTACATATGTGGATGGAGTGTGCCCAAGGTGAGGGACAGTGAGTGCCTTCTCTTTACTCTTTGCCCTTGTTATTACACTTCCAAGGGGAATTGAGTAGGACTTAAGCAGTGTGACTGTCTTTTCATTTCCTCTTTTATTTCCCCTTCCCTCCCCTCTTCCCAGCTGTTTATAGAGGAGAAAGAAACAGGGCATTGGAAGAAGGGTGGGATCTTGATAATCGGAGCATTAATTCAGCCTGAAGTACCAAAATCCTCAATTTGATGTGTGTGAATCCTGTGTCTACTTGCATCCACAGGAAAAGAAAATGGCCCTGATTTCCCATGTGTTCCTCCCTTCTCTTCTCCCCCACTGTTAACTCCAGTCTGGCATTATGACATGATCAGTTGTTTACTCCTTTGTTCTCAGTATTATAAGAAGACAAAGCAGCTGCCGATATTGTTTAAGTGCTGTGAGGAGCTTCAGCCAGATCAGTGGAAGCCACCTGTGGAGAGGGAAGAGCGACATCTTCCATTCTGGTTAAAGGTACAACCATTATTGTTCCTTCTACAAGATCTAGAGAAAACCAGAGATATCATAGAAATGTCAATGCAAGAAATTTACAGGGTCTAATTCAACTCTGTAAGGCAGTCATAGAATTGGACTGCAGGAAAGCTTAAGAAGTATTCTCGTCTAACCTGAACTTCTAAGAGAAGAATCTCTTGGGGCGGCTAGGTGGCACAGTGGATAAAGCACCGGCCCTGGAGTCAGGAGTACCTGGGTTCAAATGCGGTCTCAGACACTTAATAATTACCTAGCTGTGTGGCCTTGGGCAAGCCACTTAACCCCATTTGCCTTGCAAAAACCTAAAAAAAAGAAAAAACAAAACAGAAGAATCTGTTTTGTGTTAGAAGAGAACAGGGTCCTAAGATATGAAGTATTGTTTATGAGGTTAAATTTTTTCAATGTGTTGATTGGTTTTGCTAAACTTTTTTTGTCTTCCTCATTTTAAAAAAATTCTTTGCTATAAAAGATGACTTTCAAAGTGTGATGAGGGGAAGAGACACAAGAACAAATTAGGTGCTATACTATCAAAAGATATTATAACGAGGCTTAGAAATCCCACAAACTATCAAATGATACCCTTCTTTCTTTTTAATACTGGTAAAAAAAATAACTATAGTGCTTATCTTCCCTGTAGGCCAGTTTACCATCCATACAGGAGGAACTACAACACTTAGCTAATGATGCTGGAGAATCAGGAAATTTAACTGAAGTAGCTGAGCCCAGTTCTGAACCAGGACTTGACAAAGGCAACTTGGAGTCAAGAAATGAGAATCGATATCCCCTATTACTGCCCAAGGGTGTGGTATTAACACTGAAACCACTTGCTAAACGATTTTCTAGGAGGGCTTGGCGCCAGAGGAGGTCTTCAGTCCTGAAGCCCCTCCTTATCCGTCCCAGCCCTTCTCTTCAACCTGGCTCCAATACTGGGAGAACTCCAGCTAGATTAACCCAGTCAGAAGCACCTCCAAGCAAAGTGGTGGTCCGAATCCCCCGACTGATCCAACCAGCCACTGTCTTACAGTCATTGCCAGGAGCTCCACCTCTTGGTATCACTGGGGGCGATGGCTTTGAGCTTCCTATGGCTTTGCCATCTTTGGCCCCTGAGAATGGGACTTGTCTTCCCCAAACTGTGTCCCAAACTTTACTTTCCCCTGCCTCAACAACTTTACAGCCTAAGGTCATGCTGCCAGCACTTGTCAGCTCCAAGCCACGTAAGACAGGATCAAAGCGGGGTCCACCAAAGAGAGAGCGTACCAAGGCTTCTCCACTCTTAAAGGCCACTCCCATCCTTCGCCCTGCACCAGTCATTCTTACTGTCCCTGCTACTACTGTAAAGGTTGTGAGTCTTAGCAATGGCTGTAATATGATCCAGCCTCTTGGTGCAGCTGTAGCTCAGAGCCCTCAGACTATCCCCATAACAACTCTCTTAGTTAGCCCCACCTCTTTCCCCTGCCCACTGAATCAGCCTCTTGTAGCTTCTTCAATACCTCCCTTAATCGTCTCTAGTAACCCTGTGAATCTCCCTGTACCACCCACCTCAGAGGATAATACACAGGTGAAAGCAGACATTCCTTGTCCTCTGACTGAGGGACAAAGTACTTTTCCAGCCATGGAGCCCAAATTGGAACCTCAAGAATTATCTGCTCTCTGCTCAAGTCTCTCACCCAAAGAGGAAAACAACCCAGTGCCTCCCACACCAGGCAAGGTCACCAGCCAAGAAGACCCATTTGAGGGTATTGCCCATAACTGGACTGTTGTAAAGACAATGGAAGGGAGGGAAGTCCTGGAACCCATGCCTCAGACCTCCTGGGAAACTATATCTTTTCTCCCAGGGGATGTGGTGGAAATTGTTAAAGTAGAGCCAGAAGACCCTGGTGAAGAAGTCAAACAGCCCCAGAACAAGTCTTCTGATCAGAATATTTGTGGTGAAATCAAAGAAGAGGTCTCTGTGGAGCTGGATACAGGTCCTGCAGGTGAAGAGGCAAATAGTACCCAAGAGGTAAAGAAAGAGACTGTTTTACAAGAGGAGGAGAAAGGTGAGACAGCAGAGATATCTTCAGTTCCCCACAAGACTCAGGGGGAAGAGAACACAAGAGGAGAGGTGAGCAAAGGGTCTCCCCAAAATATTTCCTCTCCTACTAACCCTGCTGCCCTTAGTAGCCCCCATGAGAAGCCTGAAGATTCATCCAGTGTTGATGGCCAGTCAGTGGGGACTCCTGCTGGCCCAGAAACAGGGGGTGAGAAGGATGGACCGGAAGAAGAAGAGGAAGAAGATTTTGATGATCTCACACAAGATGAGGAAGATGAGGAGATGTCATCAGCTTCTGAGGAATCTGTGCTCTCAGTTCCTGAACTTCAGGTAAGAACTTAGGATACCCACACTTAGTATAGTTGAAGACTTAAATAGATGTATTTGGTGGGTAATCCAGTTTCACTTATCCATTCAATATGGAGTGGTAATTTTTGAGAACAATGTATAGATAATCTTACAATCATTTACATTGACCTTTGGAATGCAGTGTGTGTGTGTTGTTTGTTTTTTCAATAAATTTACCTTTCCTCTTACTTTTCATTTAGAATAGTATTAAATTGAATGGTCATTCCCTGTGCACATACTGAATGATTTCTAGATAAACTGGCAGAAAGACTACATTTTCTCTGGATGATCCTTCATTCAACTGTTCACATAATTAATCCCCAGAATTCTCAGAAAATTGTGAATTAATTATGTGAACAATTGAATGAAGGACGACTATGAGTAAATTTAACTGGAAGAGAGTGATAGAAAAAGGAGAAGCAGTTATGAATCATCCTGAAAATCTTCCTGAAGGAGATGATGGTATTCAGGTATTTCAAACATATGAGCATAAAGGAACCCTGAAAAGTTTACCATCTTTCTTCTCCACCTTTCAGGAAAGTTAGCAGTAACCATATCTGTCTTTTATACTTCATTTCTTAATTCAGATAGGGAATCATTTCCTGATGCTTTAGAAGTGTTCCTTACTGTCTTTTTTTAATTTGGTTTTTGCAGGGCAGTGGGGTTAAGTGACTTGCCCAGGGTCACACAGCTAGGCCTTAAGTGTCAATAGTTTTTTCTTATTTAAAATGGTATAGGCATAATTGAAACTCCTACAAAATACAGTTTTTTGTTTTGTTTTTTAAGGATTTTGCAAGGCAAATGCGGTTAAGTGGTTTGCCCAAGGCCACATGGCTAGGTAATTATTAAGTGTCTGAGGCTGCATTTGAACTCGGGTTCTCCCTACTCCAGGGCCCGTGTTCTATCCATTGTGCCCCCCAGCCGCCCCCAAAATACAGTTTCTTAAAAGAGTTATTGTGACTCACAGGCAATACTGTCTTATTTTTCAATAGTTTTAAAATTTTTTGTAAGAGAAGGGATAGGCTTTGTAATTTAGTATCAGTATTTTTGGTTGATATTCAAAGTTGATTTCATATATCTGATGTTAACAGTTTTTGTTTTTGTTTTTGTTTTTTTTGCTTTGTTTACTGTATCATTTCATACAGTTCTTCCAGGTTTCTTTGAATTTTCCATATTTATTATCTTGCATTGTAATGATATACTACAATTTGATCAGCTAGTTGGGCACAAATTTGTTTCCAATATTTGGTTGTTACTAGGTTTTGTTTTAAATCTTTTCATAATAATTGCTTTCATACCTTCCAATTATAAGGAAAATGACTTCATCCCTTCTTAATGAGCACTTGTTAAGATGGTGTAATTGACACCCAGTTACCCATGTTTTTCTGAATGGTTTTGTAGGAGACCATGGAGAAATTAACTTGGCTAGCTTCTGAGAGACGCATGAGCCAAGAGGGGGATTCTGAGGAAGAGAACTCCCAGGAAGAGAACTCAGAACCTGAAGAGGAAGAGGAAGAAGAAGTTTTAGAGGGAATGGAAATTCTGCAGAAGGAAGATGAAATGATGGATGAAGCAACTGGAGGTCCTGCTGAGAAGCCCCCTTCTACATTTGCTTCACCTAAAATAACCCCAGAAGTGGAGACCAGCAGGATTCCCCCAGGTGAGATTTTGGATCATTTGCTGCTTTTTGGCAACAATAGGATAAGAATTGAGAGAAGAAGGCTGGGTCAACACTAACTTTTAAATGAGCTCACAGGATTTCCTGAGAAATAATAATACTATTATTTTAAAATTTTTAACCCTTTTAATGTTCGCCAGAATATAAGACATGGATTTTAGTACACAGTATTTTTTCAATAAATACTTATTGATTCATTTTTGCTTTGACTCTGCCAAGAATTTTTTGGTTTTAAAATACAATTCCCGGTTTTTTAAAAATGTGAGGCTGAAAAAAAAAATAAAATGTGAGGCTGAGATATATGTATTTGCAGTAGAAATGATCTTCCTAAAGTGTAGTTCTCAACATGTCACTTACCCTACATGGTGAACACCAGTGATTCCCTGTCACCTCCAGGATCAGTTTTCATTGACTATCCCTGATTATTAGAATTTCATATCTTCTTATCTTTTCTTTCAAATACCAGCTAAAATTCTTCTTTCTACAGAAAGCCTTTTCCAATCTCCTTAATGCTAGTGCCTTCCTTCTGTTGATAACCTCCATCTTAACCTGTGCAGTTATCCCTTCTTCATCTGGTGGGTTAAAGACTCTCTTCAGTACTAGAGAAGAAGAAATTGTGTATATTTATGCTAATAAAAGATAAAATATGTTAATATTATACAATACTATCCAAATATTTTATTCTTTTCTGAGTTTCTAAATTTCTGTCTCTTCTGCTGGCCTTCAAGTGTCTTTTTCTGGTTTTTTTTGTTTTGTTTTGTTTTTTGTTGTTTTTTTTTTTTTTAGGTTTTTGCTAGGCAATGGGGTTAAGTGGCTTGCCCAAGGCCACACAGCTAGGTAATTATGAAGTGTCTGAGACCGGATTTGAACCCAGGTACTCCTGACTCCAGGGCCAGTTCTTTATCCACTGAGCCACCTAGCTGCCCCTCAAGTGTCTTTTTCAACTTCCACAAAACTCCCCAAAAATTCCCATTTAATTTCTTCTGCTGACCCGCTATATATTAAAACTACAATGGGGAAACTACAGTGCAGAAGGGATAACTTATATATAACTTGTTAGTACATAATTGTTGGCGTATTTTCTCCAAGGATCTACTGAGTTCCTTGAGAATGGGGAGTGCTTTTGTCTTTCTTTTTATTCTCTGCAGTTAATATAATGCCTGCTTAAGTACACTTCATTACTATTTTTTTTTGTAAGGCAATGGGGTTAAGTGGCTTGCCCAAGGCCACACAGCTAGGTAATTAGTAAGTGTCTGAGGCCAGATTTGAACTCAGGTACTCCTGACTACAGGGCTGGTGGCTCTATCCACTGCACCACCTAGCTACCCTTCATCACTATTAACTGTTTTTACTGACCCTGCCTAGACCAAGAGTACTCCCTACAGACCCACAGCAAAGACCCTTATTCATTTTCTCTTAAAACTCTGCAGCCAGAAATTTTTTAGGTAATGGGCCCTTGCCAGTCAGTACCTCTGCAGAGATAAAGATGGAGATATTCTTCTCTCCCAACCTATGATAGTTGACTTGGTTAGAGAAAAGAGGCTTTGAGATTATCACTTTTTCTCATTGCCTTTATTTCCCTGGTCACCGTGATCATCTGGTGTGAATTACTCTTGACAGCTAGCTGGGGCAGTGGATAGAGGAAGATTCCTCTTTCTGGGTTCAAATCTGAGACACTGACTAGCTCTTTAATCCGGGGCAGGTCACTTCACCCTCTCTGCCTTAGATTACTCATTTGGAGAAGAACATGGCAAGTCCCTCCAGTAACTTTGCCAAGAAAACCCCAAATGGGGCCACAAAAAGTGGACAGGACTGAATAATGACATGGTCATCTGGTGTGGATTACTCCAAGTTTGTAATGGTAATTGGAATCATATGGATTAACCAGAGGAAAAAAAAATGTGATCCATTCTTTTAGGAGAAAACAATAAAACTGTTGGAAAAACCCGGAGCAGTCACCGCACTCGGAGCAAGAGGGGCAGGAGCCGGGCCAGCAAGGACACCTCCAAGCTACTCTTGCTCTACGATGAGGACATCCTGGAGCGAGACCCCCTGAGGGAGCAAAAGGACCTGGCGTTTGCCCAAGCCTACCTGACCAGAGTGAGCAAAGGCCAACCACTCTGTTAGCCAGTCAACATCACTCCTTTCCTCTAGGCAGAGTCCTGGGTCTAGATGACAAGGAGAGGTTTGGAGAAAGAAGTCATGCTTCTGCTTTCAGGGAACTTGCAGTTTAATAAAGTTATTATGATATGCCTCCCTGAAGACTATAGACATATAATGTTGTTCATGGTAGAGACAAGAGGGGGGATGCTTGATTTCAGATTCCCTCTAATTCAAATTTGACTTTAGATCATTAAAATTAAACTACTGAGAATGAAAGTCTGAGCAATTTTCTTATCTATATTGATTTCAGGAAAGACCTTAGCCCCATATTTGGTAGAAAGTTTTTTCTTTGTCAGGGAAAGTAAATGTTTTCCTTATTATACTCCTGTGTTTCTTTATTGACAGTTTTAAAGTCCTTTATGGGTTTTCACTTTCCTTCATTTTCCAGAAATACAAGTTTGTCCTTGATACCATTAGTGTCACACGTGTCCATATATGTAGTATTTTCCTAAGTTTCCCTCCAGATCTTTCCCAGTAGTTAGTCTCTTGTCTCTTCCAGTTCTTGGAAACCTATGATTTGGGGTTCTCATAACTGAATACTCTTCCTCAGGTACGTGAGGCCCTTCACCATGTCCCTGGAAAGTACGAGGATTTCCTTCGTGTCATTTATGAGTTTGAGTCAAGCACACAGAGACGGACAGCTGTCGATTTGTACAATAGCCTGCAGTCCCTACTCCGTGACTGGCCTCAGCTACTGAAAGATTTTGCTGCATTCCTCTTGCCAGAACAGGCTTTGGCCTGTGGGCTAGTAAGTGGGTAGAGAGAATAGAGTGATCTTCCATTTCTTCTGTTATGAAGAACATGGAGTCATGGGAATGGAATGGGAAGAATTGGAGGTTTAAAAACAAGAGTGAAAAAGTATCCTTTCTACTATCCTTTCTGTAAAGGAGGAACATAAACATAAATTCTAACAATTGCTTCAATAAGCATTTATTAAGTGCTTATAGGCCTTCTGCTTTCAGCCTCTTTATTTGGGGGGGGTCTCTTCTTCACCTAGGATAGAAAAGTTTCCCATATTAGTACACCCATTGAGTACAGAATGAATTCATCTATTTCTATGACCTCTATTATCCATAATGGAATAACTGATAGTTCATTTCCATGGGAGAGAGTTTGGGGCCAAACCTCATAGCGTGATTTACATGTTTTTACAATTGCATGTGGACCTGTGTCACCAATTTTCCTCAGCTTATATTGTAAAGGGGGTCAGGGTAGGAATTGTCAGGAGCCCTGGGAGTGACTTTCTCCTGGTTTCTTTTCCTGGCAGTTTGAAGAGCAACAGGCCTTTGAGAAGAGCAGAAAGTTCCTTCGGCAGTTGGAGATTTGCTTTGCAGAAAACCCTTCCCACCATCAGAAAATCATCAAGGTTCTTCAGGGCTGTGCAGACTGTCTCCCACAGGAGATCGGTGAGGTAATGCATTCTAATTCTACCTCCTTTCATCTGCACCATGAACTTTCTGAAGATGATAATGGAACCTAGAGCTTTTTATGCTTCTGGGGAAAAATTGAAGGATGGAGGAAACAATACTGTATAGTCAGACCACCCAACCTTCCCAGGTCTAGAAAGGACCATCTTTGTCCTTCTGGAGAAGTGTCCTTGGCTAGCAGTTTTCTTTCTGACTGTAGACAAGTTTGGGAGGAATAGAGTGGGAAGAATTTTGAATCTTTCCTCCTCTTAAAAGCAGAGAAGGAATGATAGAAATCAAGAAATTTTCAACAACAAAAGCAGTTTGAATTACCAACTTCAAGGGGTGTGTTTTCAGAGGATTGCCACATGGAATAAAAGATTGGATTATTTGAATAGGACTTTAACATCCTATTCAGTTCTTGAGATTCTGATATCCTGAGGCCAATAGAGAAATTTGAGAAAATATGCTTTTCAGAAGTCTTATCCTCTCTTAATTTTCCAGCTTAAAACTCAGATGTGGCAGCTACTTAAGGGCCATGACCATCTTCAGGATGAATTTTCTGTCTTCTTTGATCATCTTCGACCAGTGGCTAGTCGACTGGGTGACTTCGAGGAGATCAATTGGACTGAGGAGAAAGAATATGAGGTGCAGATCCTGAGACTCCTGAGAGATTTGAGGATGAGGAGGGTAGTAGCAAAGTCCATGGAAGCAGCAGAATCTGACAAATTCATTCTGTCTCTTCCTTAGTTTGATGGTTTTGAAGAAGTGGCTCTTCCAGATGTAGAAGAGGAAGAGGAGCACCCCAAGATGACCACAGCATCAAAAGCCAAAAGGAGAAAAGAGATTGGAAGCCAGAACCATGACAAGGTGGGTCATGGCTAATGGTTTCTTTCCTCCTCCTCCTCCCCATTTCTTCCAGTGTTACATGTTTCTTTCATATTAACTGACTGCTGAGACTTGGGGGAATTATGTTACTTTAGAAGGAACAGAGATATCATATGGGGTGAGGGTAGTGCAGAAAATCTTGCATTAAACCTGAGAGGACTGAGTTGATAGAGCTTCAGGATCCATTCTAGCTCTAAATTAATGAACCTTTGAATCCAAGTCATCTGCCATTCATATACATTATCCCCTATTTTTCCTTTTCCTTGGGTTCTAGCTTTATTCTACTAGTTGGAATGAGGAACTAAGAAACAGCCAATAACTGCCTTTAATTCCCTGAGAACTTTTACTATGTCTGGTTTAGTGATACCAAAGGGAATATGTCAATCAGCATTGTTGATTAACCATTTATTATGTACACAGTCTTATCTTGAGAAGAAAAAAACACAACTGCAAATGAATTGATAGGTCACTTAGCCTTTCAGTGAACCCATACAATGGAGTTTTTTGGTGTATAAATCAGTTAGTTGATAACTTATATCCATCTAATAAATGCCTTAAATAAATATAGAATATGCTCAAGCTTTTTTCCCCTTACTCAGAGATTTCATTTGAAATCATTTTTGATGTGATGTGGAGCCAAGTCCTATGAGTTATGGGGTGTTTCCCAAAACCTGGATCTTTCTGCCTAGATCAGCCTGGTACACCAGCTGCCAGTTAAGTCTATATGTCTTCTAGGAAACAGAATGGCCAGATGGCCCCAAGGATTGTGTCTGTTCCTGCCATGAGGGCAATCCTGACCCCAAGCTAAAGAAGACCCGAAGGAGAGGTTGCAGCCATTGCAGCAGCAAGGTAAATTGGATTGGGGGGTGAAATAGGCAGTGGGATGGTTGGTGACAGATGCATTTGTAGCCTGGGCCTTTCAGATATTTCCTCATCTGTAAAATGAGGTAAGACTAGACAGCTAGCTCCAAAGTCCCTTTCAGCACTACTAATAGGCAGTAGCTGTTGGCTTATAATACTTGAAATAAATTCCTGACTTTTTACCCCTCTTAAACTACTCAGGATTTGGAACTGGTTAGTTACTTGTATAAATCTAATTTCCTTAATTTCCCAAGGTCTTTCCATCTGACATTCATTGAAACCTAAATATTTTCTCTTCCTTCAAGAGGAGGGACTATCTTGCATTCCTCCTTGAAACACTATCACTCAGCACAGTGCTTTGTATATAGTAAGGGCTTAGTAAATATTTTTTTCATTCATTCTTTTATACAATTGCCTAATTCATCAAAAGACAGCAAGTCAAACTTTATAAATAGAATCTTATTTTTAATTCAGCAAGCATTCATTAAGTATCTTGGTAGCTTGTCAGGGGCCTAAATGTAAAAGGTAACACTTGGGCTGGCTAGGTGGTGCAATGGATAGAGCACCAGCCCTGGAGTCAGGAGTACCTGACTTCAAATCTGGCCTCAGACACTTAATAATTACCTGAGTGGCCGTTGGAAAGCCACTTAACGCCATTGCTTTGCAAAGGGGAAAAAAAATTAAAAAAAAAAAAAGGTAACACTTGAGCTAAAACTTGAAGGAAGCCAAGGATTCTCTAAAGTTGGAGATGAAGAGAGAGTACATTCTTCGAGGCATGGGGAACAGCGTAGGGGAAGATGTGAACACATATGAACACAAAAGTAGCATGTCAGAAGTGTTTTAAATGCCAAGAGAATTTGCCTGTATCATAAAGAAAAGAGGGAACCACTATAACTTCTTGGGAAGAGAAATATAGTGGTCACACTGTGTTTTAGGAATATCAATTTGTTGGTGAGTAGAGCCTGGAATGTAGATGGTAAAAGTTGGAAGCAAAGAGACCAACTAAGAGGCCACTTGTAAAAGTCCAGGTGAATTAGAAAAAGAAACAGTTTTAGGAGATCTTGTAAAAGATAGAAATAACAAGACATGGCAGCATATTAGATAAACGTTGAGAGTAGGAAGGGTTAAGGATGACTTTGAAGTCATGAAACTGAATAAATGGAAGAAAGGGTGGTGGGTGTCCTTAACATTAATAAGTGGAGTAATTAAACACCAACCCTGGACTCAGGAGAACCTGAGTTCAGATTTGACTTCAGACACTTGATACTCATTGTATGACCATGGGCAAGTCACTTAATCTCATTGTCCCACAAAAACCAAAAAAAGAATCATTAATATACAAGTTAGGAAGAAGGAAAGTTTTTGTAGTAAATTTAGTGAGTTGTGTTTTGGACAGGCTTAGTTTTGATGAGTTTAAATTATTCCATAGAGAGTTGGTGATGTAGAAATAGAGCTCAGAAGATAGGTGAAGTCTTCACAGTTGGGTAGAATTCTGCTTACAGGATATTATTTCTGACACATTCATATTTCTGACATCTCCCAAATTATCTTGTCTAATTTGCAATTTTCCCCTATCTAATGCCTCTTATCCTATTTCTTACAAACACGTCTCCCCAATTCTTTAAAAGAACTGTTTGATCAGGGGTAGTTAGGTGGTGCAGTTGGGCAAGTCACTTACCCCCCGCCCCCAATTGCTTTACAAAACCCCAAACAAAAAATCCCAAACAAAAAAAAACTACTTGTTCTTATCATAACTTTTTCTTTTATGAAAAAATTCGGAAAAGGGTGGGTTGTATCCCACTGATAGTTTTTTAAATGAAATCTTGTCTATCTATATATGTGTGTGTGTGTGTGTGTGTATGTATATATATATATATATATATATATATATATATATATATATATATATATATATGAATGGTATAAGATATCAGTCTATACTCAATTTCTTGACATTTGTCAGACACAAGGTCATTATAAACATTTACTACTACTGTATATTGTATGTCTCCTTTGTTCCACTCTGCTCCTCCACTCTATTTTTAGTCAGTATCAGATAAGTGTGAAATCTGGTTTCCAGATTGCTTTCCAACATGGTTGGATGAGTTCATAATTGCATCAGTAGTTTATTATTGCCCCGATTTTCCTACATTCCCACCAACATGTTATTTTCTCATTCTATCATTTTAGTTCATCTGATATGAAATGACATCTCAAATTGTTTTAATTTGCATTTTTCTAATCAGTAATGATTTAGAGCATTTTTTCATCTATATATCATTGATTTCTTCGTTAAAAACTGCCTCTTCATATCCTTTGATCATTTATCCATTGAGGAACAACTCATTCTTATAAATTTGACAGAATTCTCTATATACTTGAGATATGAGACTTGTATCCAAGAAACTATTAATTTTCCCTCAATTTGTTCTCTTTATAATTTTTTCCTTCTAATCTTGGCTACATTGGTTTTATTTGTATAAAAATTTCTACATTTAATGCATGTAATCAAAATTAGCTATTTTATATCTCCCAATGCTTTCTATCTCTTATTTATTCATAAATTCTTATACAATCTTTAAGTCTAATTTTTTTATGGTATCTTCCTTTATATCTAGGTCATATATCCATTTTGGCAGGGGGAGTTATACAAGACAATGGGGTTAAGTGACTTGCCCAAGATCACATAGCTAGATAATTATTAAGTGTCCAAGGTCAGATATAAATTCAGGTCCTCCTGATTCCAGATCTGGTGCTCTATCCTTTGCACTACCTAGCTGCCCCAACATATCCATATTGACCTTGTCTATCTATATGTGTGTGTGTGTGTGTGTGTGTGTGTGTGTGTGTGTTTGTATATGAATGGTATAAGATATCGGTCTATACTCAATTTCTTGACATTTGTCAAACACCAGGTCATTATAAACATTTACTACTACTGTATATTGTGTGTCTCCTTTGTTCCACTCTGCTCCTCCACTCTATTTTTAGTCAGTATCAGATAAGTGTGATAATTACTGTCTTATAATATACTTTAAGATCTGGTACTGCTAAATCTCCTTTCTTTATATTTATTTTCATTAATTTCTTTGATATTCTTGCCCTTTGGTTGTCTAAATGAACTTTATTATAATAGTTCAGTAAGGATTTTTTTGATAATTTAATTTGAATGGCATTGAATAGATTATTTTAGGTAGAATTTCCATTTTTATATTGACTCTGCCTACCTATGACAATGTTTTCCCTTTTGTTTAAATCTGACTTTGTATATTCATGTGGTTCCTCAGTTTGTCTTGGCAGATGCTCTCAAAATTTTATGTTATATGCAGTTATTTAAGTGGATTATCTCTTACTTTCTCTTGCAGTGTTGTGTTGGTGAGATGATATATATATACATATATATATATATATATATAAATGCTGTTGATTTACGTTTATGTGAGTTTATTTCATAACCTGCTACTTTGCTAAAGTTATTGAACTACCTTTTTATTTGAATCTCTTCAATTTTCCAGCTGTATCATATCATCTGCGAAAAGATAGTTTCATATTACCTTCATTGCCCGTTTTTATTATTTCACTTTAGTTTTCTTATTGCTATTGCTAGTATTTCTATTAAAATATTTAATAATAATGATGACAGTGAGAATCGTTTCACTTCTGATCTTATTGGAAAACATCTAGCTTATCTCTGGTACAACAAATGTTTATTGATGGTTTTGAGTTAGATGCTTATCATTTTTAGAAAAAATCCATTTATAAAAAAAAGGCCCAGGCTCACACAGCCTACTGTCTGAGGTCAGATCTGAACTCATGGTTCCAGAGCTAGTGTTCTATCCACTACATACCTAACTGTCCTTATGCCTATGCTTTCAGTTTTTAATAAAAATGTCTTTTGTCAAAAGCTGTTTCTGCATCTACTGACATAATTGTGATTTTTGTTACTTTTATTCTTGATAATCAATTATGTTAATAGTTATTATGTTTAACCACCCCTAAATTCCTGGTATAAATTCCACTAGTCTCTTAGCTAATAATCTTTTATTTAGTGTTTTTGCATCCATATTCATTAGTGAACCTCTTTCTTTGCCATTTATTCCAAATAATTTATTTAATGTTGGAATTGGTTGATTTTTAAATGTTTGGTAGAATTCACTTATAAATCTATGTGGTCCTACTTTTTTCTTTGGAAGCTCATTTAAGGCCTGTTCAGTTTCTTTTTGCAAAATAGGTGTGTTTAGATATTGTTTCCTTTTCTGTTAATGTAGGCAGTTTATATTTTTCTAAGTATTCTATTTCATTTAAACTATTAAATTTAGTGGTATATAATTGGGCAAATTAACTCCTAATGGTTGCTTTAAGGTTTTCTAAAAGTGAAGTAGAGGTGCATTTTTGTAGGATGGATGGGGGCAAGGGTTAATGAAAGAACATGGTAAAATTTTATAATGGATTGCAAACATTTGGGTCGTAGGATCACATCTTTAATAAAATTACACATTTGTTTTGAGGAGGTCCTGGACTATAAAGCAGGGAGATTAATTATTAGTCCTTGGGCCTTCTTCCCTTATTGAGTCCCAAAGAGATTCAAGATTCCAAGTCATCCCTACAGGTGTATGAAAGCAAGGCCTGTAAAAACAAGGATCCACATGAATTACTGGGTGCAAGCCCTCCCCCTGAGGCCAGCCCTACAACTGATGCTAAAGAGGCCAAACGAAGCAGAGAGACAGGAGAGGAAGAGACCCTGGATGAGCAAGATAGCAGAGCCCCTAGAGCAGCCAGAAAAGGGGAGATGCCTGTTCCAGGTGAGAACATAAACCTTTATATCATTTCATCCCAGCCTAATCCCCTTACTTCCTCACACTGGAAAATAGTTTACTTCAAACTGCTACTCTCACAAAAATATACTTGTAGATTTGTTTTTGTCACTTCAGATCTCTTAAGAGAGCACTTAAACTTGATTTCAAGCTGCAACACAGCCTCCTAACCAGTCCTCCAGTGTCTTTTGTCAGTCTAGTCTTTTTATGCAAACTTAGGGAAAAAAAGACTAATCCAACTTTGTTTGTAGTTATTTCATGGTCTAAAATTAATCCAAGAAGAGCACCCCATAATCAGCTTGTCAGCTGATGTTTTTCACTTTATGTGAGGTTAAGGTCCTCTTTGATCTCATATATTGTTTCCTTATACCTACTCTGTGTTTCTGAGCAGGATTGGAAATGGGAGAAACATTGCTACCCCCTGGAGAAGGAAACTCCCCAGACAAAGCCCCCTTGGATGTCCCAGCACCTTGTTCACCAGAGAGCCCTCAACGTTCCCCTAAAGCTGGACTTGTACCCAACTCAATCAGAAGCCAATTTGAAGCTGAAGGAATCCAAAGCTCACCCCTTAAATTGCAAACCTCGAGTGAAGCCCAGCAGGCAGGGTCCATGCCAGGTTCTGGGAAATTAGTTGCTGCTGCTGGGTACCCTGCCTCCACTGTGAGCCCTGTGTCCTCTAATACCACAGAGGTTGGCAAAGGTTGGGGCTCTGCACAAGGGAAACCAGACACTTCAAATAACTGGCTGCACCCTGGCAGGATTCCCACCACCCTTGAATCTCCCCCACCTTTAACTACCACTTCAGGGACTATTCACAGAGTCCCCATTGGAGGTTCATCCAAGGAGGACAGTGGCCTACATATCAGGGGCCCTGATGGAGAGCAGCAGCTAAAGGCTTCAGAAGCTACAGTATGTGCCAACAACAGCAAGGTCAGCTCCACTGGGGAAAAGGTGGTCCTCTGGACAAGGTAGGCATGGATAACATATTGGGAAGGCAGGAGCTATGTAAGGTTCCCTATGGCCATCTTGGTTGTCTGTGTTACAGGGAGGCTGACCGAGTGATCCTTACCATGTGCCAGGAACGAGGGGCACAGCCTCAGACTTTCAGCACCATCTCACAGCAATTGGGCAATAAGACTCCTGGAGAGGTAAGAAAGGAGGGTTTTAGGATATATAGACCTATAAGAGGAAGCTCATGTTTTTCTATATGGGTAAGCATGTCTTTAATTTTATCAGGAGCTTGGGCACTCAGAATGTCTTGGCAAATGGGGGGTGGGAGCAGGGGAGGAGTGTTGAAGGCCAAGAAGTAGTATACAAATTTATCACTGTCCATTCTCAGTGGTCTTTCGATTCCTAAGACAGTAGAACAGAATGAAAAAGGTATAAGGTGTTCTTGGACCCAAAGGAAGGGTAGGGAGTGTGCCAGTTCTGGGCTCGTTCTCTGATAGGTCAGTCTTGGGAGAAAAGAAGACTGGATTCCATCTGCACAGCAGAGAACATGACAAAACAGAAGAGGAAGAGTTCTGGGGGAGTGACTTATGGCAATCACAAAAGCCTAGAGATTAGATATTAGTAATGAGGCAGAAGATAAGGATTCAAGGCCCAGCTTTGCTCAACAGGTGTGTGACTATATATGTAATGCATTAGGTCCTTTAATTATAATTTAAAGATAACATTTTCCCAGCAGGTATGAGAAATGAGAATGTGCTTTATGAACTGTACTGTGAGCTGCTTTTGTCAGGAGTGAGATTTTAGTCACAAGGCTTAGTTCAGTCAAGCCATAACATCAGAAACATTGGAGACACACCCTTTGTTCTCCCACAGGTCTCCCACCGGTTCAGGGAACTGATGCAGCTCTTCCATACAGCCTGTGAGGCCAGCTCTGAAGAGGAGGATGATGCTACTAGTACCAGTAATACAGACCAACTCTCTGACCGGGGGGACCTCTTGTCCGAAGAAGAGCCAGATGAATGAAATTCTGGAAAGACACTGGACCAAATCATCATGGCACCTTACAAGGAGAGATGGGGCTGCCCTAAGAAGATGCTCTCTTCCTGGTTCCCCATTATGGTCACTTTGGGCTCAGTTTACAAGGCTAGAGGAAGCAGGGAGTCCAAGAAAAGGAGAGAAATCAGGCCAAGAAGGGGAAAGGCCCTGGGGCTCAGCCTTCTTATTATTTGAAAGGAAGGCCTGTTATGAAGGCTGCACTGACCTAATTTTGTAAATACTGTACCTGAGAGGGTTGACTATTTCTCCGCTCTACTTTCCATGTTAGATATTTATTGTTTTGTGATCCGGTCACCATCTTTCTAAAGCATAATAAACAAGCCCTGTTGGTGTAGCTAGCCAGCCCCAAGACAGAAACTGCTGTACCCAGCAGTCATGTTTATTGAAAACTTATTTTATTTTTTTCTCTCTCTGGGCTGTGCATTCAGTCCATGAAAGGGATTCAGTTTATGAGGCTGTCTCCGTTTTTGTAACACTGGGCCAAGTTGTGTAGCTCCTGGATGGTTTCTTCCATGTCATCTTGTTCAACACCTGCTGCCAGAAAACTAGCCCAGCGTCTCAAGTCAAGGTTGGCCAATTCCCCAGCCAGCCGACTCAGGGCCCGATGCAGCAGTGAGGAAGAGCACAGTGTAGTGAGCACAGGGATAGTCTCCACTGCTGTAACAGAAAAATGGAGTGAGAAGGAAGATAACCAAACTGCGCCCTTTCTAAGAGGAAGAAAGAGACCTGATTTCCTAGAATGGATGAGTGATGGGCCAGTCCCAGACTGAGCCCCTTTCCTAGTTGATGGCTGCTTCCCCCTCACTACCCATGGAATAGAAAAATTCATTCTAATAGGACAGAGCCTTAAGTTAAAAGGGACTACATTGTGTTGGTGGGCATCCTTTGGAGTTTTCTTACCTGTCCCATTATGGGTGCTATCCAGGATCAAACCTTGCTGGTTGAGTCGTGAGGAGAAGAATCGTGGGTATGGAGGTACTACCCTACATGGACTCTGCAGCAACTGGGAGGAGCTGGGAAGAAATAGTTTGGGTTTTTTTTTTTGTGCAAAAAGTCTTTTTACACAAGCTTATATGACTCGCCCTTTCCATGACTGTGGGGTATAATAAAAGAAGTATGTTTCAGATAGGCAAACAAATGATGGTCTACAGAGTCTTAGAACATCACAGCTGCAGGAGACCTTAGAGATCACCATGGCCAAGAATCTGAGGCCTAGAGAATGGAGTGACTTGGGATAAAACTGGCAAGGGGAGAAGTAAGAGCATATTAAAGCCAAGAAATTATTAGGGTAAAGAAAGCATGGCATCTTTACATACCTCAGGACCCCAGGTTGCAACTGCTGTAAATACTGGGCCAGCACCTCCTCTCCACTAGTACAGGCATGAAGTGGAGAACTTGGTGACGTACCTGGGGAGAGCTGACTGCCCAATAAAATACAGAAACTACTGTTATCCAGAGCAAGTTAAATGGGTAAAGGTGGGGTTGGTCCCTGATATTCCCAATGACCTAATGTAACCTTGAAAGCACTGGCATGACTGGAAAAAGTCCCTCAGAGAGGGACTGAGTGGAAATGATAGGGACAGACACGTCTTCTGTCCCTTACCTGATCTGCCGTGTTTTGTCCACACCCCGAAGTACCACAGACTGTGCATAACAACGGGTGCCACTTGGCTCTCCACATGCAGAAAGCGGAGTCCAGGGTATGATCCCTCCAAACTGGGCCAAAGTATCTGGAAGGGAATGGCCAGGAGCCACTGGGAAGGGGATGGAGGCTCCAGCTGTAACTACCTTAAAATGGAGAAGAAAAATTAGATTATAAGATCAATAGTTTTATTTACTAATGACTTATAAATTTCTCCACTGAGTTTCCACACCTTTCTTCCAGAAAAGCTCAGCATGTCAGCCAGATGCACCATGGAAATTTGGGAGGAACACAGTCGGTAGGGCACAGTAATTGTGTCTAGGGCTGTAGCCAGGAGGGCACTGCTGTGGTAGGGCAGTGTGACCTGAAAAAAAGAGAAGGAATAATTAGAGAAGGGCTTGACTCTAGTCTGATCAAGGCAAATGTCAAGTATCCTGGGTAATGGTGGTGGGGTTAGGGAAATGAGCCAGGCAGAGAGAAGGATGATGAATAAGATCTGGTATGTATCTTTGACCTGTGGCCTAGGATTCCCCTCTTTCTCTCAGGCACAAACCTAGTAAAGATAAAGCTGGCTCCCCAAACACACAGAGATAATGTAAATAACTTACATCATAACGTAAATGTGGGAAAGTGACTGGGGGCTCAGGCCGAAGCCCTAAGCCACCCCCAAGGGACAGTGGACAGACAAGTGAGCTGTGAGCAGCGATGTTCACAAGGCCTAGAGCTGTGTTGAAAAGACGATAGAAGTTTTTCTGCGGCTCCTTGTGGAAGAAAAGAAAGGATGGCACTAAGAAAACCTTTCTCATGTCCTTATTTTCCCTCTCTCTGATCCCCTCCAGCCCTTCAGGTAGTAGTGCTACCTTTTTCCCTGTATCACTTACCCCTAGGGTATAGGGGCCAGGGAGCAGGCCCCAAGTCAGGATTCCCCGTCCAGCATACTCGTCCTGAAGCAATTCTGTTGCTTTAGCTCCTAGGCCAGAGAAGCCATCATGGAGGTCACACAGGACTTGAAAACCCTCAACAGGAAGAAAGACTCATGACTGATGAGAAAGAAATAGAACCTCCCTTGTTCCCACTTAGCCCCTTAGATACCTGCAAGTAGTCACACTCTTCCACGTAGAAGTGTAATCTGTCCTCAAGCTCTTCCAGGTAGGTAGGATCCCTTAAGAGGCTTTCACCTTGGCCAAAACCCTCAAGACGACCTGCCTCCCTACCAAACACAAATCCCATGGCTCAGCAAAAGTCATTCCAACCATAGGAGGGATCTAGGCAAACTTCTCACCAGCCCCAAAGGTCCTCATACCCATCATGGTTGTACTTCTGGATAATACAGATACTTCTGGGGTGTAGCTGCACATGAATGAAGTCAGACCAGACTTTGATGCTACCTTCAGGAGGGATTAGTGATTTAGGTGTGGGAGAAAAGGCTTTGGTAAATGATGGAAGACCTGAAGAGAAGAAGTGGAGGAGTTAGGCTTTTGTAACCTGCTTTGGGGTCCAATTTGGGGTCCTCTTCCCCCTGCCGAAGGCCTCACCTTTACCATTGGGAAATGCTTGGACCCTCCAGACACCATCACTACTCATCACTCCCTAAGAGAACAAGATACATACTTAATCCCATTCATCTTAAGAATTGGCATATCAATGAAAGTTTTAGTGTCTTACCAGCCAAACTTATTGAAAGAATTTCATTTGTAATGAAAGAAAAAATCATCCAATAATGTAGAGTGTTTTCTCAAAACCCCTTGGATACCAACAAAAGGGTGGACAGTAGGGTAAAATAATTCAAATCACTTTGGGATAACTGGATGTTTCCTTATGCCACAATAATTTAAGCACTGTTCTTTAAATGGGAAGAAGCAACCTGCTGCTGGGCCATGGGTTGGGGGCCTCACCTCTGCACTCAGAAGGTTTTGTAGAAAGGGGTTCTTGGCTTGTAGTTCCTCTTTGTGGGTTGTGAGTTTACCTTGCCTGAAATAAGGATCAACCCCAAGGTCAATGGTCCTAAAATTCCTTTTTTTAGGGCTATAGCCCTTTAAAACCCTCTTCATCCCTTACCAAGCAATAGCAGCATCCAGGTGTTTGTCTTGGTATAGTCCACCTTCTTGTTTCAGGGAACTCAGGCTGCCTGTGGAGAGGGAATGACAAACCTCAAAGGTAAAGGCCACCCAGGTGATTTTAACCATGTGAGCTCTCCAAATCTCTTTACCACATGAAACTACTTGAGGAATCTTTCTTGGATAGGCAGTCTAGTAGAACAAATACTGAATTGGGAGGAGCTTCAACCTTGCCATTTTAAAATTATATAACCACAAGAAGTGACCCATGTCAAGTCTCTTATCTGTAGCCAGTGAAATAAACCTGAGTGGGCTGAGTCAGGCAGCTGGAACTGCTACTCAGAAGCAACTTCTATTCATTCCTTGAGAGATATTAGTGAACTTCTATATGCTTCATTTATACCTACAGAGGGGATGCTACAGTGTTAGAGGCGTTTTTTGCAGGGAGGAAGGTATTTATCATGAAAAAAAAGTTTTTTAAAGCACTATATAGTATTAGTTTAGTTTTTGTATAACATAGGGTGATAGCAGTAGAGATTAATAGTTGGAGGATGTCATGATATTGGGCATATCACTTTCTCCTTTTTGCATCTCAGTTCACAAAGGGGCAGCTGGATCTCCTCTTTAGTCCTGTCTCTACCCTAGGACCATATTTATATTCTGTAGCTGCTGACCAACTAACTTATTACTTGGCAAGTCACTGCTCTGGATTGAGGAAGAATCTGCTATCTTCCTATGTTGTATATCCAGAAAGTTTTTTTCCTCCCTCTTTTTAAGTAAAAAAATTTGACTAAATTAGAATTTAAACAAATACATTTTTACCAGTTCTCATTAGGTATATTTCATTCCTGGTCAATAATCCATTATTTCTGTATTTTAAATGTTTTTATTTTAGGTGTCTATTCTTGGACACTTTTCTTAACAGACTCTTGACATTCCAAATCTGCTTCTCTCTTTGAACTATCTTGCCTTTTATTGGTAGCCATGGCTAAAAAAAAAAAAAACAAAAAACCTTGTGTGTACTCTTCAGGTCTCTAGTTTCTTTTTACTTAAAAACTTTTATCAGGGATTTCTAAGTTCCACTTGGCAATATCATAGGCCTATATGAATCATCAACAATGGGTAATAATCACATTGTTTGATAAATCTTCAAACATTCTCTGCTACATTCTGATTACTTAACCAAGGAAACTTTCTATTGTCAGATCATAAAGCGCCTATCTCTAATTCCCCCAGTAGTAGATTACTCCTATCAATTTTCATTCTTACTATCCACTCTGGGTTTTTTTTTAATCTTCAATTCCTTGGAAGACCAAAAGCATTTTCCTCTTCAGAAAGTCCAGTTCCCTCTTCATGAAGAATTTCACTATTACCTCCAAGCTTGTAGCAAGTTTTCTTTCTTTTTTCCTGTATCATATTCTTTCACTCTTCAATTTCTTAAAACCAGGTTACGATTCCTTTTCCAGAGCCTATCTTCCCTTATTTTAATATTTAATTCATCCCTGTTTTTTTATATTTTGAAGTAACATTTTCATTCTTCCTGACAAGCCACAAAATTAAGGAATCGTTCCTGAAACCTATTTCGGGAGGTATGCCAGCACTAGGAGCTTAAACGAATTCCCAAGGCTCACTAGATCACTGAATAACTCTCCTGAAATGCTTTTGTCATCTGAAAAAGTTGGAAGGACTCCGGCTGTAGGAAATGCATATGCTAGAAGCCTGGAACCGGTTCGACCTTAAATCAGAACAAAAGGCTGCATCACCCCCGGGGGAACCATCAGGACCCTGGCCCAGGGTCGGGGGCAGGAGCCCGGGCCTACTCCCACCCGCGGGGGCGCGGCTCACCCTTCAGGTCCATGAGGATGAGGCGGGGCGTGTAGGTCTCCTGGCCCTGCAGGGTCTGGCCCGCGCGGTACAACACATCGGGGCACAGCTCTCCGGGAAGCTCCTTGTCTCCGGCCAAGCGGCCCAGCGCGGCGTCCTGCGGGGGACGGGGGTGGCTGTGGGGGCCGGGGCGGGCGCAGGCCCGGGGCCGGCGGGGCCGCGGGGGCCCGAGTCCGGCGATCCCGCCGCCGGCGCACGGGTGGGGGTGGGGGTGGCTGGGGGCTCACCTGCTGGTTCCACCAGTGCGCCCCCACGAAGCCGGCGAAGTGGCCGAGCTGCAACGTGAGCACTTCGCGGGCCGCGCCAGCCATCCCGCTCGGCCCGCAGCTCCCGGCCGCCCGCTCCGCACCGATTGGCCCGCTCTTCCCGGAGGTGGGGCCGGCCCGCCTCGCCCCATTGGCCCACGCCCCTAGCCCTCCCCCTTCGAGCAACGATTCGTTGCGCTCGCCAACTGCCCGCCCACGTCCTGCTTCGCTGCGGGGGACGGTCCCGCCCCTTTCCGGCGCGCGGTCCAATCCGGCTTCCCTAGGAGTCCACTGGGTGGGGCGAGAGGCGGAGCTCCCGGAGAAGCGGGACTAAGCGCAGGCGCGCCTCTGTCCTGCGCAGGCGCGCCTCTCTCTCCCCTGGCCCGGGCGCTTCGCTCGGAGGTTCCCCGGTTCCCGGGCGCGACCCGAGGCCTCGGACCCGAGCGCGCCTCTGCTGAGCCGGCTAGGGCGGCTGGGCGCCCCATCACACCGCCCCAGGCGGCCCAAGCCCCGTAGCAGTCGGGGCGGAGCCCTCCGCTCCGCCTCCCATCTGGCGGCCTCCTGGCTTCCTCCGGGTCCCAGCGCACATCTCCGCTCTGCAGGGAGCCCTCTTGTGGGGCGGCTAGGGGGCGCAGCCCGGAGGACCTGGCTTCAAATCCGCCCCCAGACACTTAATGACCTGGCTGTGTGGCCTTGGCCAAGCCACTGCACCCCACCGCCTTGCAAAAACATCTTAAAAAAAGGCCACTGAGTTGTCCTGCTTGCTCCAACGTCGTTTGCACATCAGCGTCTACAGCTCTGAGCCGGGCTCCTTCCTGCCGCACACACCGCCTGCTCTACTGAGATGATGGAGCTCTTCTTCGCTTCTCACTTGTGTCCTCCCATCACTTCGCTTCCCCAGTCTCAGCCGACCAAGCTCTCTTCCTCCTGGTTAAAGAGAATAATGCCAACTTTTTCACAGCCTTCCCTCCCTCAAATCCGATTCCTTGGATTATCAAGGCATCACCTCCCTGACATGTCAAGATCCTCCTGGAGAAACAGCCAAAACAACAACAACAATACTGTTAACCAATTGCCTTTATTCCATTCTCTCCTTCAGGATCTCGATCCATGATAATCATAAAATCTCAAAATTCAAAAGCAATTCAGAGGCCATCTAAATTTGCAGCGAATTCGTGCAAAAAGAAAAAAACCCATTATGACTCACAAGACAAATAGTCATACAGCTTTTGGGAGAATCCACTGTTCCTCAGGGTATTCTACTTATGAATAGTTTAAGGGTAGGATATTTAACCCAATCTCTCAAGACAAATTTTCTTTTCTTGACCTTCACCCACTTGGTTTTTCCCAGTTGTGGCATCTGGGACCAAGCAGAACAAGCAAGAAATAAGAAAGACAGTCTAATTCCTCTTACAGAAAATATAGCTTTCCCTTGCCCATAGTTGAGAAATGCAATCTCTTGTTTATGGAACAGCTAAGAGGCCAGTATGATTACATTGAAAAAGACCTGGTAGAAATCATTCCCCAAATGATAAATGGTCAGATATGAACAGGCAATTTTCAGATGAAAAAATTAAAACCAATCTAAAATCATGTGAAAAATGCTCTAAATCACTATTTATTAAAGAAATGCAAGTTAAAACAAATCATGAAATACCACCTCACATCTATGAGATTAACTAATATGATTGTAAAAGGAAAGGAGAGGGATGTGTGAAAACTGAGACACTAATGCATGAACTGATCCAAGCATTCCAGAGAGCAATTTGTAAATATGCTCAAAGTACTATAAAACTGTGCATAAAGGTGCAGGTAGGTGGTGCAGTGGATAGAAGCACTGGCCCTGGGGTCAGGAGAATCTTAGTTAAAATTTGACTTCAGACACATAATACTTACTGACCTGTGTGATCTTGAGCAAGTCACTTAAACTTGCAAAAACTATTCCAAAACAAAACAAAACTGTGCATAAATATCCTTTGATCCAACAATACCCCTGCTAGATCTGTATTCCAAAGATATCACAAAAAAGAAAAAGATTCACATGTACAAATCAGAACCAAAAGAAAAAAATATTCATAGCAGCTCTTTTTGTGGTAGCAAAGAATTGAAAATCGAGGGTTTGCCCATCATTTGGAGAATAACTGAACAAGATGTAATATATGAATATAATGGAATAATATTGCTCTATAAGAAACAATGAACAGGCAGATTTTAGAAAAACCTGGCAAGATCTGCATAAACTGGTGCTGAGTGAAGTAGTGCTGAGAACATTGTACATTTTAACAGCAACATTTTGTGGTGATCAACCATGATAAACTTAGTCTTCTCAACAATACAGAGAACAAAGACAGTTCTAAAAAACCTGCAATGGAAAATGCCATCCACATCCAGAGAAAGAACTATGGAATCTGAATGCAGATCAAAGCATACTGTTTTCATCTTTTTAAATTTGTTTTTTCCTTCTCAAGATTTTTTTCTTTTGCTCTGATTCTTTTTCATAGCATGACTAATATGGGAATCTGTAACATGATTGTATGTATATATATATATATCCTATCTATCCTAGGGGAAGGGAAGAGGGAGAAAACTTTACAAAAGTGAATGTTGAAAACTATCTTTACATATAATTGGAAAAAAGGAAGGAAGGAAAAAAGTTAAAAGGAGGGAAGAAAAAAGAAGAAATGAAGGAAGGCATGAAGGTATAAAGTATAAGATGACTGGAATGGTAAAAGAAGTTTAGGTTACTGGTATTTAGAGTTTTGAATGTCAGAGTGTTTGCTCCTGGAGGCAACAGGAAGCCACTAGAATTTATTTTCTTTTTAATTTCTTTTTGATGGACATACAGATTTTATTCTGAGTTTTACAACTTTCCCCCTAATCTTGCTTCCCTCCTCCCACCCCCAACAAAAGGCAATTTTCCAGTCTTTATATTGTTTCCATGGTATCCAAATTGAATGTGATGAGAGAGAAATCATATCCTTAAGGAAGGAAAATAAAGTATAAGAGATAGCAAGATTACATAATAAAATATCAGGTTGGTTTTTTTTCTAAATTAAGGGTAATAATAGTCCTTGGTCTTTGTTCAAACTCCACAATTCTTTCCCTGGATATAGATGGTATTCTCCATTGCAGATAGCCCAAAATTGTCTGTCCCTGATTTTTGCACTGATGGAATGAGCAGGTCCATCAAGGTTGAACATCATCCCCATGTTGCTGTAAGGGTGTACAATGTTTTTCTGATTCTACTCATCTCACTCAGCATCAGTTCATGCAAATCCCTCTAGGCTTTCTTGAATTCCCATCCCTCCTGGTTTCTAATAGAACACAATAGTGTTCCATGACATACATATACCATAGTTTGCTAAGCCATTCCCCAATTGAAAGACATTTACTTGATTTCCAATTCTTTGCCACCACAAACAGGGCTGCTATGAATATTTTTGTATAAGTGATGTTTTTACCCTTTTTTCATCATCTCTTCAGGGTATAGACCCAGTAAGCCACTGAAATTTATTGAGGAGGATAGAGTGATATAATCAGGACCTGCATTTTAGGAAAATCACAAGTATCAATGGAGAATGGATTGGAGTAGGGAGAGATGTGAGAGATCCACCAGCAAGCTACTGTAATAATGAACTGAGAAAGACTTAATTTGAAAAAGCCAGTCTTATCACTATATCCAGGGCCATCTCCAGTCATCCCAATCTTAATCTGGCCACTGGTCCCAGATGACTTTGGAGGAGAATGTGATGCTGGTGACTTTGCACACCAGTGCCCCCTTCCTCCCAACTTGAATCCAATTCACTTGTATGACCCTGATGTTGTGATCTTTGAGAATGAAGGACAAACAACAACCTCCTTGAGTAATAGGAGCAACCCCACTACTGAGAAGTTGAGCTGCACAGCTTACTTAATTCCCTCCTTCCTTCCTTGCCACCTACCTTCCTTCCTTCCTTCCTTCCTTCCTTCCTTCCTTCCTTCCTTCCTTCTTCCTTCTTTCCAGGCTGAAATAGGATTGCTTGACAAGAAGTTTTAGCCTTCATAAGGAGTAAGACCATATGAGGTAGAAGTAGAGGAGAAAGTGGCAGAAAGAAGCTTTGTGATAGGAGCCTAAGTAGAAGAGAAAAGAGGAACACACAGAAAATGAGTTTATTTTTTTTTTTAATAAAATTAGGCAAAGTTCTCAGGTAAGAGAGTGGAAGGAAGAGGAGTCATGAGAAGAATAAAAATGTTGGGAAGAACCACTGTAAAGACTGATAAGGTAGATACAGGAGGACTACCTAGCAGGTATGAGGGCCTAGTTGGTTATATAGTGGAATTTGTAGAAGTAAACAGAATGGTTGTGTGATCTTTGTCTATCTTCAGAAGCACTTGTATGGGTAAGAAAGGGGGTGAATAGGTATTTTGCGGAATAGGGCCAAGATGGTGGAGAGAAGACAGGCACGGTTCTAAAGTCTCCTGATCTCTTCCCCATCTATCACATGAAACAAACCTCTTAAAAGAAATCTGAACCAGGAAACCCAGAAAGAAAAGCCAGGAGAGGAAAATCTACCTCAGGATTTGTCTCCCGCAGCAGCCTTGGCTGAGTACCGGCAGGTGAGTCTGAGCTCCCAGGGAAGATCAGCCAGATCAGCTGAATCGGAAACAGGAGTCTGAGGGCCCGAGAGCCCGACCTGCTGGATCAGCGGTAGGGCTGTACGAAGGGGGCTTGGGTCCGCAGGGAAGCAGAGGCGCTGGTGTTGGTGCTGTCTCCCTGGAGCTTGGGGAAGGGGCTGCGGGGAGAGGTCTGGTGCAGGAGAGCTGGGGACACCATCCCTGGGCTCCTCAGGTCTGAGAAACTCTGAGCCCACATTGCACTGAGGCCTCCTTCCAAACAAATGCAAACTACTTCTGCCTCAGGCCCAGGTGTGTGAGCAAAAGAACCAGCCCAGCTGAGGAATCACCTCAGGCCAGGGTAAAGCCCACCATTGATTGAAGGCAAAAGAATTCAATAGCTCCAATTCCTTCCCTTAAGCAAAGGGAGAAGGCCTCGCAACCAAGGTCACAGACATTCCAGAGAGGGCAACTGGCACCTCCTACTGGCCAGCCAGAGAAACTGCACTCAGTAAAGCCTTTAGAGATCCCAAGCCCAGGTGAACCAGCCCCACCCAACTCAAGGTCTTAGCATAATGAAGAAGGGTCAGTGGAAAGGTGGATCCATAGAAAAATTCCTGGAAGGGAAAGACCCCAACCCAGAGAGACCTGGAACATCTGAGGAGAATACAATCTGGTCTCCAGCACAGAAAGACTTCCTTGAAGAAATAAGGAAGTTTAAAAATCAACTGGAAAATTTGGGGGAGACAATTAATACCTTGCAACAAGAAAACAAAACCTTAGAAAGTAGAATTGGACAAACACAAAAGGAGAATAAATCTCTCAGATCATCAAATGGCCAATTACAAAATGAGAATAATTCTCTCAGATCCTCAAATGAGCAAATGCAAAAAGAAATTAATTCTCTCAAAACCTCAATTGGTCAAATGGAAAGCTCTTTCAAAAGTAGAATTGACCAATTGGAAAAGGTTAATGAAGAAAACTCCTCCCCCAAAAAAATAATGTAGTCTACAGAAACTAATGACTCCATGAGACAACAAGAGTCAGTTAAACAAAATCAAAAAATAGAAAAAATAGAAGCAAATGTGAAATACCTCATCAACAAAAGCACTGACATTGAGAATAGATCGAGGAGGGGAAACCTGAAAATTATAGGACTTCCCTGAAAACATTGAAGAGAAAAAAAGCCTGGACTTAATATTATAGGATCTAGTGATGGAAAACTGCCCTGACATCATCGAATCGGAGGGCAAAGTAGTTATTGAAAGAGTACATTGATCCCCACCAGAAAAAAGATCCTAAAATGAAAACATCAAGGAATGTTGTGGCCAAACTCCAGAACTATCAGATAAAAGAGAAAATCCTGCAAGCAGCCAGAAAGAAACAATTTAAATATCAAGGAGCCACAGTAAGGATCACGCAGGACCTGGCTGCATCAACTTTAAGGGATCGAAGGGCCTGGAACGAGATATTTCGAAGAGCACGGGAGCTTGGAATGCAGCCAAGAATCTACTTTCCTGCAAAGCTGAGCCTTCTCTTCCAGGGAAAAAGATGGACATTTAACGAAATGGAAGAATTCCAAAAATTTCTGATGAAAAGACAAGAGCTAAACAGAAAATCTGGATATCAAACAGGAGGTTCAAGAGACACATGAAAAGGTAAAAAAAAAAGTGGGGGGCGGTAAAAGGAAAAAAATGCAATCCAGCAAGTTGAAACTGGCTATATCCCAGCATGGGGTAGGGGTAGATACTCTCATATATCCTGAGAAATGTAACTCTAACAGAGAGAATATACCTAGCCAGAAATTTTGGACATCGATGACCTATCCATGAGACTGATATCTAATGGGATGTAACTGGCTTTAACTCCACTGGGGAGAAAGACTCTAATAACTCTCAGGAATTTTGACTCTATTCAACAGAATATACTGAACTAGAAGGGCCAGACACTCAGAATTTTCTATGACTTAGATAGAATGATCTAAAAAAATACACTACCTCCCTAAAAAGGGGGACAGGAAAGAGACGGGAGGAGGGAGGGGATTGAATGGGACAAATCTCATTACACTAAGAGGTACAAAAAAACCTATGGTAATAGAGGGGAAGAAGGGAGTAGAGGAGAAACACCTGATTCTTCTCATCAGACTTGACTTAAAGTCAACCTACACATACTCAGTTAACTTATAAAACATCTAAGCTTTCAAGAAGTAAAAGGGGAAAAGGGGAGAGGGGACAGAGAAAGGGAAGGGGAGTGGAGGAAATAAGGGTAAATAACAAAAGGAAGGGAAGGGAACAGGGAAAGGGGAAAGAAAGGGGAGGGTGTGATATAGGAGGGCAAACACACTGAAGGGGGTGGTATTCAAAAACAAAATACTGGGGAATATGGATAAAAGGGGGGAAAGGGGGAAAATACAAACAGGGAAGATAGCACAGAGGGCAATAAAGAGTTAGTAATCATAACCTTGAATGGGAATGGGATGAACTCTCCCTTAAAACATAAGCAAATAGCAGAGTGGATTAAAAAACAGAATCCTACAATATGCTGCTTACAAGAAACTCATTTGAAGCAGAGAGATACATATAGAGTAAAGGTAAAAGGTTGGAGCAAAATATATTTTGCTTCAGCTGAAGTAAAAAAAGCAGGGGTAGCAATCCTTATCTCAGACAAAGCAGCGGTTAAAGATAGTGTTAAAAGAGATAAGGAAGGAAATTTTATCCTCCTAAAAGGTACCATAGACAATAAAGTCATTTCAGTATTGAATATATATGTACCCAGTGGGACAGCATCCAAATTCTTAGAAGAGAAGCTGAAAGAATTACAGGAAGACATAGACAGCAAAACTCTACTAGTAGGAGACCTCAACCTCCTGCTATCAGATCTAGATAAATCGAATCATAAAACAAACAAGAAAGAAATTAGGGAGGTAAATAGATTATTAGAAAAATTAGATATGGTAGACTTATGGAGGAAACTGAATGGGGATAGGAAGGAATATACCTTTTTCTCTGCAGTACATGGAACTTATACAAAAATTGACCATGTACTAGGACATAAAAACCTAATGATCAACTGCAGAAAGGCAGAAATAGTGAATACATCTTTCTCAGATCACAATGCAATAAAAGTCATATGCAATATTGGGCCAAGGAGATATAGACCCAAAGCAAATTGGAAACTGAATAACCTCATCTTAAAAAATGAGTGGACCAAAAAACAAATTATAGAAAGAATTAACCATTTTATCCTAAATAATGATAATAATGAAACAACATACCAAAACCTATGGGATTCATTCAAAGCAACTCTCAGGGGATATAGCTCTAAATGCTTATATGAATAAATTGGAGAAAGAGGAAATCAATGAACTAAACATGCAACTAAAAAAATTAGAAAAAGAACAAATCAAAAATCCCCAATCAAATACCAAATTAGAAATTTTAAAAATTAAAGAAGAAATTAATAAAATTGAAAGCAAAAAAACTATTGAATTAATAAATAAAACCAAAAGTTGGTATTATGAAAAAAACAATAAAATTGATAAACCTCTGGTCAATTTGATTAAAAAAAAGAAAGAAGAAAACCAAATTGCTAGTATTATAAATGAAAAAGGTGAACTCACCACCAATGAGGAGGAAATTAAAGTAATAATTCAAAATTATTTTGCCCAACTTTATGCCAATAAATTTGATAAACTAAGTGAAATGGTTCAATATTTACAAAAATATAAGTTGCCCAGGTTAAATGAAGAAGAGATTAAATACTTGAACAACCCTATCTCAGAAAAAAAATTAAAGAAGCCATTATTGAACTCCCTAAAAAAAAATCTCCAGGGCCTGATGGATTCACAAGTGAATTCTACCAAACATTTCAGGAACAATTGGTTCCAATCCTATATAAACTCTTTGGGAAAATAGGGAAAGATGGAACTCTGCCTAACTCTTTCTATGAAACCAATATGGTACTGTTACCTAAACCAGGAAGAGTTAAAACAGAGAAAGAAAATTATAGACCTATTTCCCTGATGAATATAGATGCAAAATCCTAAATAAAATCTTAGCAAAACAACTACAAGTCATCACTAGGATAATACATTATGATCAAGTAGGATTTATTCCAGGAATTCAGGGTTGGTTCAATATTAGGAAAACTGTTAGTATACTCAATTATATCAATAACAAACCTATCAGAAACCATATGATCATATCAATAGATGCTGAAAAAGCTTTTGACAAAATACAGCATCCATTCCTATTAAAAACACTAGAGAGTGTAGGAATAAATGGACTGTTCCTTAAAATAATTAGCAGTATCTATCTGAAACCATCAACAAGCATTATACTCAATGGGGAGAGGCTAGAGGCATTCCCAGTAAGATCAGGGGTTAAACAAGGGTGCCCATTATCACCACTACTATTCAATATTGTATTAGAAATGTTAGCATCAGCAATTAGAGAAGAAAAAGAAATTAAAGGAATTAGAATTTGGAAGGAAGAGACAAAACTCTCACTATTCACAGATGACATAATGGTCTACCTAGAGAATCCCAAGAAATCATCCAAAAAACTACTGAAAACAATTAACAATTTTAGCAAAGTTGCAGGTTATAAAATAAACCCCCATAAATCCTCAACTTTCCTATATATGACTAGCAAGAAACAGCAGGAAGAGCTAGAAAGAGAAATTCCATTCAAAGTAACCTCAGACAGTGTAAAATACTTGGGAGTCTATTTGCCAAGACAGACTCAGAATGTTTTTGAAAACAATTATAAAACACTTCTCACACAAATTAAATCAGATTTAAATAACTGGGCAAATATCAACTGCTCATGGATAGGTAGAGCTAATATAATAAAAATGACAATTCTACCAAAACTAAACTATCTGTTTAGTGCCCTACCAATCAAAATTCCAAAATATTACTTTAATGAACTAGAAAAAATTGTAAGTAAATTCATATGGAGAAATAAAAAGTCAAGAATTGCCAGGAGCTTAATGAAAAAAATGTAAATGAAGGTGGCTTAGCACTACCCGATCTAAAATTATATTATAAAGCATCAGTCATCAAAACTGTTTGGTATTGGCTAAGAAATAGAGTGGTGGACCAGTGGAATAGACTAGGTGTAAAAGCAGGAGAGGATTATAGTAATCTGCAGTTTGATAAACCCAAAGAGTCAGGCCACTGGGATAAAAACTCCCTCTTTGATAAAAACTGCTGGGATAATTGGAAGATAGTATGGAAGAAACTTAGATTAGACCAACACCTCACACCCTTTACCAAGATAAGATCCAAATGGTTACAGGACATAGACATAAAAAACAATACTATAAGCAAATTAGAAGATCAAGGACTAGTCTACCTGTCAGATCTATGAAAAGGGGAACAGTTTATGACTAAGGAAGAGTTGGGGAACATCACTAAAAATCAATTAGATGATTTCAATTACATTACATTAAAAAGTTTTTGCACAGATAAAACCAATGTAATCAAGATCAAAAGAAAAGTAGTAAATTGGGAAACAATCTTTACAACTAATGATTCTGACAAAGGACTCATTTCTAAAATATACAGAGAACTGAGTCATATTTTTAAAACAAAAAGCCATTCCCCAATTGACAAATGGTCAAAGGATATGCAAAGGCAATTTACAGATGAGGAGATCAAAGCAATCCATAGCCATATGAAAAAATGCTCTAAAAAATTAATTATTAGAGAAATGCAAATTAAAGCTTTGTTGAGGTACCACCTCACACCTCTCAGATTGGCCAGTATGACCAGGAAGGATAATGATCATTGTTGGAAGGGATGTGGGAAATCTGGGACACTATTACACTGTTGGTGGAGCTGTAAACTCATCCAACCCTTCTGGAGAGCTATTTGGAAGTATGCCCAAAGGGCAACAAAAATGTGCATACCCTTTGACCCAGCAATACCACTACTGGGTCTATACCCTGAAGAGATGAGGAAAAAGGGTAAAAACATTACTTGTACAAAAATATGTATAGCAGCCCTGTTTGTGGTGGCAAAGAATTGGAAATCCAGTAAATGTCCTTCAATTGGGGAATGGTTTAGCAAACTGTGGTATATGTATGTCATGGAACACTATTGTTCTATTAGAAACCAGGAGGGACGGGATTTCAGGGAAGCCTGGAGGGATTTACATGAACTGATGCTGAGTGAAATGAGCAGAACCAGAAAAACACTGTATACCCTAACAGCAACATGGGAGTGATGTTCAACCTTGAAGGACTTGCTCATTCCATCAGAGCAACAATTGGGAACAATTTTTGGCTTTCTGCAAAGGAGAGTACCATCTGTATCCAGATAAGGAGCTGTGTACTTAGTACTGTGAACTTAGTACAAGGACTATTCCCTTTAATTCGGAAAAAAAAAAAACAGATGTCTTATGGTTTGATCTGGTTACCTCTGAGAATTCTGTTCTCTTTAAGGATATGATTTCTCTCTCATCACACCCAATTTGGATCGAGGTACAACATGGAAACAAAGTAAAGACTGATGGAGTGCTATCTGTGGGGTGGGGGTGGGGAGAGGGAAGCAAGATTGGGGGAAAACTGTAAAACTCAAATAATATCTTTAGTAAAAATTTAAAAACAAAAAAAAAGAAAAAAAAAGAAAGAGGGTGAATAGTGGGTGATCTAAGGCTGAGGCTTGATTGGGCATAATTGGCAATATACTAAGAGGGCTATGGATTGCCAGAAAGTAGGACCTTGTAGAATTTAATTGGTTCATCTAGGAGTCAGGATGGGAAGAAGAAAAGAGGGTGGCTCATATAGGAGAGATGACCTGAGAGCAAATTAAGGGGTCAAGGGATTGGAGATCATGTTGGGTAAAGAGCAGTGTTATGTAAAGGAAAGTTGAAAAGCCAATAGATTATGATCAGATGAGGGAATTTCATAATTCTTGGCCATGGAGGTTGTATATTTGTGAGTGATGGCAAGATCAAGGATATGGCCATCTTTGTGACTTAAGTGGAATGGAGAGCAGCTCATAGGAGGTGAGTAGGATGAAGAACTAAGTGATTGGAGTATTTGAAGGAGAATCAATATGAATGTTGAAGTTCCCTAGGATATTGAGGAAAAAAAGAAAGTGACCTTAGGGTCTATAGACAATAGCTCTCAGGTTTTTGATTGTGTGGTAGGTATGAATAGCATCAACTTGTAAGGAAGAGAAGTTACCAAGCTATGGAGGCAAAAGACATCCTAAAAGAGCACCTAGAAGTGGCAGTGGGGAACTAGAAGCATTCCCAATCCTCCTCCTCAACTGGTGAGCCTAGAAGCATGAGAGAGGGTGCCACCAGTAATGGAAATAGGAAATAAAGAAAAGGCAGTTTTAGTAAGAGGTAGTAGATAGGACAGGAGAGGAATAGATTTAAGATGAAGGGAAGTTTATTGCCTGTAAAACAATTATTCCAAAGGGCACAGTGGAAGAACTGTGGAAACACTGTGGCATAGGAAGGTTGAGGGAATTTGAAATGAAAAGCTGTGTGATGGGGTTATGAAGTAGTGTTTGGATGATGATCTACAGAAGTTTAGAGACATTGGGATACGAGGGGTAAGAGTAGGTATAAGAATGGATTGGAGGGTGCGACCCTCCAAAAATAGCAGGTAGGAGGTAGGAGGCCAGTCTGATGGGAGGTTGTTCTTTGTACTAGAGGGTGTTCACATCCCAGTTGGGATATTGGGCTGACAGTAGGAGGTGGAAGATGCCTTATGTTGATATAGATGGAAGTTTTGGGGCAGTTGAAAGAAGTTTAGCCTAATCTTTAGTGGCCTTTCCTTAAGGGGACATGCTATAAGGAGGGCTATAAGGGCTAGAGAAGGGGTCTTCTTATCTGTGCAGATCCTGTGATGAACATTCATGCCTTTTTTCCTAGGTAGTCACCTTGACTCTTGTGGCCCTTTCCTTCTTGCTTTGCTTTTGAGGCCCTGTCTTCTGTCTTCCCAAAAGCAAGGGTATTATCAAGTTGATGAAAAAGGTAGAAAATGATGTGGCATCAGTACTGACATGGCAGGCCAAAAGTCTAGGTCTTGGTCTGCTCTGGCAGCAGTGATCCAAGATCTATGAATTCTGGAGCCAGGCTGAATTTGGAGAACTCAGCCAGATAAGCTGCATTTCAGTATTCCAGTAATGAATAAATTATCTCCCCCATGGTAAATGACATTTCAAAATATTCTAAGAATGTCTTTCTCAGGACACATGGGCCTTAGTCATTAATTTTTCCTGATATGCTTGATCATGGCAACTTTTCTTAGGGGAATTGTTATTCCACTTCTGAACATCTGTGGACAAGCTTGCCCTCATCATTATTTTTCATCAAGTACTACCATCTTGCTGAATATGACATTTACTTTTTTGTTATTGTTTCTGATTTTTTTATTATAAACTTGACAATCATTAAACAGAAAATGAGGATAGGGTATGTCACCATAAATCTGTGTTTGCCAAAAAAAAAGAATGATATGATAAAAAAAAAATATGGTATACTTCTTGGCATGTCTATGCCCTTCTCTAAATTTCCTTCTTCTTTTAGTATATCTCCCCTATTTTATTACTTTATTTTATAGTTTGGTCAAGTTTTTTTTTTTCTTCCTTAGATCAGATTTAAATACTTCCTGTTATTTTAATCTAGGAATTTTTTGGGTAACAATTCATCCATTTATATTTGTTATCAAATTTGCTGTTATTGTTGTTGAACCTAATCTGGCTTTCAAATCTTTTTCTTCCCTTCTCCCTCTATCCCCAAATTCTTCCCTTCTCCCTTCATTTCTTCCCTATGCTCCCCTTCCGTGAACCTTATCTTCTTTTCCAGTCTTTTTTTTCTTTTTTACAAGACAATGGGGTTAAGTGGCTTGCCCACAGCTAGGTAATTATTAAGTGTCTGAGACTGGATTTGAACTCAGGTACTCCTGACTCCAGGGCGGGTACTCTATCCACTGCACCACCTAGCTGCCCTACCTTTCCAGTCATTCCACACATTATTCTCCTATAAGGTACTCAAATTTTCATTGGCTATCTTCCATGCTCCAAATTGTCTCTTCTCTTTTCTCCAAACCTTATAGCCCTAAGTGACCCTATTATATTCTTTTAAAAATCATTCTATGTGAAATACTGCCATGTCAGTACTGATGCCACATCATTTTCTACCTTTTTCATCAACTTGATATTTTCCTTGCTTTTGGGAAGACAGAAGACAGGGTCTCAAAAGCAAAGCAAGAAAGAAAGGGCCACTAGAGGCAAGGTGACTATCTAGAAAAAAGTCATGAATGCCCATCACAGGATCTACACAGATAAAATAACCCTTTCTACCTTCTTTTTCAGATTATTTGGGGACATAAGATTCTTTATTCATTATCTGTGTCTTTCAATTTGGATTTAATATGCCTATTGTAAATATTTTGGCCAGCAGAAAGTATAAACTATCTATTTTGATATTATGATTATTGACTTGTTTCTTAGAGTAAAATTCTCACCTTCTGAAGCTCTTGTTCATTTATTTTTCCTTCATCATCCCTTTGGTTTTTATTTGAGTTTTGACTTCCCTTATTAACCTATTTAATTTTATCCATTGCCTTAACTATCTCCATTCATCCATCTATAGAAGGGATGTAGGGAGAATATTATGGGAATTCAGTGTTTACTTCTTTGAGAGAGAAGCTGAAAAGAGCTGAACCATGCCTGGAATGTGGAGACAAAATGTGAACATACATCATTGAGGGTTAATATGAAAATGGTGTGTGTGATTAATCAATGTTCAAGTATTCTGGAGAAGTAGAGAAGAATAAGGATCTATTATTGTACCAGAGTGAGAATTATCACAGATACTGAGACTAAGGATAGTATAAAATGTTTGCTGGCATTGCCACTAGATGGTACCATAGTTCACAGTGCACCATGCCTGGAGTAAGGAAGAGCTGAGTTCAAATGGGACCTCAGATGTTTTTGTGCTGTCTAACCCTTGGTTAATCATTTAACCCTATTTTGCTTCAATTTTCTCATTGCAAAATAAACTGGAGAAGGAAATGTCAAGCCAATCCAGTATCTTTGCCAAGAAAATACCCAAAAGGGGTCACAAAGAGTGGGACATGACTGAAATGATTCAGTGATAACAATTATGGCCATGGCTGGTCTGAGGGACAAAGTTTAGTTGCCCAGAAATATGAAACTCACATATGGGAGTACCAGAGTTAATTCTTACCATCTGGATTCTTCTGCACTGAGTACAGAGATGCTCTAGTCATATGATAAAATAATCTGCATGCTGATGTTTCCATAGAAACCCCAGAGCAATCAGCAGACAAAGAGACTCTAGTTAATGAGGAAGCTGAAAGGCACCTTAACAGACTTCATTTATTCCAATTCATTTTATATTGGTGAGAAAGGATGAGTTTTTAAAGTGTGAAAAGCATGAACTCTGCTATGATGGGGACATTCCCCACACCCATTTCATGTTCTTTATTAATTTAAATGAAAAAAAAATTTTGAGGAGGAAGGAAGAAGGAAGAAATATTTTTGGATGCCAATTTTTTCACATTTAAGCAGGAACTGCACACCTCATTTTATTTATGAGCAATAATGCAAGGAGAACAAAAACTGCTGGGAAAACTGGTAAATAGTTTGGCAAAAGTTAGCCATAGACCCATACCTCACACCCTGTACCAAAATAAAGTCAAAATGGGTATAGGATTTAGACATAAAAGGTGATTCCATAGAACAATTAACAAATCAAGAAATAATAATCTGTTGGATCTATGGAAAGGGGAGAGATTCATGACCAAAGAAGATAGAATACATTATAAATTGCAAAATTGGTGACTTTGACTATATTAAATTTAAAAGGTTTTGTACTAGTAAAACGAATGCAGCCAAGATTAGAAAGAAAAAGAAAACTGGGAAAAAATTTTCACAGTTTCAGGGGTTTTGATAAAACATATAGAGAATTGAATCAAATTATAGGCTTACAAGTCATTCCCCAACTGAAAAATGATCAAAGGATATGAAGTTTTCAAATAAAGAAATTAAAGTTATATATAATCATATGAAAAAATATTCCAAATCATTATTGATTAAAGAAATTCAAATTAAAACAACTATGAGGTACTACCTCATACCTATCAGATTGACTAAGATGACTAAAAGGAAAAATGATCAATGTTGGTGAGAGTATGAGAAGATTGGAATATCAATGCATTATTGGTGAAGTTGTGAACTAATCTAGCTGTTCAAGAGAGCAATATGGAACTATGCCCAAAGAGTAATAAAACTGATCATACCCTTTGATTCTGTAATACCAATACTAGGTATATATCCAAAAGAAATCATTAAAAATGGGGAAAGTTCCACATCTTCAAAAATATTTATAGCAACTCTTTTTGTAGTGACAAAGAACTAGAAATTGAGGGGATGCTCATTAATTAAGGAATAGCTGAACAAGTTATGGTATATGATTATTATGGAGTTCTATTGTTCTTTAAGAAACCATGAATGGTTTAAATTAAGAGAAGCATGGAAAGAATTACACAAACTGATACTGAGTGAAGGGAGCAGTACCTTCATGTTACAAATTAACAACAACATTGTGAGATAGTCAACTATTAAGGATTCAGTTCCTCTTAGCAGTTCAGAGAGCTAGGACAACCCTAAGAGACCTGTTATGGACACCATCCACATCCAGAAGAAAAAATAAAAATAAAAAACACCACAGAATCCGAATGGATACTATATTCACTTTTAAAAAACTACTCTTATGTTTTTCTTTCTATCCCATGGTTTTCTTTTTTCCCTTAGTCCTAATTCCTCATACAAAAAATGACTAATATATAAACATGTTAAACACAAATGAACATGTACAACTTTTTCCAGATTGTTCATTGCTGAGGGGAGGCAGGTGGGAAGAGAGGGTGGTAGAAAAAAATGTATAACATAAATATGTGAATGAATATTGAAAAACTTTCATAACATGTAAATGGAAAAATTAAATTAACAAAACAATGCAAAGGGAAGAAGGAAAGAACCCAGCAATACATCAGTGGTGACTTCCACAGCTATAGCTTTCTCTTCAGACCACTCTGAAAAGTTTTGGGGTTCGCACTAATTCAAGCTAATTCCCTCTCCAAAGGACTTCTGTCTTGGGAGTAATACAGAAAAGTCATTGGTCCAAGGAGGAAGAGCCCTGAGTTTTGTCTCTTGTTGGTTGTGTGCCTCTAGACAGGGCACCTAACTTCCTTGGCCTTCAATTTTCATCCCTCTACAATAAGAACAATCTTACCTATTAAACCTCCCCCTTATGCAACTGGAGGCAACAAGAATTTATCGATTTTTTATGTTATATTCTGCATTGTGCTAGTTACCTTGGATGATTCAGAAGAAACTGATGATACTGCCTATCTACTCTGTCCAGAGAAGGGATCCAACAGAAGGCAGGAATTAGACAGAACTGGGATCTTGTAGTCTTCAGAAACACTGACTCATAACTTTACATGGGTCTAGTGAATTAAATGCATCTAGTTTCTTCTTGTTGTAAAAGGATATCAGTTCTTCCCTACATGCAATCAGGATATGGATAAATAGTGAAAAAGTACTTATTAGCTGCTTACAACACTCTGCTCAGTTCTGGTAATACAACTTTTAAAAACTAAGAAGAAGATCCCTAACTGTACTATTTGCCTCAGTTTTCTCAACTGTAAAATGAGGAAAATAATAGAATTCATTTTCTATGGAGTTATGATAATATTTATAAAAAATGCTTAGCACAGTGCCTGGTCCAGAGTAGTGGTCAAATAAATGCTCATTCCATTCTGTCTTTTTTTTCTTCATGGATACAAGAGTAGTCAGTAGCTAAAGTGTGGCATATTTAAAAAATCATAAAAAAGGGGAAAGGATAGGGGCAGCTAGGTGGTGTAGTGGATAGAGGCCCTGGAGGACCTGAGTTCAAATGCAGCCTCAGACACTTAATAATTACCTAGCTGTGTGACCTTGGGCAAGTAACTTAACCCCATTCCTTTACAAAAAGCAAAACAAAATAAATCATAGAGTATGGCATATAGTGGGATAAGTAAGTTAATTTAGGATGAGCAACTTCGTTTTATTTTCAGCCTCCATTTCATGACCAAATCTTTGCTATGTAATCTCTTTTTCAGTGATAAGACAAGCATTTATATATAGTTTGGGAATGGTATGTGTTGTTTTTATTGTTTATTCTTTTCAGTTGTGTCCAATTCTTCATGATCCCTTTTGGGGTTTTCTTGGCAAAGATAATAGAGTGGTTTGCCATTTCCTTCTCCAACTCATCTGACAGACTAGGAAACTGAGGCAAACTAAGGCAAAGTGACTTGCCCAGGGTCACAAATCTAGTAAGTGTCTGAGGTTGGATTTGAACTCAAGTCTTCCGACTCTGGCCCAGCTCTCTATTCACTTCATCACTTACCTGCCCTCAGTGACATGCCCTCATCCCTTAAATCTGGCAAACAACTGATAAATATTTGCTAATGATGTTAGGAAACTAATGCTTTGATTGGGAGACTGCTTTAACAATAAGCATCGTTCATCACTCAGTTGCAACAATAAATGCCCTGAGCCAGAAATATAAAAGAAGCCCCCTCCATCAGCCTTCTGGGTTGTACTGAGAAAAAACTTATGTGTTCCCCTAGCTCATAAATTTGAGCATCCTGTAATTACTGGAGAGCAAATCTCGCAGACATGCCAGAATGCCACCTTGAGGGAAAACACCTGACGTCCACCATAACAGAATGGGGACTAGCTGTGAGTCCTGATGTGAGATACTCTTAATTGGTATCTTTTGGGATCAAGTTGATGTTTATTCCTAGAGGGGATGATGTTTGAGTTGTTGAATAATCAATAAAACTTGATTGCATCCATTGATAAGTCTAAGTCTTATTAGTGTACTGTCAGCTCTAATAAGCATAAAAAAAGATAAAATGGTTTTGTGTCTATATTGTACATTATGCTCTAGGCAAGTCTCATAATTTTTCAGCCTTAGTTCCTTATCTGTAGGTAGAAGTAATAATAGCACCTGCCTTACACGTGGTGTTGTAGGAATCAAATGAATATGTAAAGCACCATATAAATGTTAGCTTTATTATTATCATTATTATTCCAAGGACTTCAAGTCAGTGGTTCCAGAGCTGAAAGGGTTATAGAAAATAGGCATAATATAAACACTAAGCTTTGCTATTTGAAGAAAGATAAGTCATTATTCTCCTAATATCCTATTCTTTACTCTAAAAGTAGATTATAAAGGTAACTTATTAGGTCATTCTCATGGGGGGCAAGAAATGGCTCCAGATTTCTTGCTTGGAACTTGGCAGCCAAAATGAAAGCAGTGTTTCATGATGTCCTGATGCCTTTGTGCAGAAAACATCCTGGATCCAACTGTAAAGAAAACTAACCAGTTGTGAAAATTTGACTGCAATGGGCCTTTTATGCCAGTCATCATGTGACATGCTGAACTTGCCAGATGGCAAAATGTCACCAGAATTTGTTTGAATTGATTGGGGGGAAGAGCTACCCCTCTTATTCCTAAGTTTTCTGTTAGTTTCCCTGAATCATTCTCACTTCCTTTGATTCATTCTAATCCATGTGCCACCATATACTTAAATAAATGATCTCATTAATAATTGCTTGGGAGCACAGTGTAGCCCTTAAGGCCTCATTGCTGGGAATATCCCAGAATGCTCCTGTCTGTGGTGATGAACAGCAACCACAACTATGCTACTTGGAACTGGTAATCCAAAATCACCTCAATTGTCAGGGGGGTTTGTAGAATGTTCCTAACTATTTGATATTTATAATTATACTCCCTACTTTAATTTTCTTGCTAGCATAAAGAATATTTTATTAAAATCACTCAATGAAGGAATAGTTGAAGCATGCATGTGAGCTGAGAGTGGAAGCATGATAAACATTGACCTTGGATTCAGAGATCTTTGGTTTGAATCCCAGCTTGTACATTTACTGCCTATGTGATCATGGGCAAATTTCCTCTTTAGATCTATTTCCTCTTCTTTATGTAATGAGAGTCTGGAGCATGTACATACTCCATCAGTTTGCTCACCTGATATAATTGCCCCACTTAGAGGCCGACCCTAGGAAGCTTGCTTCCAGGAGAGTAATGATAATACATAAGACAAGTAGCTTTCAGGGAATGTAGAGAATGGATGGACATTCAGTAATTGTTTCTAGTCTGCTGGACATGTGGTTTGAAGAGTCTTTTTGATTCACTGTGAAGCCAGAACTATTGCTTCTTCAAAAAGGACTGAGTTTGGCTTTGACTGCCTCTGCTTTATTTGAGTGTAAAGCTCTTGGCAGAGTTCTTGATATTGAGAAGATGCATAACAAATGCCTGTTCCTCTCCACTCTCCCAATATTTTGTGAAAGACCATGCAGTAAGGAGGATCTCACAACTAGACAGTATGGAAGAGGGGTGTGGAGCATTGACCATGGAGTCAGGAAGATCTAAGTTCAAATCTGACCTCAGTGATCCATGGGGTGTCACTTCACTTGTCTGCCTCAGTTTCCTTAACTTAAATGGGGATAACTGCACCTATCCTGTTGTGAGGATCAAAATGAGATAATATGTGTAAAGTGCTTAGGACAGTGTCTGGCCCATCATAGGAGCTTAATAAATGTTTAAAGAATGACTGAATGTTCAAGTGAAATGTGCTGGGGAGCTGTGGCTGAATGGACAAAGGTCCTTCTGAGACACATGATTATCATGAACTTGTAAAAAAGACCTAGCTTAGGGCAGCTAGGTGGTGCAGTGGATAGAGCACCAGCCCTGGAGTCAGGAGTACCTGAGTTCAAATCTGGCCTCAGCCACTTAATAACTACCTAGCTGTGTGGCCTTGGGCAAGTCACTTAACCCCATTTGTCTTGCAAAAAAACTTAAAAGACTTAGCTTGTGATGTAGCTTGGTGTCATACACCACACTAGATTATAGGACATTATTTGATTGTGAGCTAAAAAGATATTGTGACTAAAAATCAGGAGGATATTGTAACTTTTATTGATATTCTTACAAATTCTAGAGACCAGTGATCATCTCTACAGCTATATGATTACTGACTTGGTTTGGTAAGACATAGAAAGCATAATTTTTGGACCTAGGGTAGTGGAGGGGAAGTTCAAATCCATGTTGAAGTAATTATCTCCCCTGGGTGTGGCCTTGAGCAAGTCACTTAAAAGCTTCTGGACCTCATCTATATATAAAATGAGAAGGTTGAACTAGATATCCTATAAGCTATCATCCTACTGTAAATATTACAGTCATTTTCAGGCCTGCTCATTCACCTTTGGTGTCCACCTGCCTCAACAAAGGTTCCAAGCTGTAGTATGCGCAGGGTCCACACCATTTTGGCAGAGAGCCTTAGCAGGGTGAGAGTAACTGACAGGCCTGTCTACTCCAAGCATGTAAAGACCTCCTTGATGGAATGACAATATGAGAATAATCTTTGGAACTTGGACAGATACTGAAGACAACAGTCATACACTACATCCTGGATTATCATCCAGGATACCACTATTTTCAATGACTCTGGAAGAGAGAGGCTGATGACTTCATACAACTCTGCTTCACTTAAATCCAATTCACTCAAAAGTCAAGACTACCTATTATGTTACTGGTCCTCTTCAAAAACCAAAAGATAAACAAGAAGTAGTAGGGGTGGGGTGATTTATATACTCAATCCCACCCTCCTTCAAGTCACTGAGAAGATGTCCAATCAATTCTAGGGCTCAAAGTGGGAAAAGACTTCAAAATTTTAAATCACTGCATAAGAAACATTTTGCATAGGCTGAGAAAACTAAGTCATGCCCTGTGACTATCTATAAATTATAAAAAAAGAATTGAAGCAAGTGAGTTTTCTAACACAAGCATCAAGAGGAACTACCTGGGTGGTAAAGGTTGGAGTTAAAGAGAATTTTTGCTTCAGCCATGGCCAGGTCTCCTCCCTCTCTCCATCACCCTGTGGCAGAAGATCTCTTGAATTTCAAAAGGTTTGGAAGATTTTGGATTTCTCATCTTACCATGTCTTAGCCATATCCCCAGTGGAACAAACGATACACTCAGATTCACCATGCTTTAGCGGAATTTCTCAAGCATCTAATGAATAGGAGAAAAGGATTTACAACAACTAAGAATTGTGTGTTACCTCCCATGCAGGCAAAGCTCCAGTCTTAGCTGGAGCCTACTTTCTCTGGACTCTGTATGTACATTGTAGGGTAGTGTATTGCAAATTTTTCTCTCTGTATGTATATATTTTATACCATTAGTCTTACTAAAATACTACTTGAATAATACTTCTAAAAGCTCCTTAGGGCTAGCTGCTTAAATGATTCTTGAATGATATTGGGGAGAATTACTGTTGACCTTTCCCTACCCCTCCCTTTTAAAGTTCTTAAGGTTTGCAGTTTCAGGATTAGCTTTCATTCCTAAAGTGTTTCTTTCTCTACCCCAAGCATTGTAAAATTTTCCATAGTGAAGTCTTCCTCTACATTTTCAGCCATCATCTCATACTTTAGGATTTTTAAAAAACTGAACTTTAACAATCACAAAATAAAATGAACATTTTTGAATTCAAAGTAAGCATATTTATTATATACAGGTTTGTTTTTCCTATTAAGTATAAATTCACTGTTTTTCCTATTAAGTATAAATTCAGTTACTATCAAAGCAGTCCTGTTCATTTGTTTCTTAGAGAAATTCCTTCTGTTTCATTCAGTGCATTAATAAAAGTTTTTTTAAACACTATTGCTAGTCCCATTCTCTCCCAAATTGTTAAAAATAATGGGGAGGGGCGACAAAACTATAATAAATATGCATATTCAATCAAAACATCCAATACTTTGACCATGTCTCAAGATGCATACCTCGTTCTGTATACTAAGTTCATCAGGAGGAAGGTAGCATGTTTCATCATTGTTCCTCTGGAGAGTCATTTCATTGTTCAAATTTCTTAAGTCTTCTTTCAAAGTTTTTTATTTTAATATTATTTCTTTTTATTTTATTTATTTGAAGCAATAGGGTTAAGTGATTTGCCCAAGGTCACACAGGCAATTATTAAGTGTCTGAGCCAGATTTGAACTCAGATACTCCTGACTCCAGGGCCAGTGCTCTATTCACTGCACCACCAAGCTGACCCCAAAGTTTTTTTTATTTTTTTTTTAAAGATTTTATTTGAGTTTTGCAATTTTCCCCCTAATCTTACTTCCCTCCCCCCACCCCCACAGAAGGCAATTTGCCACTCTTTACATTGTTTCCCCTGGTATACATTGATCCAAATTGAATGTGATGAGAGAGAAATCATATCCTTAAGGAAGAAACATAAATTATAAGAGATAGCAAAATCAGGCAATAAAGATATCAGGTTTTTTTTTTAATTAAAGTTAATAGCCCTTGGTCTTTGTTCAAATTCCACAGTGCTTTCTTTGGAGACAGATGGTATTCTCTACTGCAGACAACCCCAAATTAACCCTGATTGTTGCACTGATGGAACAAGTGAATCCATCAAGGTTGATCATCGGCCACATGTTGCTATCAGGGTGTAGTGTTTTTCTGGTTCTGCTCATCTCACTCAGCATCAGTTCATGCAAATCCCTCCAGGCTTCTCTGAATTCCCATCCCTCCTGGTTTCTAATAGAACAATAGTGTTCCATGACATACATATACCTCAGTTTGCTAAGCCATTCCCCAATTGAAGGACATTTACTTGATTTCCAATTCTTTGCCACCACAAACAGGGCTGCTATGAATATTTTTGTAAAAATGATGTTTTTACCCTTTTTCATCATCTCTTCTTGCACATTTTTGTTGCCCTTTGGGTGTAGTTCCAAATTGCTCTCCAGAAAGGTTGGATGAGTTCACAGCTCCACCAACAGTATAATAGTGTCTCAGATTTCTCACAACCTTTCCAACAATAATCATTATCCTTTCTGGTCATATTGGCCAGTCAGAGAGGTGTGAGGTGGTACCTCAGAGAAGCATTTCTCTAATAAGTAATGATTTACAGCAATTTTTCATATGACTAGGGATTGCTTTGATCTCATCTGTAAATTGCCTTTGCATATCCAAAGTTTTTTATTTTACATTGATGCTATTGTATAAATTATGCTCCTAAGTTCATTCTGTATCAGGTTAGGCAAGTTTTCCCCAAGTTTCTCTGAAACTGTCTCTTATATAATTTTTTATGGCTCAATAATATATTACATTTGCATAGCATAATTAGTTTAGCCATTCCCCACTTGATAGGTACCTCCATTTCTTTACTACAACAAACTAGCTGCTATATTTTTTTATACATCTGGAGATTTTCCCACTTTTTTTGCTCATTGTGATAAAGGTAGGCATGTGCCAGCTCTTATCAACTTGCGAGAACCAATTGTTAAATTTTCAGTGTTAATATTGAATATAACTTGGAAATTGGCAAATGCTACAATCTAGCATTAAACTCTTTTTTAGATTTTTTTCAAGGCAATGGGGTTAAGTGGTTTGCCCAAGGCCACATAGCTAGGTAATTACTAAGTGTCTGAGGTCACATTTGAACCCAGGTACTCCTACTCCAAGGCCGGTGCTGATCCACTGCGCCACCTAGCCACCCCTATCTAGCATTAAACTTAAAAGTTGTGTCCTGAATTTTTATTAGACAGTTGTTAAAACATTTATCAATAATAAAAATCACATGATTATATTCATGGATGAAAAAACTTTTGACAGCATGCAACACCCATTTCTGTTAAAAACATTAAAAAGCAAAGGAGTAGATGGACCTATCATTAACATGGCAAACTAGAGGTCCTGCAGTCCATTTAGATGGAACAGGAAGGTGTTCCCAGGGGCTCAGGGGGTGCCTGCATTGGAACCTTGGCTTTGAATCTCAGATGTTCCAAGCATCTGAAGCTTTGGCAGGGGATCTTGGGGTTCATTTGTCTTAGGGGGGGAAAGGACAGGACTAGTCTGTGATCTTCTTCAATAACATCTTAGAATCAGTCTCAGTAGGCAGACAGGCTGTAAGTTAGCAAGGCAGTGTGCTAGGATACCTGTCAGGTAATTGGAGGGACTTGAAGCTTCTCTAAAGAAGCAACTTGTGAGTTTTAGGTAGGAAGGGCTGGCTCCCAGTAGCTTGGAGGCTTCCAGTAGTTCTGAGGTCTGAATAAAAGGGTGGGTCAAGGTCTCACTGATTCAAGCACAATGGGAAGGGTCCATATTATGAAGTATAAATTTAAATTGTGATATGCCTATGATTTACATGGAATAATCTAGAGAGGTGCACTATTCTTAAAGTAATAATTTAAAAATAATCTGTCCTGGGGGCACCCAGGTGGTACAGTGAAAGGAGCCTTGGCCCTGGAAATCAGGAGGATGTGTTCAAATTCAATCTCAGATACTAATTACCAATAACTGTGTGATCTTGGGCAAATCACTTAACCCATTGCCTTGCAAAAATCAAAAATAATCTGTTCCTCTTCTCCCTGTTGAATCAAGGTTTACTCAAAATTCCACAGTACATATTTACATAATCCAGGAAACCCCCCCCAACAGATTCCTACATAGGTCACATTGAAAAATATAACTAATAAAAAAAAATAACTATTTCAGAATTTCAGTCAGGAGGTTAAGTGCTGTGTTTCATCTTCATTTCTTTGGACTCAGAGTTTTGTACTGTATTTATCAGAATTCTGAGGTCATTCCAGATTGTTTTTCTCTGTAATGTGGTTTTCATGGTATACATGATTCTTTCCCTCCTATTCAGTTAGCTCTATATCAGCTCATAAGAGTTTCCTCCCAACTTCCCCTGAAATTATTTTTATTATCACATTCATAAACCACAGATTACTTAGTTATCCAATTATTAAGCAGTTCCATAGTTTATAATTTTTGTAAACTGCTGCTATAAATATTTCTGGATGTATGAAGCCTTCTTTAAAAAATTATTGGGGGGGCAGCTAGGTGGCGCAGTAGATAAAGCACCGGCCCTGGAGTCAGGACTACCTGGGTTCAAACCCGGGCTCAGACACTTCATAATTACCTAGCTGTGTAACATTGGGCAAGCCACTTAACCCCATTTGCCTTACAAAATACTAAAAAACAAAACAAAAAAAAAACAAAACTATTTGGGAGTAAAAACCTAGTGATACAGCTGGGTATGAGGTTATGCATTTAGTAACTTTTTGGGGATAATTCAAAATTGCTTTTAAATAACTGGATGAATTCTCAGCTCTAACATTGCACCACTGTAGTTGTTTTTCCATAGCTTCCCCAACATTTGTTTTTTCTCATTTGTTAGCTTTCCCACCAATTGATGGGTGTGAGGTGTAACTTCTGAATAGTTTTAATGTACTTTTCTTTATTATTTATATCTTTTTATATAGTTTATAGCTTGGTTTCTTCCTTTGAAAGATATTGGTTTATATCTTTTGACCATTTATCTGTTGAATATTTCTTAGTCTTATAAATTTGAAACAGTTCATTGTATTTTTTTATGAGGCTTTTATCAAAAAAAAACTAGATTTTTTTCCCATTACCTATTTTTCTTATAACTTTTACAGTAGAGGTTTTACCTTTTAAATCTTAATCAAAATTGTCTTTATCTTATGTGATCAATTCTATCACTTAAGTCATGAAATCAAACTCTCTCTTATTTATAGTCTAAAAGTAATTTTTCTTGGGTTTCTAGTTTATGAAATGACTATTAACCTAGGGTATGTATCCACCTGGAGCTTATTTTGGTGTATGGCATATGGTATCTATTTTTTGCCAGGTTACTCTCCCAGTTTTTCCAGCACCATTTACTACAGTCAGCCCTTCCCCCAACAACTGCGGTCTTTGGGTTTAATCACACTAGCCTACTTTGTTTTCTGTGTTTCTAATTTAATGAACTTTTTCACCAGTACCAAATCATTTTAATGATTATTGCTTTGTACAATTTGAGATCAATATAGATGCTTACTTCCTTTTCCCTTCTTTTCATATTAACATATATATATATATATATATATATATATATATATATATATATATAGTTTTTTTAGATTTTTTAAGGCAATGGGGTTAAGTGGATTGCCCAAGGCCACACGGCTAGGTAATTGTTTCCGAGGTCACATTTGAACCCAGGTACTCCTGACTCCAAGGCCGGTGCTCTATCCACTGTGCTACCTAGCCACCCCTAACATTTATATTCTTGATGTTTGGTTCTTCCATATGAATTTTGTTATTTTTCATTCATCTATAAAATTTTTGTTTTGATGGGTATAGCCCTGATTGAGTTCATTAATTTATATGTTATTTTTGTTATATGTTTGAGTAACCCATTAATAGTTCTCCAATTATTTAATTCTATTTCTGTAAACAATGTTTTAAAGTTAGACTTATATAGTTACTGGATGAATCTTGGAAGATACACTCCCAAGTATTTTAAAACTTCGTAATTATTTTGCAAGGAATTAATCTTTGTATTTCTGCTGGGTTTTGTTGAAAATATGCATGAATGCTGATATCTTTTGTGGATTTATATTATAGCTTTAAATTATTTCAATTAATTTCTTAGTTGGTTCTTTAGGTATATCTTACCCACAGAGATAATTTTGTTTTTCTCTTTGCCTCTTATTTCATCAATTTCTTTTTTTTTTTAGGTTTTTTGCAAGGCAATGGGGTTAAGTGGCTCGTCCAAGGCCACACAGCTAGGTAATTATTAAGTGTCTGAGGCTGATTTGAACTCAGATACTCCTGACTCCAGGGTTGGTGCTCTATGCACTTTACCACCCAACTGTCCCCTCATCAATTTCTTCACATAGGTAGGTAGGTAACATTTTTAACATTATGTTAAAAAGTACTGATGGCAATATGCAACATTGATTAGTACTGAGCTTAATAGAAACTGTGTTTTATATGTGTGAATTTTCTCATGGATTTAAATAAAATTTTTTACTATATTAAGGAAAGTTCCATTTGTTTCTGTGGTTTCCAGTTTTTAATAGAAATGTGTATTGGATTTTGTCAAAGGCCTTTTCAGCCTCTACTCATATGATCAAATTTTTATTATATTTAGAGGCTAAGTTGAATCAAGCCTATATTACTAATATTAACTACAACTTGGTCACAGTTGCAGTGACCACATAATATATAAATTAGGCAAATGGCTAGTATTTCACTTAAAATTTTTCCTTCAAAGATCATTTTTGTTTTCTTTGTTTTATCACCCTCTTTGTAATAAAGAGATTTAAAGGTTACCCCCTTTTCTTGTTGCAGTTTGTGTAATACTAGAATAGTTCTTTGAATGTTTGCTAGATCACCTGTGAATCTACTTGGTTCAATAATTTTTCTCCTTTGGAAGTTTATTTTTGGTTTGCTTAATGAATATAGCAGGCAGTTAATAAGGATTTGTATGCGGCAAACCCAAAATTTGAACTCAGGTTGAATAAATTATATCCAGTAATCTAAATTTAGCCCTCTTTATACTTCTATGCTTATGGCAGCATGGTAGAATGGAAAAGTGTTCAAATGTGGAGTCAGGAAGGACCTGGGATCTTCCACATTTTCTAGCTGTAAAACTATGGTCAAAATCACTTAACATCTCTAAGCTTCAGTTTTTTTCATAGGACATTAATTGCATCCTCTAAAGAAGCAGACTGCTGCCCATCCAAGACTATCCCATGTGAGTACTATTTCAGTAATTTCTGCAAAAGGGCATAGGATTAACAGCAATGAACACCCCAGCTATGCGTTATTTTTTTCCCACTTGTACCATTGACTTTCTTTTCCAGCAATAACCTTTCAGAGACATCCTTTCATGGTTTCATTATGTACAGTTCTTGACTGATAGCACATTGTAAAGTTTAAAGCTTAAAAATAAATTATTAAAAAAAAAATTAACATATCATTGAATCAAGAAATAAATGAAAACAAAAGAGAAATCTCTGAACAATAAGTTTCTTTATGTGTGCACCTTTGGAATTTCCAACATCAGGGTTGTGGCACAGTAAGGAGTAATCTAAGCCACCACGATGGTAGTCTTTTATAAACCCAGCTTGGTTCTTCTCCAGTGTCTCCTCTTGGAGTTGTATCTGATCTTATTGCCAGTTTTCATTCGAATCCACTGAGGAATGGGACGATTCTGCTTCTGTTTCTTTGCAAGGAACCTCTTGATTCTGAAAGTCTTGTGGGAAGACATGGTGAAGCCTCAGCCAGGTAGCCAAGAAGATAGTGCAACTAGAGAGAATATCTTAGAATTAATATCAGTGATGTTAATAGTTCCTAGCGCAAGACCTGTCCAAAAACAGTTATGGAGGGGGCAGCTGAGTGGCACAGTGGATATAGAACACCAGGCCAACAATTAGGAGGACCTGAGTTCAAATGTGACTACACTTAAAAACTGCCCAGCTGTGTGAGCCGGGGCGAATCACTCAACTCCATTGCCTTAAATTAAAAAACAACAACAAAAACCATTTGTAGAACCTAGCATAGCAAGCTGTCAAGTCTGACTCTGAACTCAGTTTTATTCATTACCTGGAAGAGGCCAGTAAACAAACACATTAACACAGGCCATACTGCACTTACCCAAAGCATATTTATAGCTGATACTCCCATATATACACATTTATACGTGCTACACAGTACCACGTGTATATATTTTGTATGTTATTTATAACATATCGTACACACTATCGTATCTTATTTTGCATTTGCTCTTCAGCACACTTTAAAGCATCGGTTATATATATTCTCATACATCTGGACAGATCACCTAGCCTCTCGGCGCCTCGGCTTCCTCCTCTGTGAAGCGAGCGGTTTCGCCTCGCGGTTTTTCCTGCTCTGAAGAATGTCTCCCCGTGGGATCCTACGCCGTTTCCGCCGCCCCTCAAAGTCTCCCTGCGCCCCAACAGTTTGTACTTTAACCCTGGTTCCCACCTAGAAGTGGTCCCCAGGGCCTGGCGCGGCGGGTCCAGAACTTCCACGGGCAACGCCCGACCCCCCGAGCGGAGTTCCGGGGAGACTCCTCGTTCTCACGCGCGGGGGGGGGGCCCGCGTGGGCCCGGGCCCCGGCGCTTCACGCACCCGGCGGGGTCGACTTCGGATTAAATTCTCGCCCCAACCCTAAGCCCGGCTCCCTCGGGCTCCCTCACCCGAGGTCCCAGAGGCGGCAGGGGCCGAGTCCCGCGCAGGAAGCTGCTCGGCGTCTCCTATAATCGCCCGCAAACCCGCCAGGAAGAAGGAAGGAGGCCGTCAAAGCGCCCGCGAGCTAGCTGGGAGCACGGCGGCAGACGCTCACGCCGAGACGCTCGGTCGAGCCTTTACTTCCGGGTCAAGGACGCCGGAAGTGCTTCTTTGTGAGATTCCCCCGCGGAAGCCCAATTAGGCCGGCCGTGCGCCCCTACAGGTGGCGGGCATGGAATCGTCCGGAGCTGAGGGCAAATCCCTTTTCCGAAACCTTTGCAGCCGGTACGAAAGGACTAATGGTCCTGGGTTTCGCACCCCTTCAGTTGGCACGAGTGGAAGAATCCGCCCCCCTCCGCCTGGAGGGAATGGACTAGTCCGGGGCTGAGGCCGACTCCCTCAGCCCGGCAGCTGGCGCAGGAAGTCGAAGGCCCGCGCACCCCCCCGCGTCGGTGGGCATGGGATAGTCCCACAGGGCGGGGGGCGGGGGGCGGGGGGCGGGGGGCGGGGGGCGGGGCGGGGCGGGCCCGGCGGAGGCGCAGGCGCAGGCGCACTCGCGCGGCCGGGGCGGGCGGCCGGAGGAGACTTTGGAAGCTGGGCGGGGCCGCTAGGAGCGGAAGCCGGAGGCGGGCAGGGAGCGGCTCGTCCGCGGGCCGGCCAGGTGTGTCGGGGGCCGGCCGGGGAGCGGCGGGAGCGGGCGGGGCGCCCCGAGGAAGCGGCCTCCTCCTCCGGGGATGGGCCCGGGATGGGGCTGAGTCGGAGTCCGACCTGGACAAAAGCTGCCCCGGCCCCCCGGAGCGGCAGCCCCCGCCCCGCACCCCGAGACTGTGGGAACGAACAGTCTCAGCTAGTGCTGGGGGGCGGCCTCCACGGGCCGGGCTTCTGGCGCGGGCAGTGGCCGAGGGCGAGGAGCGGACTCGTGTGGGGCCTCCGGAGTGGCCATTTTGTGTGTATGTATGGAGATGTGCGTGCGTGTGCGTGGGGGTGGGGGTGGGGGTGGGTGCAAACAAGCCGGCTTTGGAGCAGGGCACCCACCAGGTTCTGTTCACGGGGGCAGGTGTGTATGCTTTCCTATGACCCTTTTTTATTTTAGTATTAGCTAACGAGATGCCCTGGGTCGATGTGACTAAGAAATTTTTTTTTTAAATTTCTAATGTTTTATTTCCTTACCTCCTTCCCATAGATTAGTCCTTTAAGTAAAAAAAATAAAAAGGAGAACATAAACAGTTCAGGAAAAGTTAAGGAGTTTAATATTGGACAAGTACTTTAATATTGGACAATACATCCAGAGGATGACATGCTTTCTCATATTTCTTTGGCATCAAGATTGATCATAATTTTGAAGCATTAAGTTTCACTTGTGTTGTTATCCTTAATATTGATATTGCGTTAGTCATAGTGTATATGGTTTTCTTGGTCCTGCTTGTTTCACTTCACATTTATTCATATGTCTTCCCATGCTTCTCAGTTTTCATTATAAGAAATGAACCCCTTCATTATTCCAATCAATATCAATCAATTTGATATGCTTTCTGGTGATTATAAGTTCTGTAAATTAGGCCCCAGAGCTATAAACTAGAGCTTGTAAGATCACTTGCTTATAGGAAGCTAACTAGAGGACTTCCATCTTCGTTTTTCCTTGTCATGGTGACCAAGACTAGTATGGCAGTGGTGACTCAGTTCCATGGAAAGCCCCCCAATTTATTTTTATACTTAAGGACCTCTGTTTCTTGTCCAACATGAACAAGTGACCGTTTTATGACCCACTTAGTAAAGATGCCTCATCCAACCTGTGACTTTACTGAAAGACCTTTTTTGTTTATTTTAACCTATGTGTCATAGGCCAGCCAATGGGATTTTGCATTTAATGAAGGACTGGCTAAGAGTAATCCACAAGACAGATACAGTGTTGTTAAAAATTGCAAGAGGGGTGGCTAGGTGGTGCAGTGGATAGAACACCAGCCCTGGAGTCAGGAGTGCCTGGGTTCAAATCGGGCCTCAGACATTTAATAATTACCTAGCTGTGTGGCCTTGGGCAAGACACTTAACCCCATTGCCTTGTAAAAAACTAAAAAAACAAACCAAAAAAAAAGATTGCAAGAGGGACTCAATGGACTATGGTACACATCTCTAACAATTAGACCCTTAACCTTTAGCAAGCCCAGTACAAAATCTTTAATGAGTACCAACAGATCATTTTGGGTTATTAAACTGAAGGGCAACAGTGCTCATCAGTTTTCTCAAAAACTTTTTTTGAGAACCAAAGCACCAAAGGAACCCAAAAGAAATGTCACAAGGGATGCTGATAATGAAACAGAACCCTGGCAAGTTAATTAGGAATCTGTACTCTGAACTTCCTATTGCAATGCTGTGGGGTCAGATATCATGCTATATGACTAAAAGAGAAACTGAGGCAGAGCTCTCAGTCAAAGGAAGTGGACTTCAGACTTTTCTCACAATCTGAGATGCCTCCTCCTTATGGACCATTCTTTATAGGGTATGAAACCATTTATTACCTGTCTTGTGGATTACTCTTAGCCAGTCCTTCATTAAAATGATGACATTTCTTAAAACTTAAGTTTTAATATTTGGCCACCATGAGAGGAAAACACAGTGGCTAAACAGTAGTATAAAGCACTGATTAGCCTACCAACTTGTCTCATGGGTATTTCCCCTGAAATTATTAATAGTCTTCATTCTTTTTATTCATTTATAAATTAAAGATCTGGTTTATCTTATTTCTAAGATTATAATTCACATTTTGGAAATCACATTTTTCTAAACTGTGACTTTGGTTAATAGCAGCAGAACTCAGTTATACCTAAGAGAATATATAAACTGTGAGTGCAAGTGACATGCCCAAGGTTACATAGCCAGTAAGTATCAAGTCCCTGAGACCAAATTTGAACTCAGGTCCTCCTGACTCCCAGCCTGGTGCTCTATCTACTCTGCCACCTAACTACCCCAATTTTTTTCATTTCTTAGGGAATTAGAAAATTTAGAGTATTTTGAAGGATCTTTGAACTGCTATTTCTCTGAATTGTTAACTGTTATTATTTTCCTAGTATTAGCATTTCTGTTTGAATGTGTGTAACTGAATAATCCTAGAATAATTTATATATAATATAAAAATACATACATATATTTCCCTTCCAAAAGCCTTTCTGATAAGACTTATTTCTTCAAGATCAGTTTAAAATTTTTTTTAAAATGTTTTTGATAATCACTATTAAGCTATTTATTCTAGGTATTTGTGTTGTGCTGAAAATTTTGGTTGATACTAATAAATATTTCAAGTTCACTTTTGTTTCAAAGGGATTCCCTCCCAAAATAAAAAGAGAGAAGTAAAAACCAAGGTCTTTAGATGTTTTCATTGAAAAATGAGAACATTTAGTTCTGCTGTTTGATGCCCCCAAATTGACCAGCTTTCTTCAAATGCAGAAGTAAGAAATTAAGTATTTCTTGTTATTATTGCTCCTCAGACTACTAGCCTTGTTTCCAATGCAGCCTTGGCAGGCATCATTGAGGAGAGCAACTCATCTGGAGCAGGGACTCCTGCCAACCACACTATCACCAATACCAGCTGTCATTGATGGGGCAGGCAGACTAGACTTGTGGAAACAGCAGGATACTCCCTGAGAGACAGAAGGCACCATGTGCCAGGCAAGTCAAATCAGCTCCTTCTCACTGAACCCTGAACCCAAGAGCCCTGAATCTCTCAGCTTCTTCCTCCCTAACCTCCCCTTGCCCCTCAGTTCTGCTTTCAGCCTAGCCCCTTCAGACATCACTGAGGGGAGCAACCTGTCTGCTAACACATTCATCGTCTGCCATTCAACAGCCATTAATGAGCAGGTAAGCCTGAGTCGTGGGAACAGCAACCCTTTGCAGGCTGCCAGCCTTGTTTCTAGCCTGACTCTCAAAAGTCAGACTCCAAGGAAGCAGCCCTTTCGAAAATGCAGCCTATGCATCTCCCTAGTTACTGTAGACCTGGAAAAGAATGTTCTAGCAAGTACTTAGCAGTGTGAGGTGGCTCGATATGAGGAATTGATAAGATTTTATCAGTGGAAATGAGAGTCAAGAAGATACATTACCATTTGCTCTGTGACTATACTCTTAGGACCATGCAGTTGACTTGCAGCTGAAACCTTCAATGTGTTATCTTCCTCTTGTCAGAATGTGAGCTTCTTGAGAGCAGTTGGTTTTGTTTTTCTATGTGTATCCTCAATTCTCAGAACAATGCTTTGCATATAGTTATTGCTCAATAAAATACTTTTTCATTCATTCATTCATTCATTCATTCATTCATTCATAGTAATGTATACTTTTAATGTCATGTTCATCTGATGTTCTGTGACCATGACTCATGGAATACTATAGTCTAGGGAATTAAAATTGACAATCATTCAAAGAGCAGTAGAGAGGCAAGGATATGGTGGGTTGAGGGGTCTGCCTCAACACCTTACAAACATTCTTATGAAGAAGTGATGTGGGGCAGCTAGGTGGCGTAGTGGATAAAGCACCAGCCTTGGAGTCAGGAGTACCTGGGTTTAAATCCGGTCGCAGACACTTAATAATTACCTAGCTATGTGGCCTTGGGCAAGCCACTTAACCCTGTTTGCCTTGCAAAAAACCTTTAAAAAAAAAAGGTGATGTAAAGGATGTCATGAGTCAAAAAAATAGGATCAATTGATTTTGTAATAAGGGCAAAGAATAATGGATGGATTGTTTTATATGTATGATTGTCATCTTTGGAATATAAAAACAACTTGAGGAAATCTGTCAACATGTCAGGTGGACCTTCTGTGGTAAACTTATGGGGGAAAATGGTCAAAAGTTAAGCAGGATTAGAGAGGCATGGATAGGCTATAAATTTGCAATGGTACAGGGAAATCCCATAATATCATGAATATATGTGTTTATTGAGCAAGAGAGCAGGTATTCTAAGGCAGAGGTGGCAAAGGCCTCAGGACTGCTTGAAACAGATTAAATGTAATTAGGAAATGTTTAACAAAGTAAATGAAAACATAATACAACATAGATCATGTTTATTTATGATTTTTCTAAACCAATATACTGTCCTTAGAAATCTATTTCTACTTGAGTTTGACTCTGGATCAGATATGACAGTGATTCTGGAGGACCCCAATAGTCATTGAGTATCATCTTTGACGTATTATGGGACTAGAAATATGGAGCAATTCACACACCCTTCATACTGATGCCCAACCCACAGTGTTAGAATCAGTTGATATGAGATCCAGTAAAAAGACTATATTTTTTTTCTCATGGGAATAAAATAATTAATCTGGAAATGGAAAGCTCTTGCCCTTTGGCCATTTTGGGTGATGAAAAATGGTGGTAAAATTTAGTGGCTAAATAATTGTATGGATTGGGTTTAGAACTCTTCATATTCATCTAAGATATGGATAAGACCTGAAAGGCAATATCTATTTACAGTGACTCTTGGATCATTGCCCATTAGCATAACCATAGCAGAATGATCAGGGGCATCACCATAGACATGAAAGATCAGGAATAAAGTGGTATGGGATAGGATTTTTTAGGAGGATCTTGCAGAATGGGATGGCTATTTAGCTATCAGTTCTATATTTTTGCCTATCAGAAACATTCCATCATCAAAGAAGTATCACAGGATAGCATACTGCTGAGATCAGAAATATGTGAGACTGACCAGACTTTACTTGATGACCCATGAGGAAAGTGGACATGAAAAAAAGAGATGGAGGACATAGGATTCTGTTAACCAAGTCTGACCTTGACACTACATTCTGCCACCTGTCTGACCAGTACAGATGACCTGCTTTGAACCTCCATATATTGTAAAATCCTCCAAAGAGGGTATCCACTGGTGGCAAATTGATTATTTAGGGGTTCTTCTGTTGTAGAGGGGGAGAGATTTGCTTAAACTGCCATTAACTTGTGGTCAGGATTTAAACATTGCGTTCCCAGACCACAGAGTAATGGCTGAAACAACCATCAGAGGATTAACAAAATGTCATTTACACAGTCATGAGCCATAGCTTTGGGTCAAGGTACCATTAACTAGAAAGAAAATACAAGAGTGAATCTGAGAACATGGAATAAAATTGATTTTTCACATACTGTACTAGCCTCAAATAACTGGCATTATAGGATGCTGGAATGTGCTGCTAAAAGCCCAAAACAGCTTTGGTTAAAACACGGTCTATGAATTCTGGGTCAGCTTATTACACATAGTGACTTGTGCCATGGATTATTTTTTTAAGTTTTTTTTTTTGAACAAAGCAATGGGGTTAAGTGGCTTGCTGAAGGCCACACAGCTAGGTAATTATTAAGTGTCTTGAGTTGGATTTGAATTCAGGTCCTCCTGACTTCAGGGCCACTATCCACTGCATCACCTAGCAGCCCCTGTGCCATGGATTATTAACCATCCTATGGTTTGGTCTCTTCTTTGGAAAGGACCCATGGATCTTGGAGTCAAGGAAAGGAGAACCAAGGGAAATGAACCACAACCTGTTGAAAAATGTTTTTGTTTCTCACACTGGTGTCCTTTGGAGCTTCTGGCCTAGCTATGCTCCTTACTTTGAAGTGATCCAACAACACTTGCCTGTTGGCTGTTACTTGCTTGTGACTCTGCATTTCCAAACTCCAGGCTGTTCCCTGGCTGTCCCTCTCATCTAGAATGCTTTAATGCTTTCTCTTCCTCTGCTTCCTGACTGTCTTGGAAGGCCTGAGGCTGTGCTCAAACTCCACCTTCTGCAAGAGGTTTTTCTTAGGAGATTGCCTCCTACTTACAGTGTTTATCTCTCATATGTACAATTATTTACAGGTCATTTCCTTTTTAAAGAATGTGATCTTGTAGGAGGAGGACTAATTTTTTTTAACCTTTTTAATCCCTAGTATTTACCAGTGTCTGTTACATAATAAATACTTATTGCCTGGCTACCTCTCACACTTTATCTATGTCCTGAGTCTTGGAATGGCCCACAGACTACAGGGCTTTTGCTTTCTCACTCTATGGCAATGTAAAGGAGGTCAGAAATACATATTTGGAATCTAGGATCCTGAAATGAGGGCTGGATTATTTACACATGATGGGGAGGGATAGCCCTTGGGTCATGACACACAGGTTTTTAAATAAAGACTTAACAGTTCTATGAACCAACCAGACACCTGAGGTTCATTCCCACATGGCATTGTATTAGGAAATGCACCTATATCTTCCTGATAAACTAAACTCTTTCTTCAGGGGCTTGTGACAAACTGTGGTGATTTTTTTAGGGTGGGGTTGCAGAATACTGTTCAGATGGCAATCTGGCATTGGAACCATGATGCCATGCAAAAGCAGGGTTGGTAAGCTTTTTGTACCTTAAGGAAGAGTACACTATATGGTGGTCACAGATGTATCTCGTATTTAATAAAGATGTTAGTGTTGGTATTACAGTGTGCATAATTGTAATGTGTATACTGTTTTAGAAGACCTAGTTGAAGGAAGAGAGCTAATAAAATATTGTAAGTATCTAGAATGCCCAGAGATGAAGGGAATGAAAAGGGAGAATATGAAGTCCTGTTAGAATTCTAAGTTTACATTGCAACTTCTGTATAGAATAAGAGCTTGGAGGCCATCTAGTTAAATGTCTTCATTTTACAGTTGAAGAACTAAAGCCCAGAGGTGGAATAACGAAGGGCTTACAGCTCTGATGTGAACTTTGGCATTCTTTCCACTATTCCAAACCTCCAGGACTACTGCAGACATAATGTCTGTATTTAACTCTGTTTAATGTTTATGCTTTGTGCTTTTCTATGTAATGGTTGCTATCTTTAGTGATATCTAATGATTCAGAATAAACCTATAGTAGCCCCAGCAGTCATTCAGTAGACAAAATTAGCTCAAAGCAAAAGTAGGGTAGTAGAGTATGAAGAGTGTCTAGACTATATTCTGTGTGCCAGGGCTCATTGCCCCATATCTACTGGGTCTGTGGGAAGAGTGGGCACAAATTTAGAGTATAGTAGTAATGAGGCAAACATATATAGAAAACACATATGGTCAAGACTGCAGATGCCATTGTTTTTGTTGGTCATTATTTTTCATCTCCTTGTCAAAAAGTCATGGTGCTTCTACATAGGCAGGTTGCTTAACTGGGCTCCCAAGGCCTGCCCTTTTCTGAAGCATGACTCCCTTGGCAGAGAGAGACCTCCCTTGTATCCCTGTTTGGTTCTGTTTTTTTTTTTTGTCAGATGTCTATCTCCTTGCTGTAAGAAGCAGTGTGTCTTACTGGGACAATTGCTATGGTTCCTGTTTGCCCTTCCTTTTTTTGGGGGGGTGGCTTTAGCAAGGCAGTGGGATTAAGTGATTTGCCTAAGGTCATACAGCTAGGTAAGTGTTATGTGTTGACTGCTGATTTGAATATAGGTTCTCCTGACTCCAGAGCCAGTGCTCTATCTACTAGCCACTTTGGCTGCCCCTTGCCCTTCATTCTTTTTTTTTTTTTAAGGTTTTTGCAAGGCAAATGGGGTTAAGTAGCTTGCCCAAGGCCACACAGCTTGGTAATTATTAAATGTCTGAGGCAAGATTTGAACCCAGGTACTCTTGACTCCAGGGCTGGTGCTTTATCCACTGTGCCACCTAGCCACCCCCAAATAAACCAGGTATAGATTCTTTTTTTTCTTTTTTTTGTTTGTTTTTTTAGTTTTTTACAAGGCAATGGGATTAAGTGTCTTGCCCAAGGCCACACAGCTAGGTAATTATTAAGTGTCTGAGACTGGATTTGAACCCAGGTACTTCTGACTCCAGGGCCAGTGCTTTATCTACTGCGCCACCGTGCCACCTAGCTGCCCCCCTTGCCCTTCATTCTTTAAAAGAACAAATAACATCAAGATGTCTTGACTTGGTAGTGAATTGGATTTAAGTGAGGCAGAGTTGCTCTACTCTCCAGAGTCATCAATTTCTAGTGGCAAGACAAAAATCAAGATGACTGGCAATGGCCCAGGATACAGTGGATGACCTTGGCCTTTCTGAAGGTCGTTCCCAGGCTTCAGTTTGTCTGAGGCCATTCCATGACTAAGCTAGATAAGACTTGAGATAGGCAGACTGTTCTTAATGAGTTCAAAACTGGCCTTAGACATTTACCAGCTGTGTTTCTAGATGAGTCACTTAACTATTTGCCTTAGTTTCCTCACCTGTAAATTGAGCTGAAGAGGAAATGGCAAACCACTCCAGTATCTTTGCCAAGAAAACCCCAAATGGGGTCATGAGGAGTTGTATACAACTATCAACTGAATAGCAACAAGGAGAAGAATTGAGACAAAAGATGGCCCAATTTATAACTGGAAAACCCTATGACTTATTGGGTCAGAAAAGAGGAAGAAAATCCCTCCCCTCATTCCTCCTTACTTCTCAGAGACTGTGTTCTTTCACTGATGGCTCTTTCTGAACTAACTGAACTTTAGTTTAGCCAGCTAACTTTCTTAAAGGCAGTAGGGTTGTCCCTATTGTGAAATGTCTCCCCAACTCTGTCAGGGAGAAATTTAAACTCTCTGAGGGAGCAGCAGAGTGTAGGACTGGCTATATTAATAATCATCTCTGTTATCTGCATCTTTTTATGATTACAGCTATCTTTATATGTAATTTAACACCATATTATCTATGATGATATCCTGGACTGGAGAAATTAGTTTGTCAGGAGCCAACTCTCCTTTCCTCCTTTGAATTTATAATACTTGATTACTGTGATAACTGAGTGGGAAAATGTAATGTGTTAGATACACTAGAATTCTAGATTGATATTGCCACATTCATAATACTTTTTAAATGTTAATGTATGTAATATTTGATGTGAATAATGAGTGAGCAGTGATAGGAATTAGATAAACTAAGTAGCTTTATAACATAATGTTTATACTAAAACATCATGGCTGAAATTGAAAGGTATGCTCTCCTTTCTCTATATGGATGAGGAGGAACTCAAGAGGAAGAACCCAGAACTCATCATATATTGTTTATATTAACTAATTAATTTTGTTGAACTGCTTATTTTCTCCTTTGTTATAAGTGTACCTCTCTGGGGAGAAAGGGGATAGGGATATATTGAGAAATAAAGGAATATAAAAACAAAAGGTTTCAGTAGAATAGGAAGAAAAGTATAAATATTTGCCTATGAAAAGCTAAGAAAGGTCTGAATGAAGAGTTGAAATTTTATCCATGACATTTAGGAAGACTTCCTAAGGCTCTCTGAAACTATACTCTTCATTATTTTTTATTCCCACAGGATTTCATCACATTCTGTACTATAACTTGTTCAAGTGATGGGCACAACTTCATTTTTCAATTCTTTGACATCACAAAAATGTTTTTGTGCAAGTGGCTCCTTTTCCTTTTTTTTTAAATTTCTTTGGGGTATAGACCTAATAGTTACATCTCTGGGGCAAGGGTATGTAGCCACAGTTTACCATATTTCCCCATGTATAAGACACACCCTTTTCCAAAATATTTGGGGTCTAAAAACTGGGAGTGTCTTTTACAGTGGTTATGGATTTTTTTACTTGCATTTTCTGTTTTTTCGTGCTTAGTCTTTGCACTCATTATTTTGCATTGGTTACCTGTATGTTAGGTTACGTTTTGTCATGTTCTACCCAGAAGTGGCTGAGAAAAGATTGTCTTACAGTGCTGAATTCAAGTTAAAAGTGATTCAGTTTGCAAAAGTGAATAGAAGTCGTGCTGATTGAAGTTTTCTAGGGACATTTTGACACCAGCAGGAAGAGTGAAGAAACAAACTATAGGAGAAATTTGTACCTGGATGTAAAGATCCTGGTATAACATCAAGATTGAAATTGTCATTTAAGTCATTTAAGAAGTATGGTATTTCAAAAGCCATTAGATGGAACTAAGGATGAGGCAACATATAGAGACAGTGATTCATCATCAAACACAGATGTGGACAAGCTAATGGATGGGAGTTTTGACAGAGACAAGGAGTGGTATGAATTTTATGATGAATAAAACTTAAGTTCGATAACTTTATGTAATACATTTTTTCCAAATTTCCGGTCTCAAAATTAAGGTGCATCTTATACATGGGGAAATATAGTAATAGTTTGGGGAGCAGAATTTCAAATTGCTTTTTTAAAATGAATAGGTCAGTTTAACCATCAGTGCATTAACGTACCTGTTTTCCCACAGTCCTTCCAGCATTTGTTATTTTCTTTTTTTTTGTCAACTTTGTTGGTCTGATGGGTGTGAGTTGAAACCTCAGAGTTGCTTTAATTTTTAATTCTCTAATCATTAGGGATTTAAAATTTTTTCATATGGCTGTTGGTACTTTGGGTTTCTTCCTTCGAAAGCTAGCAGTTATTTCTTTAAAGCTTCATCTAACTAGAACTTTTGATAAACTAGAAGTTTTTATTTTCCCTTAAGAATAATCCATGGATGGGGTGGCTAGGTAGTGCAGTGGATAGAGCACCGGCCCTGGAGTCAGGAGTACCTGAGTTCAAATCGGGCCTCAGACACTTAATAATTTCCTAGCTGTGTGGCCTTGGGCAAGCCACTTCACCCCATTGCCTTGCAAAAATTAAATAAAAAAAAAAAAGAATAATCCAGTGACAAAAAATTCCTGTTTAAGGAATTAGTAAAAAACTAACAGTCAGCTCAGTCTCAGAGTTCCTTTCAGCTCAGTCTCAGAGTTCCTTTCTAGTTCTAGCTCTATGGTCATATGATCTGCAATATGATTACATACTGGAACAAATAGTATTTGGGATGGTTTTCAGATATATCAAATCTTAACCAAAGAAAACTTAAGCAGGTTCATTATTCCTAGGTTATGTTTTTACCAAGACAACATAAAAATATATTTGTGTGTTTTAAGAACATTTTCAACAAGGTATTGACTACAAAGGTTTTTTCTGATTACTAAAGTTAACTATTACAGTGATCGCCTCCATTCCCTTGAACATTTACGTGAATCATGGTTTTAATAAATGGTAGATAATTCTACCCAGTAGGTATAATTTATCTACTTTGCTAATGAGCAAGTCTGTCAAACATCACACTAGGGTTTTCTCAGTTTGAGGGAAATAATGCCAACATGTTCTCCTCTCATGACATATATTGGTCTTTCCCACTAAACCAGAATAAAAAGGCCACAAAAAACCCTGTCATCCTTTCAGCCAATCATCTTTTATTTTTCTCCCTTTTACAGTCATACTCTTAGAAAAAATTGTCTATTCTCATTGTCTTCTCTCTTATGACTCAGTCCTTTGCAATTTTGCTTCTGACTTCTTCAACTGAAAAAACTTTCCATAAAGTTAACAGTGCTCTCTCGAAAATAATACAAATAAAACAGAAAACCCACAAATACTTTTAAAATTATGAAATAATTTTCTTATTATTTCCCTACTGAGGAAGTTACTCTTTGAATACATTAAAATTTTGAATGGCCACTTTTTTCTTCTTTTTGTTAGAGAAGTAGCATTGCATCATCATATGGCTTTGTCCAACTCCCCCAAATAAAGTCATGTTTCTAAGATGGTTTCTTTGAATTTTTGTGTTTGTATTTAGAGTATCTATTCAGCCCTGGTTCTTTTTCTTTTTTAAATAAGAAATACTTGAAATATCATCTCTCATTAAAATCAATTTTTTTTCTTTAAAGATTATGCTTAGCTTTTCAGAGTAAGTGAATTTTACTTGTAAGCCAATACATTTTGCCTTTTGTAATATTGTATTCTGAGTTCTCCTTTCATTTATAGTAGAATTTGTAAGATCTGAAGTTTTTTATTTACCTGACTTTTCTTCTTTCTGGATGCTTTTGTAGTATTTTTTTTCTTTGCCCTATGTTTTATCTGTGGCATTTTGGGACTTTTCAAGTTCCTTTCAGGAAGTAATTAGTGGATTTTTTTTTTACTTCTACTTTTAAAGAAATAATCAGTGAAATAAGCTGCCTAGTTTTGATGTGAATAAAATTAAAGCATTGGAGCAAGAGAAGGCTATTGACTATCATAGATATAAATTTCAAAAAATTTAAACATTAAATATTTGCAGACTGGTGGTAGGTCTTGAGAAGGGTACAAAGACAAATCATGTTATAGGTAGTTGGGGGAAAGAAATGTAAGTAGTGGTGTTAGCATTCAGCATAATCTAGGCCTGTGGCTGTGTATGGAAGGAAGTGATGTAGAAGTAGAAGATTAATGACATAGGACCGGAATAAGTAGCTGAAGATTATTAGTAAAGAGGAATCAGGTCAAGGTAGCAGATGGACAGATTAAATTTTCACAGAGGGAGGAGAACCAAGTCATACTTAGAGGTAGGAGGATGCTGTTGTCCCAAGTATAGGTACCAAATGGAGATTTAAGGGTTAATTTCACATTCTCATTTCTTTTGTTAATTAAAGTAAAAATTTTTTTGTTATATTTTAAGTTCCAAGATGTATCTCTCCCTTCTTTTTCCCCTTATATTAAAGAAGGCCATCATTTGATAATCAGACACATACATATAAAACTATGCTGTGGATACTTCTATTGAAGAGTTCTTTTCTTGAGGTGGACAGCATCTTCCTTAATAGATAGGTCTTTTGTAGTTGATTTGAGTATTTATAATAGAATAATTTAGGCTTTGAACAATATTACTGATAGTGTATGAAATATCCTCTTGGTTCTGCTCATTTTACTCTTCATTATTTTATGCAAGTCTTTCCATGTTTTTCTCAAATCAACCTGCAACAGTAGTAATCTAACACAATAATATACCATCTATTCTCATTTCTATTTAATTTAATTTAATTTTAATTTATTTTTAGGTTTTTGCAAGGCAAATGGGGTTAAGTGGCTTGCCCAAGGTCACACAGCTAGGTAATTATTAAGTGTCTGCAGCTGGATTTGAACTCAGGTACTCCTGACTCTAGGGCCAGTGCTCTTATCCACTGTGCCACCTAGCCACCCCCATCTATTCTCATTTCTAAAGAGAATTCTTTAAAAAGTGTGTTGATATTTCTGTTGGCTTTTGAAAATCCTTTATGACTTTTTTTTAATGTTCTATCTTGGTAAGCTTGTTGACATTTGTAATAGGGTCCCTAGGTGAGGAGTAGTGAAGATTTATGTTGGACTGTGTGCTTGCTTAGCCTTGTTGTAGAAAAACCCCAAATATTCCGTGTTTTTCTTTTCCCATACACATCTGGATCAGTGATTAGAGGTTGTGGATCACTTAACAAGTACTGATCATATTTCACAGGATATGCATTTCTATCCTGAGAATTTGACTTGTGTTTGTGTTTCATATGAAAATTATGCTAGTGGATCTATTTTTTTTTCAGGAATGAAGACACATTTTCATTTATTTTGGCTACACTCATTTGCCACATTCCATTGTGAACATATATTTTAAGCTTGAATTAAGGCATCTAGGATAAATTGGTCCAAATGGGAAGGAATCCACCATTTTATTTCAATACTCCATCCAGCTGAACTTGCCAGTTTTGCAGCTGGAAGTACTAAAGTCTAGACATCACCTGCCCTTATACACGTAGTATAATAGCATAGATAATATAGACCAAAGTATAATAAAGTATAAAATATAGGTTAAACTCCATTGCATGTATCAACGCAACAACAGCAACACCAAAAACTCAACTGAAAAGACTCCTAAATCTAGCACATATTTAATTCAAATAATATTTGATGGAAAAAAATTGTAGTACAGCAAGAGTTGGGATCATTTCTTGGATTTTGTCGAAATGGAATCTGATAGGTATACATATTACCCATCTCTAAAATGTTCATTAATTAAATAATTTGTGTATTACCTGTAGCAAATTTTTAATCCCAAATTTGTTTTCCTTTTTCTTCTGAGTCTCCCTTGTGATAAGCTAAGAATTCTCAAATATTAGCTTAAAAAGAGGCATGGGGGGGAATAAAAAAATTGTAAAAAATTTTACTTAACTTGCCTAAATATATTGCTCTCCAAATCCAATATAATTTTTTGCACATCCACAATTTTGCTTCCTTTGCCACACTTTCCCCTTTCATTAGCTTATTATAGAGCTCCAATAGACATGATTTTGTTATTTGTTTGTCTTTAGGTTTTCCTATCTTATGCCATCAAGTAGAGCAAACATTCCCCCCCAAAATGAAAAACATTTTGACTCAAATAAGTTCAGTAAAGAAATTAACATCTTTTGCCACAACAAGAGGATCTGGAACTGGCTAAATTGGTAGCCATAGATAGCAATTTAGTCCCTAGAGGTATCAACATGTTGCTACCAAGAAATTATCTTGTTGCTTTGCCCTCATTTCAAGGGAAAAATATTGAAGGTTTTAAATTTCTTGCTTAAGGCTAGGAAGCAACATCATTTGGGAGAAAGGAATGTAGAGTGGGGTAGGCAGAGGAATGGAAGCTTGTGGAGAAAGCCATCACTGAACCAAGAGAAGGAACTTTTATGAGGACAATATGGAATCTATTTCTCCTTCTAGGGTTTTCCCAACATAGACAGTATGGTACCGTTTTATACTATTAGGACTTTGGAATTTTTGATAAAAGAGAATGGAAGACTAACAAAGAAAAAAATGAAAGGATGAGAGGGAGGAGAACTCTTCTTTTTTCACAGAACCAAAAAGAAACAAGTCTTAGGTCTCAAGGGGCCATAGTAGATAAGTTTAGGAACTAGTAAATAGATTTTTTTTCTCCTAAAGAACTATAAATCACCATTACAAAGAAATTTTAGATGAGACATCGTGTATTTCAAGAATGTCAGCTATGCTCATGAGCCAAGTTGTACAATAAATATTTCTTTGCTTGCTGCTGTTTGGCTAATCATTTGCACATATGCACATTATCAGCGATCCTTATTTCCAAAATTTTTTGATCACACTATAAATGTTTGTATGTGTACCTCTGATTTCTGTGTATTCATTTATAAATTATATATACATGTGCTAATTTACTCATGAACATTATATAAATATAGAAATTTCAAAAGGATGGATATTTCAGAGATCTAAATTCATAATAATAAAGATGAAATAAACTCCAAATTTTTAAATTTTATTTTTTAAGGCATAAAAACCCATTTTGCTCTCATTAAAAATATGAAAACAATAATTTAATATGTTTCATATTTTTAAAAAATCTCAGTTAAAATTTCCTCATACAATTTTTTTGAATGTTCTAAATTCATTGCTGAGTTACCTCAGTAACTTTTATGTGTAAAGGGGTCCTGAGATTAAAAGTTTGAGAATTGCTGATTTGAATGAACAGAATTTTTGTGATCATCCTTTCTCTTAGGGATTATACCCTGATTTCCTCAATCTCTGTAATGATGGAATTGTTCAAGGGGTAGGTGGGAAGAAAGAAGAATAAAAAGAAAGAAGAAGATAGCAGGGATAAGCAAGTAGTTAGTGTCGGAGGTGGCATTAGGGAAGACTGCTCCTCTCCACAAAAATTATTCCCTTAGATGTTGACTAGAAGAGGGAGACAGGCTGATATCCTGGATTCAAGGCAACGCCTTGGTTAATCTCAGGGTTCTTGAGTGCAGAATCTGGGTTGCCTCTACCAGTGTTTTCGGGGAGGTGATGGTTGAGATGATAGTAGGTTTGACCTACTTGGAACATACTGTTGTAGTTACTGCATATGTTATTTTGTTACCTCTGCTTACTTTGCTCTGCATCAGTTCGTATATATCTCTCCATGTTTCTCTATATTCATCACACTTATATTTCTTATAGCACAGTAGTATTCCATTATGTTCATAGGCCACAGTTTCATAATTGCTATTTCCTATGCTTAGCTATCACAAAAAAGTCATGAGCAATATTTTGGTGTATATGAAAACTTTGTTCTTATTGATGGAGTCCTTAAGGTATAAGCTTGGCAATGGAATTTCTGGTTCAAAGTATATGGATATTTTTTATTTACATAGTTCCAGTTGGTTTCCAAATGGAGTTTCACAACTCCATAAATATATTAGGACTCATTATTCCACAAGCTCTCCAACATGGACTATTGCCATTTTTTGTCATTTTTACCAGTTAGCAGGATGAGAAGTAAAACCTAAGAGAGAGACACAAACACACCTATCTATTTATTTTTTGATGTGATGATACATGTTTATATCAGGGTTTTGTTTTTCTTCTCAGTGGGAGAAAAGAGGGAAGCTAAGAGAGATATAGGTAACTTTTCAGAGAATCAGTTATTATGGAGCAAGGGAAATGTCTAAAATTATTCACCTTCTGTTGGGAACAGGTTTGAAGAACTACTAATGAACTTTCATAATGAACAAAATCATGTCATAAATGAGTTGGTGGCACACTTAGTGCCCAAGAAGTCTTTACTTAAGCAGAAGCAAGAAGCACAGAAGGTCAAACCAGAGATGTTCAAGCCCCAGGGTGATAATACCATGCCCTCAATGGTTCTGAATACGGCTCAAAGGAATAGACTCCAGCAACAGATGCAGCAGGTAAGGCTCCACTCATTGAGATATATGATCCTCATGAATCCTAGGGCCAGTAGGAGACTTCTTAGTATCAATAAAAACTACATCATAGCATCTTTGGGAAGGGATCTCCAAAGATCTGTCAAGAATGATTATGCCCAATGTACCTACAGTGTTCAGGCTACATGATAATAGACATCCATCTAAAACACTTTCGAACTTAGCAACCACCACAAAGTAGGGGAAATTTTTCTTTATATCCAATCTAAATTTCTCATGCTCATTTCTTCATCTTTTATATTTGATAAATTCAAGTCAAGGAAGCATATTAAAATAAATATAATATTTGGATTAAAGTTGCAAACTTGAGCAGCTGAGTTCAAATATGGTCTCAGACACTTAATAATTACCTAGCTGTGTGGCCTTGGGCAAGCCACTTAACCCCAGAGCCTTGCAAAAACTAATTAACTAAATAAATAAAAGTTGCAAATTCATTGCTAAAGTCTTCTTAGGTTTCTGAAATAATAACATCTTCCATGTCCATGATGTATTTTGTCTTCTTTTTGTCTCCCTCCCCAGCATGTTCAGCTCCTGACTCAGATTCACCTTTTGACCAGCACCAACCCCAGCCTCAGTTCAGAGGCCAGTACCACCAAGATGTTTCTTGTAAGGCCCTGTTTATGCATGAATCTGAAAGTTACAGTGAGAAATCAACTTGTCAAATATTTTTCAAAAATCACTCATCATACATTATTTACATCAATCCTTTCATCATTAACCAATATTCCTTAATCTTTATCTTAGCTATTTTCACCTTTTCTTCCTATTTCTTCCCATATTGGCTAAGAGTTCATAGGCATCTGCTTACTGCCTTGTTCCTCCCATGACATCAGGTTCCTATGAAAGGACAGAGAATGTATTGTTTCCACCACCTCATTGATGTCCATTAGTTCTGCTTAATTTTGTGTAGGTATGCCGATTTTTCTTTTCATATTTTAGCATGTATGATGTTTTCAAAGCTACAATTAACCATTAGTGATTTATGAACCAATCTTATTTTACACAACATAAAAAAAAATAGCATGATGAGGGAGTGAGTTGAAAGAAGGGGTATAATTTTAAATCCTGAAATTTCTTCCATGATAAAATTGCCTTTGAGGATGGCATAAGAGATGTGATATATTGTTTCTTAGATATAGGCATTTAAATGATAAAATTAGTTAGCCCTTTAATCTTTTCCATGGTAATATTTGAGTGCCTGTTTTCAAAGTGCTTTACGTATACTCTTATTTGAGCCTCACAACAACCTTAAAAAGGTAGGTGCTAATATTTTCCTTAGTTTAAACACGAGGAAACTGAGGCTTAGGTAAAGTCCCTTATCTACAATCATAGTGCTAGTAAATATCTGAGGGAGGGTTTGCACATAGGGCTTCATGAATCCAAGTTCAGTATTCTAATGAGTACAGCATCTTGTATTCTTAGTTCTCAAATAGTTTAAGATTAAATTTGGAAGAGAACACACTGATGAAAGAGACATTTTTCAGTGTAACATATATACAAATGAAAATAATTGAATTTAGTATGAATAGGAAGCATATATGCTTTTAGCATTTTTGACTAAAGGAGGAATCAGAATGAATTGAGGTGCATTAGGAAATACATTTTTAAAGCAGCTCCAAATAGAATTTGTTTTGCCATTGAAATGCTTTTTTTCTCCATCTTATGGTCCTTCCTTGTAAAGAAGAGTTTCTTGACTAGGGTTTGTGGGTTGCATAGTATTCCTCATGTATGTCTGTGATACTGTTTAATTATTGTGTTCTATGTTTTCCCAGAAGGAACTGGGGACCTTTGCTCAGAGCTCTGTTGTCCTTCACCAGCAGTTCAATCCCAAGTTTCAGACCACATTCCAGCCTTGTAACCTGAAGGGTGCTATACAGCTCATTGAAGACTTTCACTCACATGTCAACATTGACTTGAACCCTCGAAAAAATGTTGAGAAGAGTGGTGAGGGACAAGACCCTGAATATCCAAGTAGGGTTCTGTGTGTGTATGTGGTGATATGGATCTGTGGGAGAAACTTGACAAATGTAACCAAGGCTGTCAAGAGGCCGGATGGCACTTTATGAGCTGTCCTCTTTTGACTTACTCCTTTAAGACTCTTCCACATCTTTTACATAGTTTAGGTGTTTTAAGTGAGGAAGAGATCTTGGATGAGTGAATGGAAGAAGTATATAGGGTAAAAAGTTAGAGACAAGAGTGAGATTAAGTATAAGAGCTGGGGCAAGGAGAATATAGATCCAATGATTGTATATGAATTTCTGGGAATTTTTTCAGGGTGATAAAATGTATATTCTATATTGAGTGCATAACAATTTATAATTCAATGCATCATCTTATTCACACATCTTTGCAAAGCAAGTGGATTTTGCAAATAGATAAACTGGAACATGGGGAGTAAGAAATTTCGTTTGATCTGTGTAGTTAGTAATAATGGAATTAGAACTAGACCCCCAAGCCCTAGCAGGTTCTTCCCAGTGACTCAGATGAAATGAAATATAATGTGAATTTGGTCAGATTTAGCTCTTAGACATTATATATAGAATCTGTGATTTCACTGGTGTGGACCTTTTTCTGACCCATGAAAATTTCAGCCATTCAATAGTATATCTTAGAGAGTTGTTTGTTTGTTTTTTGTTGTTGTTGTTGTTTTTTTTAGGTTTTTGCAAGGCAAATGGGGTTAAGTGGCTTGCCCAAGGCCACACAGCTAGGTAATTATTAAGTGTCTGAGGCCTGATTTGAACCCAGGTACTCCTGACTCCAAGGCCGGTGCTTTATCCACTATGCCACCTTGCCCGAGTTGTTTGAATCTAAAGTAACTTGCCTCTGGCTACTCACTGAGTGAAAAATCAGGTCTTGGACTTATCAGATCTTCTGATTCTCTGAGCTCTGTCACTCATCACAAGTTGTAAAACAGGTTTAGTTCTAGTTCACATTGGTTTGCTAGATACTTTTTTTGGGTGGTGGTGGGGAGATTTGATTTACTGTTCACTAAGAATAAACATATATATTAAATTTGAATCAAGATAATGTGATTTTTTAAATTATGGCTTGATTTGAGACAAAGTCCTTGGCTCTTTTCATTAAAATAAAGCGTGTGAAGGACATATACTCACCAAGATGCCCTCTATAAATGTCCTTCACTGAGATTTCACTGTTGCCCATTCAAAGATAGTATCTTATATTTCTAGAGCCAAAATGCTTTTTCTTCTAGGGACTTTGAAACATTTTATCAAAGAAGAAATAAATTCAGAAAATCTTTCCAGAATGACAGGGAAGTAAATAGTCATTGAAGGATTTCAGTGGTTTAATTTCTCTCAGGATTTTCTTGTGCCTACTTAGAAGGGACACAGAGAGCTTGGTAAGACAGACAGAGAACATTGTAATATAGCAATTTTGAAAATGAAAGGTTAAAAAATAGACATCTTTTATTTTGGAGAAGCCTAGGGAAATAGAGCAAATTAGAGTATATTCATATAAGGGGCAGGGAAATGGGGCTAATTGATTTTCATCTTTTTTAATTTTTTTATTTTTATTTTTATTTTTTAGTTTTTCAAGGCAATGGGGTTAAGTGGCTTGCCCAAGGCCACACAGCTAGGTAATTTTTAAGTGTCAGAGGTCAGATTTGAACTCAGGTACTACTGACTCCAAGGCCAGTGCTCTATACACACTGTGCCACCTAGCTGCCCCCTGATTTTCATCTTTAAGAAAATGAAACTTGAGTTGATGTCTAAGATTGGAGGAAGGATCTGAAGGATTCAATCAGTTGCCAAATCTTTCTGTTTCTACCTCTAAAACATCTCTTTCATCCAACCCTTTTTCTCTTTTCACATGGCCACCGGCTTTAGTTTAGTCCATCCTCTTTTGCCTTCTAATTAGTCTCCCTGTTTCAAGTCTACTCACTCTAATCCACCTTCCATAGAGCTGCCAAAGTAATTTTCCTGAAATGCAGATCTGACCATGTCACTTCCTTAACCAGTGAATTCCAAAGTTGTTATAATAAGATATAAACTCTTCCGATATTTAAAGTCTTTCAAAAACTTGTCTCAACCTATCTTTTAGCTTGACTTATGGTCTGTGAATTTATTTTGAAATATTTTAGTAGCTGTTATTGAGTATTATTTGATTTCCTTTGTAAGCCTATTTATTTTATTTCATGCATTTAAAAACATTGTTCTGAGGGTGCATTCATCAAATTATCAAATGGGCCTATGAAACAAAAATGTTAGAACCCTTGTGATTAGACATTTTTCCCCTTCCTATACTCTCTGGTCACAGTCAAAGGGGAGGATTTCTTCTTCACCACAGACTCCATATCCCTTGAATCTGTGTCTTTGCCTGGCCAGCTTGGAATGTATCCTCACTCCTACTTCACAGAATTTCTGTCTTTCTACATGAAGCCTTTCCTGATTTCCCCCCACCTTTCCTGATTTCCCCCCACCTTTCCCCTGTCCCAGGCAACATTAGTGAGTTTCCTTCCTAACAACTTTCCACTTAACCTTTAAAAATTTATATTATTTAAATTTCAATATATTTGTTATGTGTATACTTAAAAAAATGTACTTGTTGTCTCTCTTAAGGAAAATATAAGCTCCTTAAGAGTTTTCAAAAACCTCAATTTCTCCCATGCCTAGTATACTGCTTTGTGTATAGTAGACACTTAAAAAATGCTTGTTAATTGATTCCACAAACTTCTGTAATTGCCTATTATAAAAATATTGTTTATGATTTAAAGACAATGTGGGCTGAAGAATGCAGAGGTGGACGAATTGATCTCTTAGCCCTTATAATTCCAGAGTTCTATGAACTGTGGATTCTTCTTACAGCCAGCGAATTTCCTTGTCTGCCAAAACAAGTAGCCTGGATTCTGGCTACAAGCAAGGTCTTCATGTATCCAGAGCTGCTACCTATACGATCCCTGAAGGTGAAGCATCCCAAAGATAAGATATTCTTCACCAAAGCAGAAGACAAGTAGGTATTCAATGTTAGGAAGAAGGAAACAATAAAAATAAAAAAGTGGAGTCACAGACTCTTCCCATGGGGAACAGCCAATTTAATGGGGGAAAATAGAACAAAAATCATGTGACAGACACCAATAACAGAGAATTAAGTGCAGAAGAACTGGTTGGGCAGAGTTTTATCCATTAGTCATTGGTGACCAGGGACTTCGAGAAAGGAGACCATAGAACTGGGGCAAGGAGGAGTGGAAATGAATCTGAGGAGAAGTTTCTAGAAGGAGGGGCAAGGCCTGTTTTTGAGTCTGTGCATCTTTTTCAGTTTATTAGCTTTGGGGCTGAAACATTTTGAAGGGACTGAGTTTCCAAAACCTCTAATCAGTAAATATCTCCTGACTGCCAAGTCTGCTCACCAGCTGACAGTGAGAATCAAGAACCTCAACATCAGCCGGGCTCCTGACAATATCATTAAAGTGAGCCCCTCTTTCTCCTTTACATCTCTATCCCATGCTCTCTGCCTTTTGTCAAAACGGGTCACTCTGCTTGATAGATGGGGGATTGGGAACCCCAAGTTTTAAGTCACACTTCCTTCCTTATTTTGAAACATTGTACCTCCTTTTGAAAACTGTACCTCCTTTCCTCCTTCTGTATGTATACACATGTGGATAGAATGTGCCCAAGGTGAGGGACAGTGAGTGCCCTTCTCTTTACTCTTTGCCCTTGTTATTACACTTCCAAGAGGAGTTGAGTAGGACTTCAGCAATGTGATTGTCTTTTCATTTCTTCTATTACTTTCCCTTTCCCTTTCCTCCCCTCTTCCCAGCTGTGTATAGAGGAGAAAGAAACAAGGCATTGGAAGAAGGGTGGGATCTTGATAATCGGAGCATTAATTCATCCTGAAGTACCAAAATCCTCAATTTGATGTGTGTGAATCCTGTGTCTACTTGCATCCACAGGAAAAGAAAATGGCCCTGATTTCCCATGTGTTCCTCCCTTCTCTTCTCCCCCCTGTTAACTCCAGTCTGGCATTATGACATGATCAGTTGTTTACTCCTTTGTTCTCAGTATTATAAGAAGACAAAGCAGCTGCCGATATTGTTTAAGTGCTGTGAGGAGCTTCAGCCAGATCAGTGGAAGCCACCTGTGGAGAGGGAAGAGCAACATCTCCCATTCTGGTTAAAGGTACAGCCATTATTATTCCTTCTAGAAGATCTAGAGAAAGCCAGAAATATCATGGAAAAGTCACTGCAAGAAATTTAGGGGGGTATAATTCAATCCTTCAAGGCAGTCATAGAATTTGGACTGCAGGAAAGCTTAAGAAGTATTCCTGACCTGGACTTCTAAATAGGTGAGAATCTCTTTTGTGTTAGAAGAGCCTTACAGAGATGAAACATTTCATTTTGTTTCTAGCATCACTGGATATAAAACTGGGTACTTGGAAAAAAAATCTTTCCAAACTTAGTAACCATGAATAAAAACACTTTCAAATATTCAAACAAGAATAAAAATGGTAGTACGTGAAACAGTAAACTCCATTATTTTGGTTTGTTAAATATGAATATTGTTTAAACAATATGGTAATACAATTCCCTTTTGCTTTCAGGGTCCTTTTGAATTTATTTTTCTGATTTTGATACAATAAGGGGAAGGTCTTACAAGGCTGGGGGAAGGAGAAAGTGTCTGTGGTATAGTTAGAATCTTTCTTTAAGGAGTAGATTCCTTAGAAATTTGTCAATGGGAGAGGAAAAAATATCTTTTTATTTTAGAGAAAGACCTTAAAGTCCCACAAAGAGTATCAAATTCCTGGCAACCTCTTTATTGCTTCTCTTTTTTTTTTTTTGGCTAGGTAATGGGATTAAGTGACTTTCCCAAGGTCACACAGCTAGGTAATTTTTAAGTGTCTGAGGATGGATTTGAACTCAGGTCCTCCTGATTCCAGGACCAGTGCGTTATCCACTCCATCATCTAGTTGCCCCTCCTTATTTCTCCTCAATCCTAATAAGAAATAACCAGAGTGCTTATCTTCCCCACAGGCCAGTTTGCCAGCTATCCAGGAGGAAATCCAAAATTTAGCTAATGATGCTGGAAAAGCAAGAAATGGGTCTGGATTAGCTGAGACGAATTCTGACCCAGATCTGGAGTCAGGGAATGATCGCCGATACCCCCTCCTGCTGCCCAAGGGTGTGGTGCTGACATTAAAACCACTTGCCAAACGATTTTCATCTAGAAGGATTTGGAGACAGAGGTCATCAGTCCTGAAACCCCTCCTTATCCGCCCTGCCCCTTCTCTCCAACACTGCTCAAATGTCAATCCTCGAATCAGATTAATCCAATCAGAAGCACCTCCTAGGAAAGTGGGGTTCCCAAACTCCCAAATGATCCAGACAGCCACTATCTTGCAGAAAGTGCCAGAGGCTTTACCTTTGGGTGTCCCTGGGCGTGATGCCATTGAGATTCCCTTGACATTGCCAGCTGTAGCCTCTAAGAATATAGCTAGGTCCCAAACCTTCCTTTCTCCTGCTTCAGTAATCTTCAAACCCAGAGTCTTATTGCCATCACTTGTCACTCCCAAGTCGTGTGAGTCAGGGATGAAGCCTCCAAAGAGAAAATGGCCCAAGGGCTCCCGTCTCTTGAAACCTACCCCTGTCCTTCCTTCTTCCCGGGTAATCCTCACTGTTCCTGCCACCACTTTGGAAGTGAATTTTAACAACAGTTTTAATGTGATTCAGCCTCTTAGAGCTATAGCTCAGAGCCCTCAGACCATCCCCATTACTACCCTCTTGCTTAGTCCTACATCCTTCATCTGTCCACTAAACCAACCCCTTATAACTTCTATTCCACCTTTAATTGTTTCTGGTAATCCTGTGAATATCCCAGTGCCATCTAACCCTGAGGAAAATACACAGATGAAACCAAATATTCCTTGCCCTCAGGCTGAAGGGGAAAGTGCCTTTCCAGCCATGCAACCCAAACTGGAACCCCAAGAATCATCTACTCTTTGTCCATGTCCATACCCCAAAGAAGAACACAGTCCAGGGCCTCCTGCACCAATCAGGGAGAGTCAGGTAGACTTGTTTGAGGGTAATGCTCATAGTTGGACTGTTGTGAAGACACTGGATGGGAAACATGTCCTGGAGCCACTGTCTCTTCATACCTCTCAGAAAACCACTGATTTTCTGCCAGAGAATTTACTGAACATTGTTAAAGTAGAGCCTGAGGAACCTGAGGAAGAAGCCAACTTGACTTGGAACAGGTTCCCTGAGCCAGACATTTGTAATGAAATTAAAAAAGAGGTCTTCATGGAGCTGGATGTGGGACCCACATATGAGGTGGCAAATAGTACCCAAGAATTGAAGAAAGAGGCAGACATAAAAAAGGAGGAGGAAGGTGAGACAGCAGTGACATTCTTATCCCCTCAGGTGACTCATGGTGAAGGGAGCCCAGGAGGAAAGATGAGTGAAGGGTCTCCCAACAATCCATCCTCTGACATTAATCCTGATAATTTACTTAGTAGTTCCCTAGGTAAGCCTAAAGACTCATTCAATGTTGTTGACCTGACAGTGAGGACCCAAGCTGGGCCAGAAATGGGGGGTGACAAGGATAGACCAGAAGAGGAGGAGGAAGAGTCAGAGGATTTTGACCAAGATGAAGAAATGGCATCATTCTCTGAAGAAGCTGTGCCATTTGTTCCAGAGCTTCAGGTGGGAGTTTGGGGTATAAACACTGTAATTGAAAACTTAAATATACATTTAATATATTATCATCTCATGATTATCTTGGAGTGGGTGTGGGGATGGGAGGGATGGAGAATAATAGCAAAGATAATCTGAAAATAAGTTTAACTTTTGAATATATTGTTTGCTTGTCATCCCCCTCGCCCTCCCCTTTTATAGTTTACTGAGAATGTTAAAAATTACTAAATGACTTAATAAAAGGGAACTGGGCTTACACATTTTCTATGGATTAGCTCCAACAGAAATGGTTTACATAGAGATAAATGAGTTTCTTATATATACAATTACATGGGAGAATGTGAGTGGGCTTTGTCAGTAGTGCTGGAGAAGGGGGAGGGATGACAGGATCCAAGAGCTTATCAAACCTGCATCCTTCATTTTCTTGGATGATTGAATTGAAATCAAGAGATTTGCAAAAGGTAACACAGGTAATAGTAAAAGTAATATAGGTAATAGTAGTAGAGCTGGGTACTGACTCTAAAACTAAAGTATTGCTTTTCAGTTTCCTGAAGCAGATAAGGCTAAAAAATTTCAGGAAAGGAAAAACATTGAGTGATGATCTTATCTCATCTTTAGGTAGCCTGGTACCTGCCCCACCCATCTTTTAATTATCCTCCAAGCACCTAGAATATGAATCATGGCCAGATAGTGAAGATCTTTATTATTTAACATCTTTTTCTGTTGTATTTATAAATTTGGATCCTTAATCAATGGAGATAAGAGCAATGATAAAAAGGGTTTTGTAGGAAACCGTGGACAAGCCAACTCGTCTGGTGTCTGGGAGGTGCATGGGCCAGGAGAGTGATTCTGAGAAAGAGAAACCTTGGAAAGAGAATTCTGGTCCTGAAGTTGTGGTGAAAGTGGAGAAAATGGAAAGCCTGCAGAAAGATGATGAGGTGATGGATGAAATAGATAGAGATCCTTCCTTCCACCATTACTTCACATAAGATGGTCCCAGAATTGGAGACCAAAAGGATGCCTAACCCAGGTGAGTTGTTAGGTTCACCTTGAGCATTCTTCAGAAAGATGGTCAATCATTGCTCTTCCTCAGACACCACCAAGCATTGGAGAGAGGCCTCAGTTCCAAATTTTCTTACAGGATTTCCATTGAAGTACCACCAAAAGTAAAGAATATAACTTCTTTGAGGGAAAGAAGCATGTCTTACACATTTC